>NC_053163.1:142691200-143028700 GCF_016835505.1 Polypterus senegalus | reverse complement strand
AATATATAGTACACAGATTCCACCCTTTTGTTTATTGATATGTGACAAAACCCAGGAAAGAGATTGTGAGGAGAAGGTCTGGGGTGACTGTAAGAAGCACCTAATTCTCTTAGCATGAAACTTTAAAAATGTTTTTTTTATTATGCTAGTCTTGATTTAATTTACACAAATCTCACTAACAAAGTGCAATGTATGGAACTACATTTGTGTTAAAATGATTCATATGAATAATGTTACTCAGTGGAGGTGCAAACGGTAAATGATACACAATAATGAGGAGCGCCATGCACAAAAGAGGAAGATGCCTGTCGATCACCATGCAATCTAATAACATACAGTATTGTTCTTACTTGTGCAAAGGGACCTGCTATGTCAATGAAGAATGGGAATATTTAAATGGCCAGAGTCAGCATTTACTAGTAAGTCCTTCAAAACCTTAACTGAAATATAAACTCTAGATGGGAACTCTTCATACAGTCCATTAAAAGCTAAGTGATACTGAATATGACTCAAATCTGTAGAACCTTGTCAAGAAAGGGAGATTGGAGATAACCCTCTAAGTTTTGAAATCTTTAAAGAGAGTTCAAGCTTTTTGGCAATGGCAACAGTCACTGTTAGTTTAAATTGAATTGGAACAAAAGCAATAAAATGTTTCATTTATAATATCAGTCATAAGGGAGCTTAATTAAGAGATATAAAACTTTATTGGATGCAAAAGACATTAAATGCAAATGGAAAAACTGGACTGTATTCTGTGGCCAAGACAGTGAAGAAGGAAATGTTGCATAAACCATTATACCATTATTTATGTATTTATAAAGCACTTTAAAAACAACATCAAGGCTGACAAAAGTGTTGTACAATAAGAAAAAAGAAACCCCAACGTATCGGACACGCAAAACCAAAGGGTAAATGAAACAGAAACACATAAACACATAAGAACTGAAGAGATTCTTAATAAAAAGTATACAGATAGCCAACATATCATACTGGGTTAAAAGCCAGAGAGTAAAAATGTGTTTTTAAATAGGATTTAAAGACAGCTAGCGAAGGAGCCGGCCTAACATGCAATGGCAAATCGTTCCAGAGTTTTGGGGCTGCAACTGAAAAAGCTCGATCACCTCAGAGTTTGCATCGTGCCTTGGGAACACGTAAAAGCATTTGGTCTGCTGACCTGAGAGAGCGAGACACTCAGTACGTAAGGGTGCAGCAGTTCCGAAAAAATAAAGTGGGGCACAACCATTAAAAGATTTAAAAACAAATACAAGGATCTTAAAATGGATTTGAAAACAAATTGGAAGCCCGTGAAGGGAAGCCAAAATCGGGGTAACATGCTCATGCTTTCTTGTGTCAGTTAAAAATCGAGCAGCAGCGTTTTGCACCAGCTGTAGGCAAGCAATGGAGGCCTGGCTAAATCCTAAAAGAAGCGCATTGCAGTAATCTAGACAACTTTAGAAAATTTAGATGAGAACAGGCCATTCAACCCAGCAAAACTCAGCAGTTCTTTCCATATAATTCTTCCAAAATAACATCAATTCTAGTTGTGAAGGTCCCTAAAGTTCTACTGCTCACCACACTCCTTAGGAACTTATTCTATGTGTCTGTGGGTCTCTGTTTTAAGAAAAACAGTCTCTGCAAAATTTACATTTAACAAGGTTCCATGTGTGTCCACATATTCTTGTTCAACTAATTTCAAAGTAATAGTCTTGATTTACTGTAGTAATTCCTTTCAATCATTGTCTCCTTTTAATCTCCTTTTGCTTCAACTGAAAAGGCTCAGCTGGTGTAATCTTTCTTCAAACACATCTCCTGTAGCCCTGGAATTAGTCTTAGTCACTCTACTCTTGATTTTTTCTAGCTGTGCTATCTCTTTTTTGTAGCCCGGAGACCAAAACTGCACACCTTACTCCAGATGATGCCTCACCAGTGCGTTATAAAGATTAAGCTTAACGTCTTTTGACTTGTGCTCCATACATTGGAACGTTGTATAACCTAACAATCTGTTAAACTTCTTAATGGCTTATGTACACTGTCTTGATGTAGATTTTAACAAGTCCAATACGACTCCTAAATCTTTCTCATAAGTAGTACTTTCAATTTTCAGACCTCCCATTTTGTGTTCAAATGTAACATGTTTACTTCCTATGTGTAAAACTTTACATTCGCCTATATTAAATATCATGTGCCACAATTATTCATATGCCTATATGGTGTCCACTGTCTAAGTCTATGTGTAATGATTTAAAGGATTCTAAGTTATCTGCCCATCCTCTTAGCTTAGTATCATCTGCAGACTTAACCAGCTTCTTATTTATATTCCTACCCAAATCATTTATTTATATTAAGCACTGCACTGAACCCTGGTGGACACCACTCTTAACTTCACCCGCTTCTGCTAAGGTTTCTTGAACCATCACCCTCTACTTCCTGTGTTGTAGCCAATTATGCACCCATCTACACTCTACACCCTGAACTCCCACTTCTTTTAGTTTGATGCCCAACCTCTCAAATGCTTTCTGAAAGTCAGGATAATATCATATGCACCCCTCTGATTGAATCCTTTTGTTGCATCCTAACAGAATTCCAGCCTGTTAGTAAAACATGACCTCCCTGAACCCTTGCTGACTATTCAGTGCAACTCCTGTTCTTGCCATGTGCTGCTCAATCTTTTTCTTTTTTATTCCTTTCATTAATGTTTGTGTGATGCACGTTAACCTTAATGGCCTATAGTTACTTAGATTGAGCTTTTTATACAATAGGATAATATTTACTATTTTCCTGTCCTTAGGAATTTCCCCAGTGTACAGTGGTTTCATAAAAATATGCATCGAGGGTTTATATATGTACTCACTAACCCTCCGTAAGCACTCAACGATAAATACCGTATTTACTCATGTACCACGCACCCTCGTGTAAGACGCTCACCCTAATTTTTACAAACAAAATCGCGAAAAACGTTTTGCCCTGTGTACAACGCGTGTTGTGATTATATAGGAAGCGTTTAGAGAGAGAACAAGCACTGTCGAGCGAGAACGCGAGTGGGCGAGCGAGAGAGACCGCGAGTGGGCAAGCAAACGAGTGAGAGAGAGCGCGAGTAAGCGAGTGAGAGAGAGAGCATGAGTGCGCGAGCGAGCCCAAGCAGAAAAAGTTTCCTCGTGTATGACGCGTACAATTTTTACAAAGAAAATCGCAAAAAAAGTTTTGCCCCGTGTATGGCGCGTGTTGTGATTATATAGGAAGCGTTTAGAGAGAAAGCGAGCACTGTCGAGCGAGAGCACGAGCATGCGAGCAAGCGCGAGGGAGCGAGCAAGCGAGCGAGAGAGAGTGCAAGTAGGCGAGCCCAAGCAGAAGAAGTTTCCTCGTGTATGACGCACACATTTCCTCGTGTTGGATGCGCACCTGATTTTCTAATGCTAATTTTCGGAAAAAAATCTGCACGTGGTACACGGGTAAATACACTATTATCTCTTCTGGTTATTTATTTGATTTCGGCCTCTTTAACTCAACAGTACAATTTCCAAATTCCTCAGTACTGTCTTAGTAGTCCCTTTTACCTTTTACTACTAAAATAATGAAATAATCACCTTGGGTCATTTTCATCTTACCTGCTATGTTCCTCTGTAACTGCCCTTTAGCTTCCCTAATATCGTTCTTTATGGTTGCCCTCATGCTCTCATATGCCTTACGATTCACTTTGGAATTATTGGACTTGTACGCCTTATACGGTTGGTTTTCTTTTCCTTTCCAGCTTCTTTTTCTACTTCTTCTTTATTAACCTACTGAATATTTTTTTGAAAATTTACTACTAATTCCAAATTTTCTATCCATCTATCCATTATCCAACCCGCTATATCCTAACTACAGGGTCACGGGGGTCTGCTGGAGCCAATCCCAGACAACACAGGGCGCAAAACAGGAAACAAACCCCGGGCATAGTGCCAGCCAGTGCCAGTGCACAATTTAGAATCTCCAATGCACTTAACCTACCTGTTTTATATTATACGTAAAAGGTTTATAAATCACTTCCTCTGCTCCTTGACTGTTTCTACACTTGCCTATTAACCCTTTTAGATTTTGTCACATCTGTTCAAAATTTCCTCTTCCAAAGTTAAACTTAACAGTTTTAGTGTTTCTATCCACACTCTTCCAAAACACTAAGAATTGTATTCTATTATAGTCACTTAATGGTGCTTGTTCAATCATCACTGCACCCTCAATTATATCCTTGTTATTGCAAAATACTAAATCAAGACGGGCTTACCCCAACATTGGCGCTTTAGCATGTTGTGTTAAAAAACAGTCACTAATTACATTTAAAAACTCCTGTTATTGTAGTCTGCTATTTGCAAGGTTAGTCCTGTTAATATTTGAGTAGTTAAAGTCCCCCATGGCTATAGAGGGTGCAGACCTATAAATACCTGGAAGTGCAGCTGGATGATAAATTGGACTGGACTGCCAATACTGATGCTCTGTGCAAGAGAGGACAGAGACGACTATACTACCTTAGAAGGTTGGCGTCTTTCAACATCTGTAATAAGATGCTGCAAATGTTCTATCAGACGGTTGTGGCGAGCGCCCTCTTCTACGCAGTGGTGTGCTGGTGAGGCAGCATAAAGAAGAAGGACGCCTCACGCCTGGACAAACTGGTGAGGAAGGCAGGCTCTATTGTAGGCACAGAGCTGGACAGTTTGACATCCGTGGCAGAGCGACGGGCACTGAGCAGGCTCCTGTCAATCATGGAGAATCCACTGCATCCACTGAACAGGATCATCTCCAGACAGAGGAGCAGCTTCAGCGAACTGCTGTCACCGTCCTGCTCCACTGACAGACTGAGGAGATCGTTTCTCCCTCAAACTATGCGACTCTTCAATTCCACCCGGGGGGTAAACGTTAACACTACACAAGATTATTGACTGTCATACCTGCCTCGCACTCTCCACCTTTCACTTTTTAACTTGTACTGCACTTTTATTGCTCTTTAATTAATATTGTTTTTATCAGTTTGCTGCTGCTGGAGTACGTGAATTTCCCCTTGGGGATTAATAAAGTATCTATCTATCTATCTATCTATCTATCTATCTATCTATCTATCTATCTATCTATCTATCTATCTATCTATCTATCTATCTATCTATCTATCTATCTATCTATCTATCTAATATCCCCCTCTAAACTTACCTTTTTAAAATTACTAATGAAATCAGAGGATGTGGAGACTGAAATTGGTGATACATATACAAAAACATTACATAAATCAGTAGACGCAAACAGTGGAAAGCTACTAGAAGGCAACAGTAATTTCTTAATTGTAGAACATATTATTTTGGGGGTTCTGTGATAATCAGCAACTATACACAAAAAGAAAGTGGATTTTAACTGTGCAAAAATGTCCTTGTAGTTAGCAATCGAATCTTCAGAGACATGAGGATGAAAAGCACTTTTTCCTTGTTTAAGTGGTTTAAGTTATACCCAGGGTGGCACGGTGGCGCAGTGGTAGCGCTGCTGCCTCGCAGTTAGGAGACCCGGGCTCACTTCCCGGGTCCTCCCTGCATGGAGTTTGCATGTTTTTTATTTCACTAGTGACTTGATTTGCACATATCAAACCACAGTTAGGGGCAGCACGGTGGCGTAGTGGTAGCGATGCTGCCTCGCTGTAAGGAGACCTGGGTTCACCTCCCACAGTCCAAAGACATGCAGGTTAGGTGGATTGGCGATCCTAAATTGGCCCTAGTGTGTGCTTGGTGTGTGGGTGTGTTTGTGTGTGTCCTGTGGTGGGTTGGCACCCTGCCCAGAATTGGTTCCTGCCTTGTTCCCTGTGTTGGCTGGGATTGGCTCCAGCAGACCCCCGTGACCCTGTGTTCGGATTTAGCGGGTTGGTTAATGGATGGATGGAAGTTATACCCATCCTGCCTTGCGCCCTGTGTTGGCTTGGATTGGCTCCAGTAGACCCCCGTTGGATATAGCGGGTTGGATAATGGATGGAAGTTATATCCTGTGACTTTTATAGACTTATTGTGTAAACCAGGTGGTAGGATAAGAAAAGAAAAGAGTACAGACCATAACAGAAATAAAAATGTAAAAAAAATACAAGGGAACTATCTACTGTATACACCATAAGGCATGTACAAAGTCTGCTAAACATATTCATCAGAATAGTTAAATTGGTGTTTTAAAGTGTCCTATCAAATGTGCAAGCAGAACATGAAGGGGAGGAGGTATAGTAGATAAGGCAGCCTAAGGGGTTGAAATAGTGAGATTAACATCAAATAGGTTTGAAGCAGAAAAACCTGAAGAACACATAATGTCCCTCATATGACATTTGAAATTTATAGATTTATATCTGCATCAAAAGGGTGATTTGAAAATGGTCTCAGATCTTTAGTACTTTGTCTTTATAACCTTAGTTATCGTCATATGTACAGTATTTCCAGTGATGTCCCTTGCTGCTGAGTTTTTAAGTAACTGTGGAACAGTAATCCAATAAATTGAATAGTCTTACAGTGAGGCATTTCAAAACAGTAAATTACAGCTAAGATAAATGAATGGGCTAGGTTTTAAATATCCTAGATACTAAGAAGCAGACTTAATTTTATAACATTTCTGATATGGAGCTAGCAGAATGCACAGAATGAGATGTGCAAAGGATAAATCAATTGCAAAGATACTGTCTACATTAGCAAGAGTGGTGTCAGTTCAAGGTCTTAACATACAAAATTGTCAGTACTGGCACTTGTGAGGGCCCCAGTGAGAGGTGAGCATGGGTCAACATTAACGGAGGTGAAAGGGTTATAAAAGCTCACTCTTTTAGAAAAATACGATGTAAAAAGAAACTTAAGTTTGAAGTAGTAGAAGTGCAAAAGCTATGAACTGCTAAGCCCAGCAAAATAAAGTCAATGCTAAACAAAGCTGGAAATGTGTATAGTTAATATTTAAGGTAAAAAAAATGTATGCATCTTCCATTCTCAGTTGTGTTTAGACTCCAGAATGTTTATATAAAAACATAAAATTTGCTCTGTCGCGCCTTCAGCTGCTTCAGACCACTGCAGCTAGATTTTTGATTGGGACGAGAAAAAAGTGATCACATCTCCCCCATTTTAGCCTCTCTCTCCACCGGCTACTGGTGAGGTGTCGCATTGGTTTTAAAATCTGGTTGTTTGTTTTTAACGCCTTGCATGGTCTCACTCCAAAATACGCCTGTGACCTCCTTCACGCCTATGTGCCACCGAGAGCACTGGGGTCATCTGGACGACTACTCCTTGTAGTGCCAAGATCTCGGCTGAAGTCGAGGGGAGACCGAGCTTTCTCAGTTGTTGCTCCACAGCTTTGGAATGACTTGCCTTTTCACATCAGGTCTTCATCCTCGATCGTGGTTTTTAAAAGTCAGCTTAAGACCAACTTGTTTTCTTCTGTCTTTCACTGTGTATAATGGGATTGTGGTGGAAGTTATAATTGGTCATTTTATTAATCTGCTTTTGTATGATTGTTTGTATTGTGTTTATCTTAATGCTTCCTGGGCGGCACGGTGGCGCAGTGGGTAGCGCTGCTGCCTCGCAGTTAGGAGATCCAGGTTTGCTTCCCGGGTCCTCCCTGCATGGAGTTTGCATGTTCTCCCTGTGTCTGCGTGTGTTTCCTCCCACAGTCCAAAGGCATGCAGGTTAGGTGCATTGGCGATCCTAAATTGTCCCTAGTGTTTGGTGTGTGTGTGTGTGCCCTGCGGTGGGCTGGCACCCTACCCAGGGTTTGTTTCCTGCCTTGTGCCCTGTCTTGGCTGGGATTGGCTCCAGCAGACCCCCGTGACCCTGTAGTTAGGATATATATCGGGTTGGATAATGGATGGATTAATGCTTCCTTGTACAGCACTTTGGTGCAACCTCTGTTGTTTTAAATGTGCTTTTATAAATGAATAAATAATAAATAAATAATTTAACCTAATAAGAAACATAGAATATTAATTTGGAAAATGCAAGGATACCATTCAGTCCATCAAGTTTATTTGGTTTTCTAATTGTTAAGTCTTAGTATCTCTATCCAGATACTATTTAAAAGTATTGAAGGTTTCTGCTTCAACTACCATTTGTGTGTAGTTTGTTTCAGATTCCTTCTTTGTCTTTGTGTAAAAAAGTTCTTCTCAGCTTCATCTTTAAATGTGCTTTTCCATAAGTTCCATGGGTGTTCAAGTATCAAGAATGAAGAATGTGATTCGCCATTTTAACTGCACAAATTTTACTGAATCATCCTTACAGATGTCTTTGAGAATTTTGAAGATCCTAGATCTCACAGCCCTCTCGACTCAGGACTAATAGTATTAACTCACTTAGCCTGTCACAGCAGACCATACCTTTGAGTTTTAGTGATGTACAGTAGGTGGCTTCTCCGCACAGCTTTTAGTGAAATGTTTTCAAAACTGCAATCCAGGTTTATTCCATGTGTCTCTTGATTATCAGTTTTCACAGTTTATAACTATGTTTCATTTGTTGTTTTAATTCATTCTGCACATTGTCTAGAACAGGGGTCCCAAACTCCAGTCCTGGAGGACCACAGTGGCTGCAGGTTTTCACTCTAACACTTTTCTTAATTAGTGACCTGTTTTTGCTCCTAATCAGCTTCTCTTGAATTAATTTTATTTTATTTATGCAGCCCCTTGGGCCCTCCAGGACCGGGGTTGGGGATCCCTGGTCTAAAATGTTGTATCAACATAAACTACTTAATTCTTTATTCTTCTCCCACACAGTACATCTGTTGTATGTGATGGGCCTAAGAACCGTATTTATCTGCCTTCTTTGAAAGATTGTTCTTCAATCTATCATTTCAGCAGCTGCTTTTTGTTAAAGTTAGTAGAGGTTAAGGTATTGCTTTTTGGGTTCATAAAATATTTTTTGCAGATGAGTAATTTCTTCTTAAATATTGGCCATTACACCCCTTTGATATATCCATGTACTGACCTGCAGCACACCCTAAAGGACAATGCTATCCAGAAATCATATTTTCATACTGTATACATTACTTATCATATGTGTTTTATAATGATGACCAAGAAAAATTTATTTTCATGTTTTCATAGAGAACAACGATTAAACAAAGTATATGACAAGTCAGGGGTATCCAGTCCTTTACAGTAGCAAATTATTAGAAAGTAGCTGTGTAAGTCCATGCTGTAAAAATCCCAGGGTCCTAGAAACTATTAAAATCGTCAGAAAAAATACAGAAATGTCAAGATGTCAGGAAATTGAAAGGAACTACTCTGGGCACCTCTCTCACAAGAGGATTCGTTTTGCCGATGTGCTGGCCTCGTTTGCGTAAGAGTTTCTCTCTTTTCTTGGCGGTTAAACTTTGGCAACAAAGTCGCTTTCTTCTTCCGACTCGTTAACTTGGGGTCACCTTGCTGGCTCTCTGAGCTTCATGCTGTAGACACACACACTTCCACGCGTAGACATTTAGTTTTCTGTTTCCTCAGAGGTGGAGCCCTTACCCCGACTCCACCTTTCACTTCCAGGCCGGACAGACACACACATTTCCATGCATAGACGTTTACATATAAGAAAAGTCAAGGGAAAAAAAAAATCTTGTTACCTGTTATGCGTATTGCACATGTCAGTTATCCAGTTATTTGCCCACAATATGCAGAACACGTGCGTGGAAGTGACTTTTTGAAATGAAGATCTGCCTCTTCCCCTCATTCTTTGGTCAAATCCCCCTTCTTTAGTTCCAAAAGTCAGTCCCATATGACGTTGGTTTCTTGGCACTGATAAAGTGTAGAAGCAGTGAGAGAACACACATGCAGCAAAGCAAAAAATGAATACACTGAACCCATCCTTGGGGCACAAGATGCTCAGACTGCAAAAATGATTTTACTCCGTCCATCATGCTGTCTGTCAGCTATCCACGAAATCTGTGAAATGTGTACTGGAAGTAATGCAATTTTATAAATCATAAAATCTTATTTTGACTCAATATAATATTTCATGCTTCAGGCTCACTGAAAAGTGCAATTTTGTTTTTTAAGTTTAAACACAGAAGTGGTTTTCTGCTAGAAAGTAACTTTCGAAAGCCACTCATATCACAGCATCCCTGTCGTTCTCGCTCCAGGGAGAATGAAACAGTACAAAATTGAAAAATTTTAAAATTTAAAAAAAAAAGAACATTTGTAAAGCACCATCTTAAAAAGTAGTTTCTACTTTATATATTATTTTATATGCCCAGCTGAGTGAAATGTAATAAAGAAATCAGACACCATTTGGCAAAGCCACGATTGTTTTAGTAGTGAAATATTATGTGGCATTTCTAGTGTAAGCAGCAGTACTTAAAGCTAGTCGTGGGGTGTTTCAGATTTGCCAACTGCATTGCTGATTTTGTCGCTGGACCTGGTCGGTTTAAATGACATTTACTGATTTCCAACACAATCATGCGTGCCCCTATTCAATAATAGCAAACAGCACCCTGACTGATGGGGCCAATTCTTTATGAAGAGTGTAAAGGCCCACCCTGACACAGACAGGCGTAGGACACAAGTTCAAGCACATATGAGTTTTTCTTTACTTTTTACTTTGTAGGAAACGCCTTCCCCATTCCTCACAAGTATAACCCAAACATGATTGGCTGATGCCTGTCATGTGAGAAATGTTGGTAAAGAACCATCTGTTTTTTTTTGGTTTCGTATCAATCTCAGATGCTGCACAAACCTCTCCCTAATTGAATTCTTAGTTTCCCCCACATACATTTTCCCACACTGGATTGCTTAACTCTTTCAGGGCTGATGTCGACTTTTGTCGAAATTCAGGGGTAGAGAACGGTAATCGGCTGTAAACTATGACAAAACTCGCCCTTACATTTTCATTCGACTCTCTTTGCTAGTTAAAGTTAAGTAGCTTTGTTGATTTAACCTCGATTCCCTGTGCACACATGAGTAGCGAAGAGCAAACAACCTCTAAAATGGCATCAATATCTGGTGAGAGACTAAAGCGAATGTGCAAATTAAAACACTCCTTGAATGTTTTACGTACTATAGCTGAATTGGACTCTGACTTGTCGGCCTTGGAATTTGATGCAAATGATCTGGAGATGGAGATCACAAGCGAAAATGAGGTACCAGCATCGGCTGATCAGTTCCCAGCTGATTATGGTGCTGAACACGTTCATGTAGCTGATACGCCTACAGTAGCATTCGCCTGGGAGGACCATCACTTATGATGACAAGAGGTATAAACCATATTGCCACCGCTGCCCAACTGCTGTTTGCAGACAGCCAGGCAGCCGGTCCACCGTGCATTCCTGCTGGCCAGTGAGGCGCCATTGTGCAGCCACTGTCCCCAGAGATGCCGAATATGCAGCAACAGCAGCCATAGCACGTAGCAATAGATGTTTTATGTTTTATGTGCGAAACCATTGCTTTGTGTGCTTGGAAAAAATATTCAGCCCTCAAAGAGTTAAATACAATTCTTTGAAGTTAATTTAAATGTTTGAAAAATGGGAATTTCTGTTTGAGTTATTTTATTTTGAATGTTTTTTTTTTATTTTGAAATGATACCACCCAAGCTGTTCTATTAATTTACCTTTTCTTATTGGTGCATGAAGCATGTACCAGTAAGTCCTTTAAATTTAAATTTCTTCTAAATGCTATGATAAGTTTGTAATCCTGTAAGGGTGGGAAAATTAATTGACAATTTGTAAAATCTTCTTGTATGATCCAAATTGCATTTTGAGCTAAACCTGAAAATGTGAACACTATAGGAAATTTACACTGTTCCTGTCCCATGTGAGGTGAATCAATATATGATATTAAACCAGAAGTATTTAATGAATTATTATGTACCTCTGGGTCAACTCCAAACTGCTGTCCCCCAATCAATTTCTGGCCATTCATAATAATAATAATAAGTTTTATTTATATAGCATCTTTCATACACTCAAGGACACTTTACAATTCAATACAGTAGAAATTACATACATGAAGAAGAATAATACTCATTGAAGAGATATGTTTTTAACAGATGTTTGAAATTAATAATAGACTTTTCCATGCGAAGGCTGAGACGGAGAGAATTCCAAGGTTTAGGGGCTATCACTCTGAAAGCTCTGCCACCCATAGTTATTAACCTGTATTTAGGTACAGTGAGTAACTTAGCGTCCGATGATCGTAATGCACGTGTAGGAGTGTAAGGAAGCAGCAGCTCAGGCAGATAATGAGGGGTTAAACCATGAAGGGCTTTAAATTTGGTTCTTGAAGAAACCGGTAACCAATGTAATTCATAGAGGACAGGAGTGATGTGAGCAGATTTTTTAGTGTGTGTAAGTAAACGAGCAGCAGAATTCTGAACATATTGTAATCTGTTGATATATTTAGTCAGGAGGCCATAAAACAAAGCATTGCAATAGTCCAGACGGTTAGTGAAGAAAGTGTGAATGAGTGTCTCAGTATCTTTCACACTGAGGAATGAATGCAGATGAGCAATGTTGCGAAGATGAAAAAAGGCTGTCTGTACTATTGAGCTGATGTGTGATTGAAAAGTAAGAAGGTGATCAAAGATGACACCCAAATTACAGACTGATGCTGAGGGTTGAACCAGGATCCCATCAATGTCAATTTTTAGCCCACGAAGGGTAGAGAGGACAGATTTGGTGTCAACTAATAAGATTTCTGTTTCATCAGGATTGAGTTGTAAAAAATTATCTGTCATCCATCTGTGATTGATTTCCTGAATGCAATCAGTCAGTGCAACAGGTGAAGATGTCGCAGTTCCATCCAAAATCCTCTCCTCCTACCTTGTTTCAATTTAAAATTTAGATTTTAAAAATGAATTCACTCATATTCCACAAAAAATCAAATATCTTTATTTGAGGAAACATATGTTAACAGTCCCAAGCACAACACAATACTTTTCTTTCTCTTTCTTATCTCTTCTCCTCCACAGCAAGCTTCGTCTCCCAACTCTGGCTCTCGGAGTAATGTCTGCTGGCCCCTTTTATGATGCACCTGGAAGTGCTCCAGGTGCGTGATGACTTATTTCCAGCAGCACTTCCGGGTGTGGGCTCAGAAGCAGCTACAGCACCCTCTGGTGGCACCCATGGATCCCAACAGGGCTGCATGAAACTCCAACTCCCATGATGCCCTGCGGGAGTCCTAGGCACCGCTACAACCCAGGGGGCTGCCCTCTAGCACTCCAGGGGAGGTAACACTCTGGATTGGCTGGCTCCCCCAGTCCTCCCAGCTGGGGCCCACCACAGGTGATTAAGGCCAGGACAAGTACAGCTGCAGTCTCTGACCTTTCTCTCTTGTTTTCCATTCTGTTATGGTACGCAAAACATGAGACATCAGACAGACAAGTTTCTATTCTGTTTGTGAGGTCCAAAACACCTGCGTTCCTTATTTCTCTTTGCTGCATTATATACATTGTACTTCCAGATAAGTGTGCATTGTTTGTTAGCTCTCATGTACATAGAGCCTATCAATACAACTAAAGACAAAGTTAAACTTCTTTGACTTTGTCAGAGCAAGTTGTGGAAATGTTGGAGAGAGTCACTGAGCTTGTGTCATTATATGACTGGTATCACAGGACCACTCCACCGACTGCCTTCGAGTCACTGAGATTGTATAAATAAAGACTACTGAATTGAAAATAGCTGGAAAATCTGTATGATGTGATATGCTCTTAAATAGAAGCAGATTAGATTAACACTATTAACAACAAAAAGAAAAAAAAACAATAAACCTTCTCACATACTCTTACACTTGACACACAGACATAATAAGAGGCTTGCTTAGGGTCACACAGTGATGCAGAGACAGGAATAGGAACTGGCAGTCCTGCCCATTAAAGTTCTTTAACCACTACACCACGCCATAATGAAGAACAGATATGGCATTAAGGGTGAAACTACAATGAAAGACTGGGTTCAGGTGCCTTAGATTGGAGAAAGGGTCCAAGACAATCGTGAGATGTCAATTCATAATAGTAGATAGTAGCAACAGGGTATTGTGCTTGTTTGATTTTCCTAAATTGGAGGGTGAAGCACCTACCTAAGGTCATGGAGTGAATTCATGTATTGAAGAACCATTGCCTAAACTACAAGGCCTGTTTAAATCTGTAACGCAATTCTTTTAGATTGTTCTAACTCAGTGGTTCCCAGACTCGGTCCTGGGGACCTCCTGTGGCTGCAGGTTTTTGTTCCAACCAACTTCCACTTTTCATTGGTTTCTGTGTTTTGGAGTCAATCTAGAAATTACAAACTAAGTTTGGTAGATTTTTATTAAAATGTAACAAGCAGTTATATGGGGGAATATGTAGGGTTTTTTTTAAGTCATTAATATTATTTTCAACCTAATTTTCATTCTGCTTTTCCAGGGGTTCTGGTTATTTAATTGATTATTTACTAATTAGTGGGTCTGGCACTGAAGTCGTTGCAGCTTTCATCATCCTGGGTGTCTGCTATGCCAGTTGTTAATTGTCACTATTAGGATTAAATGAAGGGAGCAAACTACACAGGAAATGGGGAAAATAATAGGAAAACAACAAAAAAGAGTTAAGCATTTATAGCAGTGAAAGGCAACCTTTTTCAAGTTGCGGCGCACTAAGTCCAAAAATTTTCTTTCGCGCCGCACCTGAGGGACTGCCCATAAATAAAGTCGTGACGAGAATAAATTATGTATGAATTTTTCTAAATAAAGTTTAATTAAAATTACCGTAAATAAAAAGCGAGTGATAATCGTTGAGAATTAAATTACAAGGAAGTATCGAATGCGTGCGTCACAACAAAATGTTTTTCACCACAAAGAACTGGAAAAGGTCACTGAGTTTACAAAGCTTACCATGTTGATCAGCGGTGTCAGAGCGAACATAAGGTTAATTTTTCCATAGTAATACTCAGACGATTAAGTGGTGAGAGCTGCAGCTACAATGATACGCTCTCGTCGGCAAGAGCCGAAATGTAGCGTTCGTATTTTCTCGTTCTGTATTTGCTCCGCCTTCTTCTAGCCGTACAGTGAGCGAGATCTTTTAACAACGAGACTTTTTAAGTCTCACGAGATGTGTTTTATGGTGTTGATATTATGATGAATGGTGAACAGCGAAAATTTTAACTTGCATTCAAAATAAATACATTCGTTTATTCAACAATCTGATTAACTGTTATCTGTTTCTCCAACATAAAATATATTTTTTAAACATTATCGTTTTAATCAACAAAAAGTTCAAAAACACTAGCAATTTTAAATATTTTACAAAAGTTTTCGCAGTGCCCCTAGAAAATTCCGCGCCGCACCGGTTGCCCGACAATGATCTATAGCTTTAGAAAAAAAAAAAATATTTATAAATGTCTGTCTTATTACTGTTGTGTTTTTCTCAATGCAGAATAAGAGAAGAGTAAAAAAGAAAAGCTAATTAACTTAGATCACTTATTGATTATTATCGCTGATTGTGAATCTGGTTGGAACAAAAACCTGCAGCCACAGTAGGTCTCCAGGACTGAGTTTGGGAAGCATTGTTCTAACTCTAAATAAGTGGATAGGACTGGCGAACTTTGTTGGGCTGAATGGCCTGTTCTCGTCTGGAGTGTTCTAGTGTTCTAACTCATTTTAAGCTTGTAGTGAAAGTACAGAACGCTATTTAGAATTCAGGACTGGGTTCCTATTGAAATGTAAACATTCAGAGAGAAATTAGTAAACAGGATTAAAACTGAAATACATTCACACATTGTCAGAATTTTTATTAGTTACAAGAAAAACGTTGTAAGTAACATAAAACAATATGGTGGCTAACAGCACAATACCCTGTTGCTACTATCTACTATTATGAATTGACATCTCACGATTGTCTTGGACCCTTTCTCCAATCTAAGGCACCTGAACCCAGCTGAAGAGAAAAAAACCCGACCTCAGAATTAACATTTGTCCTTGTTCCTCTTGTTTAATGGTGCTGATATGGTGCCTTGACTGCTATTTGTTGTAAGTTAAACCAGCATTAAAGCTAAGCTAAATGTTTTTTTTTCCTGTAATCTTTGTGTGTTTTGTCTTCTGCCTGATTAGAGGTGTGTGGGTGTTTTTTTTTTGGTTTTTGGGGCTGGCATTATTTATGAAGTAAAAGAATCTTTTTGATGTTTTAGAGAACCTGTGTACTCCACAATACACAGACACGCAGTGACTAAAAAAACAACTTTGGTGAAGAATAAGAGACTTTGGTTTACAGTTTTAGAGTAGCGGGCTTCTTAATACTGACAGTAATAGTGACTCCTACATTCATATTTTGCCTGTTGCATGTGTACGGAGCTTAATTTATATTTTCACTACCTCCTTTCTTGTGTTTCTTTTAACTTTTTTATATATTCTGTACGTACTCTGAGAGTCATATTAGTTAATTGGCATACACTCGTAGTATAGCTTTAAAGAACACACTTAACACCCCGATATAAACCGATTCTCGTCAATGGGCAGGATTATGTTCAGCATAAATATTTTTTAAATACTGTTTTTAATGACCCCTCTCTTTGCAATTTAGAGAGAATATCTCAGATGCATGCACTACAACTTGAAAGCTGTGGTTAGCAAGATAAAAGTTAATATCAGTTGCTTGCCTCAACTTCACATTGTGTGAAATTATTTGAATTCTGTTGCTAGACACACACACACATAGACTAGGTGTGTAAAGGTAGTAAACATTAACATGGGATAGTTTAGGCACACAGTTTTTTGGAGAAATCCATGTTGCTCGTAAATATGTTTATTGTGGTATAATACTGTTCCAATCATTCATCCATCGTGCCACTGTGGTAATCTGATACAGAAATACTAGGCAACCATTTGTGTTCTTTTCCAGCTTAGTACCGTTGAACTTAATGAACTTCCCCCTCTAAGCTTGAATTACTCATCCTTCAGATCTGAGTTTAAGTGCTCTGGATACGTAACCAGAGTCTATCCTGCAGCAGCAAACACGAATCAAGAACTAACTTTGGACAATGTATAGGTTTATTAGTTAGCGTCCAGATTAAGAATGCATTCATTGCATGCTGTAATCTCTTGTTGTTGTGTGCTGATGCAGTGTGTTGGAATAAAACATGTGGATCCACTGTCCCGAAATAAAAGGGAATTAACAGGGGTGAAGTCCACCAACATAATGATCGAGGTGATTATAAATTATGAACACGTGGGCACCATGTACTGGGGGGAAATCTGGTTCATTCTGTTGAGTCATGGCCGAGGTTCACCACTTATTTGTGTGTGTATTTTTTATTTTTTTTTGTATTTTTCTTATTTCAAAAAGCACATAATGCTGATTGTTGATTGCAACCTGCAGGTGGACGACAGTATCTGTTGGCTTTTTCAAAAATGTATGTGTATTGATTAAAAAAGATGGAGAATAATTCATTTTTTTGAGATTTATTATCATGTGTGGCATACACAGTATGAAATATACGCTTGACCAAGTGCATCATGGCAGCCTGAATCATGCTGAACACCATTCAGGATGAGACAAAAAGATATACTGTAAAATGAAATCTGTAATGTGAGGCTATGCAATGAAATTGTTAGAGGTGGTTGTTTGAATTGTTTGAAAGTGGTTGAGGAAAAAAAAAAAATATGTAAAAGGTATTATCTTCGATGACATCCCGCTTTTGACGATGCTGCTATTTAAATTTTTGTGGGTACTGATCAAATTGTCCAGCACAATGCCTGATGGGAATTGTAGTAACCATGTCGGTATTGCCACAAAGTTGCCATTGAGATGAATACATGGGGAATGGGGAAAGGCAGTGTATGTACATTAAATACCTTTCTTCCTGAATCAATTGTGTGAATTTAACTGGTCGAGAAACTACATAGTTTAGTGATTGTTTTTGCAAAGCAAAATTCTAAATTTTCCTGCAGAGTAAGTTCTGCTGGAATCATTGGCTCGTCACTATTGGCTAAAAATAGCCTGGACCTGGGCCCTGGTGGTCCTCCCAGTTCCACGGTCTATGCACTTGAGCAATGAAGAGGATCAGCTGATCTGTGTTGCTGTCAGCATGTCCTAGTCCATTTCTTGGACACACATTGGACCTGGACGTAGTGTAAATAAGTGGAGCAGGAAATATGGAAATACTGTAAGTGAACATATCCAGCACTTATTTCCATATTCTTCAAAAATGGTTTGACTTATGTCCAACAATAACTGTCACAGGAATTGTGTTATTTAACTTGGATATTTTGCAGTTTCCTCAGGGTGGTCCAGATCTAATTATGCAGATCCAGATCGTCTGGATGACTTTGATTTATACGGGTACGATTCCAGTTCAGCGCGAAGACGATTCTTCATGTCGTCAGTTCGCACACTTCTCGATGGTCCGGGATTTTTCGGGTGATTTTCTATGTAATACACTTAATAACTTATAGTGTAATGAAAATTGCCCAATTAGATCTGGACCAAACTATAGAACTATGAAGAACAAAATGTTCAGAAAATGTAGAGGGTTCTTTTTTAATAAAGCTTAGAAAATTTCCAACTAACTGTTTGTCATTCTCTGTTCTGCTTGCTCTGTAATTTTCTTGTTTTTTTCTGGGATTGTTGACCTCAATGGGTCAGAGAGCAGTCAGAGTCTCAAGAAGAGCTTTGAGGTTTGTCACAAAGCCTGAATTTCTCTGTCCTTGCTGCCCTGAACTCCGTTTTTCAAACAGTGTGGACTGTCAGAAGGCCCGATCACAGATAAGTACCTCTCATTCTGGAGGGTTTGTTTTGTTAATAGCTGCCCATTCTCGGATTCTCCACTGACCCAAAAGCATTGACCTTCATTATGTTGATGGATGCTTGACATGAATAGATGAATATTTTTTTAATAATTTTGTTAGCAAAATCATCAGTTGAATTTGACTGCCAGACATGTGCCTAGTTCTACACTATATAGATGTTCTTTGTAAGCATATGTTATAGTTTCTGGTCTTGGTTTCTTTTCTCCACTGTTGCATTTTAGTTTTTATATAACTTAAAAGAAAAGAAAATTACCAAGAATTAAAAGGACAAAAGAAAACCACAACGTTTTTCACAAATACAGTCATAACAAGTACTCATCATAAATGCAAAAAGAAAGAAATGAAACAAGATAAAGCAAGCAGACACTCTGGATTTCTTCTTCTGTGTAGACAGCCACGATTTCTGAAACCCCCAAGGTAACACCTTTAAAGCTTCGTCCATTGCTTACAGCCTCATGAGCAGTCTGCATTGTAGGGTATCTGAGTTATCATAAATGTGACCTCTGAGGTGTAATAGTTTCCTAGAAGTCTTTAGTTGCTCATGAGTACATACTGAGAAAGAAAAGTTATATAACACATGCTGACACACAGACCAAATGAATCACATAAGTTGACAAGTAGTCTCGAATTGCATAATCATAATCAGTCTGGTGCCATTCTTTAAAGCACCCTGCTCTCTTCATATTGACCACCTGATCTGTGAATATTTAAATTCACACCTGGATAATTCATCTGTGAATGTTCTCATTAAATTCCTCCTGAAGGAGGTCTTACTCAGATCTTTTACTCAGGTTGGGTTGCTGCTGTCCATTTACTATAAATTCACAGTCATTTCTTAAGTAGTTTCTTTCCTGCCATCTGTGAGGCAAGATGCATCCGTGCCCTAGTCAGAAGTAGTTCTCACACATCCACATTGATCATTCATGTCTGCAAAAGTTTTCTTGAAGTGTGCGCTGTTTTCTGTGTCTTGTGATGTTCTCTGTTGTTGTTGTATTTTTTTATTTCACTGGTGACTTGATTTGCACATATCAATCAATCAATCAATCAACATTTATTTATATAGCACATTTTCATACAAAAAAATGTAGCTCAAAGTGCTTTACAAAATGAATAGAAAAATAGAAGACACAATAAAAAATAAACATTTAATTTATCGTATCTCTATGGAGACTCCATCATTAAAACAGAAAATGTCGTCAACATTTGTTATACATTTCCTTTGATATCTAATCATTTTCCTCCGGGGGATGATACCTGATAGGTGTCAAAAACTCAGGAATAAAAGACTATTTTAAGATACTTTATTCATATTCTTCCTTTGAGGATTTCTAGCTATAAATATGCAAACTATATCCCAGACCATCGCTGCTCTTTGCATTATTAGGCAGGTACTATATTATATATCAGGGGGATGACAGGGGGAGCTAATGCTAACATTGCTAACAGCATTGACAAATTACAGTTTTACTTTGTTTCTGCAATATTAGACATGAGACAATTTTGTTATTTACACTGGACAAAATGATTTTGGTCTATGTTCTTTTTAATTTTCACAAAAGACAGACAATTGTTAAATAGAACAGTAAGGCTTGTTACAAAACATGGAGCACTCAACCACTAATGTCAGCTGGATCATTGTGTTGTACCTTTCTTCAAATGCTGAAATAAACTTTTTTACTTTTATAGACAGTGGTTATAGTGACAGTATTTAAAACTTTAAAATCTACAAAAAAATTCTGAACTCAAATGTTTTTTTTCTGGCAGCAAATAATTTATATTGCCATTGAAACAAAGTACTATACACACTAAACATATTAGGGTTAGGGGCAGCACGGTGGCGTAGTGGTAGCGATGCTGCCTCGCTGTAAGGAGACCTGGGTTCACCTCCCACAGTCCAAAGACATGCAGGTTAGGTGCTTTGCCAATCCTAAATTGTACCTAGTGTGTGTGTGTGTGCCCTTCGGTGGGCTGGCACCCTGCCCGGGGTTTGTTCCTGCCTTGTGCCCTGTGCTGGCTGGGATTGGCTCCAGCAGACCCCCGTGACCCTGTGTTAGGATATAGCGGGCTGGAAAATGACTGACTGACAGATTGACTGACTGACTGAAACCACTGTTAACATCCGTCCATTTATTACCTGGACAAAACCTTTGCATACAATACAATGACCTGGAGAATCGGGAACAAATGTTGGCCAATCGAAAAGCAGAGCACATTAAAGAAGATACTAGAACACGCTGCAAAAATTCCAAGAAAATACAGTTTGAGGAAAATGTAAAGGTTATTCCCACTCTGAAAATAAGGAAATAAAGTTAGAAACACATATTGATGAAGGCCACATACTGTAGCTGAAATATGCCTCTAGCCTTCTTATCTTTTTTCCAATATGGCATTAACCTTTGCTTTTGCTTATTCTTTAGAAAGATGCTGACACATCTCTCACTGTCTCCACTGGATTCAACTTTTAACAACCCACCATGCCTTCCTCTCTTTTCTTTCTTTCTTTCTTGAAACATTGCCTCTTTTTACTGTAGTTTTTTTCCAAAGCCTCTCTAATCTTCAAGTTTTTTCTGTAAAAAAAAAATGCAACGTCATCCCTAAAGGAATTCACTTAAAATTTAATACCTATACCGGATGAAAGTCATGTCTGTAACATTTTTTTTCCTTATTTTCAGCATGAGAATAGGCAACTTAGACTTTCAAAAAGACATTGATGTAGATTCATTCTAAAGCTAGAAGCCATTCCCATCTAAGATAACCAACAAAAGTGAATTTCAGAACTGCCACAAAAAAAGTGTACAAATGAGAGAATTCTCCACCTCATGCGAGTCCATCACAAGTCTACCTTTGTTGCTTTAGTCTTTCTAATTTATCATAATAACATATAATCTTAAAGAATAGGCAAACTAAATTGACACAATACACTAAATTTGGAGGAATAGTAAATACTGAGGAGGAAGCAAAGGGAATTGTGAAAAAGACCAGAAAATGGGCAGATCTGCTAGGAGGGCAGCATCTGGAGTTCTGCTTCTGAATACCATGTTACAAAAAGTCATAGCAGCCCTGGAATCTGTGCAATAAAGAGCAGCCAAGTACATTATAGGATTAAAGGACATGGCTGACTCTGACAGGCATAACGGAAGTAAACTGCTTTAGTCTTGAGCAGAAAACGTTATGTGGTGATGAGGGGAATTTAGTCAAATCCATTCAGCTACTGTATATTACTTGAGAAAACTGTTATGTGATCATTTTGATCTAGTGCAGTGTTTGTACTGGGTGGATATAAGTTGTCTGTGAAGATTTAAGATGCAGAGCACACGTTCTTCTATCAAACCTTAGACTGAGTAGTTTAAATAAAATGAGGGGTAAAATAGACCACCAAGTTGAATTACACCAAAATGTTCACTTTGTGTCCAGTCAACCTGGGTATAACAGGAAATGTAATTTCCAGGACAGAAAAGGCACTTCCTGTTTAACCTCACAAAGATTTTGCAGGCCAGCTCAGCACTGACTGAGGCAAATTTGGACTGCCAGCAATTAAGAGAAGGCACTATTTGCAGACATTAAGCCTTTATCAAGATTATTCTTTCTCAGAATAACTGAATGATTATGCTGTTATTATTAGATACTTATTTAAGGCTTCGTATTGCTTTGTGAAACTATGTACTACTATTATCAGGTTAACATTGTGCAATTTGGCAGTGGTGTAATAAGCTTTCAATTTAAGCTTTTTTTTTGTTGTTGTTGTTTTTAGTGGAAAGTCTGCTTATGTCGAGCCGTAGCTCATTCTGTGCTGACAAACCTGTCTAGACGCGGAGGTGTGCTGCTATCACTGAGAACACAATTGGGGATTTTTCAAGAGCTGTTACGCATCTGTGTGTTTTTTTTAAGAAGTGTCTTGGATGTTATCAGTGTTGATGGAAGGGCAGAGAACAAAATGTTGATTGTGAACAAGTAAAAGGAAAGGAAAGCAGCAAAAATGGAATAAGTAGGAATATACAATATATAATATACATTAAAACCACCTGCTTAATATGGTATAGGTTCCCCTCATGCCACCAAAATAGCTCTGACCCATCAAAGCATGGGCTCCACAAGGCCTCTGAAGTTGTTCTGTGGTATCTGCTACCAAGATGGTCACAGCAGATCATTTGAGTCCTATAAGCTGCAAGGTGGGACCTCCATGGATTGGACTTGTTTTTCCAGCAATCTGGAGGCCACACCAACACATTGAACTTTCCACAAACCATTCCTGGACAATTTTTGCAGTGTGGCAGGGCACATTTTTTTTTAGCTTTTATGTTAATCTGAGATGAACAGAAGACGACTGTTCCACACTTGTAGGTTAACAATATTAGCACATATCTTTGATGAAGCTGGAAAATTCTTATGATGGTTTGTGACCAGTCGAAGAATAAATTGTTTCTGTTCCTCATCTTTTGCCAGTGTGTCATAGTACTTTTCGATGAGACTTATTTCTTTTACAGCTGTGTCATTTGCTACAATCATGCATGCTGATAGTTCTCAAAATTTGTTGAAGATTTGCTCATCTGTCTACTGTTGTGGTGGTTTCTTAAGAAACAACTGAGACCTTTTTTTGCCTTTTTCCATAAGAACATCAAAGAAGGATGTTGTTCTTTCTGTTACTAGATCCTCTAACTTTAGCTTTTCAGATTAATTTCTTACCTTAACACATCAAGGAATGTCAGGTAACTGCGGCTCTACAGGCTTTGCAAAATCATTTTTTCTTTGGTTTCGCTGAGACTATTATCAGAAAAGAGCTAAAACGGAAACTTCTGCTTAATACTAGGATGTTCTGGAAACTCAACCTTAGCATTAGAATGTTCTCTGTTTCATTGTTTTATAATTTACTAATTAGGTAGCCAGTTAGGAACTCCACAAAATTGTACATACATATTAACAATGTGAATACAATATTCAGAATGGAGTGAACTGTAAATGTCTCACAATAAGGTTTAAATTTTACAGGTAAGCAAGCCATCCCTAATGGACAAAAATATGCCTTGTGGAGAAATTATTCTATTTCAAAGATCAACTTTTTGAATTGGTTTGTGGACTAGATAGATAGATAGATAGATAGATATGAAAGGCACTATATGATAGATAGATAGATAGATAGATAGATAGATAGATAGATAGATAGATAGATAGATAGATAGATAGATAGATAGATAGATAGATAGATATGAAAGGCAATATATAATAGATAGATAGATAGATAGATAGATAGATAGATGTGAAAGGCACTATATAATAGATAGATAGATAGATAGATAGATAGATTAGATAGATAGATAGATAGATAGATATGAAAGGCACTATATGATAGATAGATAGATAGATAGATAGATAGATAGATAGATAGATAGATAGATAGATAGATAGATAGATAGATAGATGTGAAAGGCACTATATAATAGATAGATAGATAGATAGATAGATAGATAGATAGATAGATAGATAGATAGATAGATAGATAGATAGATATGAAAGGCACTATATAATAGATAGATAGATAGATAGATAAATAGATAGATAGATAGATAGATGTGAAAGGCACTATATAATAGATAGATAGATAGATAGATAGATAGATAGATAGATAGATAGATAGATAGATAGATGTGAAAGGCACTATATAATAGATAGATAGATAGATAGATAGATAGATAGATAGATAGATGTGAAAGGCACTATATAATAGAAAGATAGATATGAAAGGCAATATATAATAGATAGATAGATAGATAGATAGATAGATAGATAGATAGATGTGAAAGGCACTATATAATAGATAGATAGATAGATAGATATGAAAGGCACTATATGATAGATAGATAGATAGATAGATAGATGTGAAAGGCACTATATAATAGATAGATAGATAGATAGATAGATAGATAGATGTGAAAGGCAATATATAATAGATAGATAGATAGATAGATAGATAGATAGATAGATAGATAGATAGATAGATAGATAGATGTGAAAGGCACTATATAATAGATAGATAGATAGATAGATAGATAGATAGATAGATAGATAGATAGATAGATAGATAGATGTGAAAGGCACTATATAATAGATAGATAGATAGATACTTTATTAATCCCAAGGGGAAATTCACAATATTAATTTACAATATTAAATTAAAGCGTGATAAAAATGCAGGTATAACAGACAGACAATAACTTTGCATAATGTTAACGTATACCTACCCCAGTAGAACTGAAGAGTCGCATAGTGTGGGGGAGGAATGATCTCCTCAGTCTGTCAGTGGAGCAGGATGGTGACAGCAGTATGTCGCTGAAGCTGCTCCTCTGTCAGGAGATGATCCTGTTCAGTGGATGCAGTGGATAGATAATGAGTTGGGATTAGATAGTTATTGGAATATTCTACTGGGGATCAAGAGTTTCATGCTTGTTAGAGAAGTGTATTAAGAGAGCTGAAACAGAACGAGACAGTGGAATAAGTGCAATAGGACATGGAGTAGTTGTGCTAGTAGGAGAGAGATATGGTATTGGTGAGACAAAGTACTGACAGAGCGGAATCTGAAATCATAATTTAACTTAGTGGTAATTGGGTAGTGAGTTGTATAGTCAATGTAAATAACTGTATTGATTAAACACAGAGCAGTGGGGTTATTTAGAATAACTGTACTGTATTAATGACAATGCATATTAGGTATTAGATTATGAGTGCAATGAAGAGACTTTTGAAGTATTGCTACAATTTGTATCAGTATGGAGTCACACATATTTAGAGGGACTGTCTTTCTTTTATTATAGGATTAGCTCAAATCACCTTTTCTGAGAACATGAAATCACAGTGTATTTTTATATGGCATTGATGAAAAGAGTAAAGTGATTTTTAAGCACTGAGACTTTGCCATCATGAAAACTGGTAAAGTTTTATTAGTTATCTATATCTATACTAATAAAAGGCAAATACCACTGACTCACTCATCACAAAATCTCCAAGACCATGAGGACTTGGGACTTGAAATTTGGAATGTAGATTACCCTTGGCCCATAGGTGCTCACTCAGAAACGGTTTAAAAAATTTTGTGGTTCAAGCACGTTCTGTCTGCATGTCTGTCCGCTTTTCACGAGAGAATTACTTAACGAGTTTAGATCGGGTTGTTTTCTATAATTTGCTTGAACTTTCCTGTTGATTCTGCGACTTCTCTCATCGTGTTAAGTACCATAGTTCTCTTGCGGTACTGATGTATTTATACAAATCCAAGAGAGTGGCTGTGGGCCGAGAGCAGGAGGACGGGGCCTTCCTCATTCACTTGCCAGCCTCTGTTCGAGTCGGTCTACGTCTCACCATGTGTTGGAATGCACCTTGCCTCCACTTAACTAGAGATACCTGTTTGTTCAACAGACATTATCATCTAGATTTTTAAGGAGTAACGTTTGACTTTTTTTAGAGAGAGGTCAGAGCCTCATGTGTTTTAGAGGGTATCTGCTGATTGCCAGAGATATCACGGCCATGTGCTTTTCTCCCCACATGGGGGACACTCTCCCTTCAGAACTGAACCTGAAAAGATACAGTGCCAACTTTGACGTTGGAGCGTACCTTCCTTTCACTTGGCCAGAGATATCACTGCCATGTGATTTTCTCCCCACACGGGGAACACTATCCTGTCAGGGGTGAACACAATCAGATGTAGTGCCAACGTCTGTTGATTTTTAAAGTTTGTCCTGTTTCTTTACTATGTGGGCACAACCACGGGGTACAGCTTGACTTCTTATATTAATAACTTTATTAGGTGATGGCCGATTCCACTTGACTTTCTTTTTGTGGTCCGTTTATCAGGCAGTTTTTAAGAAAATAGCATATTTTCGGTTGATTGTAGATGGTCTACTAACAAGGACCTTGAAAGGTTGAGAGATCCAAACTGATATGCATGCCTCCATTCTTTAATTATAGTAACAATTTGAATATATGAAAAACAGGTTACAGATGTTAAGGGAAAAATGACTTTTAAAATACATCAGAAGTGCAGGTGACCATATGTATTGTATCTAAGCCTGTAATTCAATCGCATGGTTGATTCAGACCAGTCTTAAGAATATCTGGTTTAAAACTACCCTAAGCAAATCTTCAATGATGTCCTTTGTATTTGTCTTCATGTTCTACATGCTCAGTGAAGGTCTGGACATAACCTGGCAACAGAACAGACATTAGTCACCTAAGTTCTTTCTTCATGGCAGAAGGCAGAGATGGGAATCTAGAAACATGCAGGAAAACCAAACTGTTGTCAAAAAGAGCCAAAATCGGCAATTAGCGAGTTAGGTCATGGGAACAAGGGTAAGGTAAAATACATGAAACGAGCGCCATAGGTTGGGTACATGTGGAGGCTAATAATAAAAAAACACATCAGAAAAGAAGTAACCAGAGGAAGCACAACAAGCAAGCCACAAATGAGTAAAGAGAGCTTGTTTAAATATTATCAGTAATCAGTTAAAATAAACTCCTATGTAAGCTTTAAAGTAGCCGCCACCCAGCAGCTATGTTTTTAATTTGAAATGAACTATTTATGAAGCAGTTAAACGATAAAGGTGAGGAGATGTCAACAACATAAATTACTAATCCATAGAAGGTCATTGAGATTTTAATGTAAGACACAGGCATTCCCCTGTATATTTCTTCTTGTTTTCTTAAGATACCTTTTTATCAAATCTGTTCATTGTTATTCCTGTTTTATTTACTATTACTTTTCTTTCTTTGGCTTATTATTTATTGTTGTTGTTGTATGTGTATGCTGTTACAATAAGGGCCCCTCAGCTGGTCCCTATTGTTTTTGTATGGTCAGTCTGATCTATTTTATTCCTTTTTTGCTACTTGTCATGTCATTTTATAACCACATAATCCAGACCAGCTAACATAGGTTACAAGACAGAAACAAAATCTGGACCGGGTGCCCATACATCACAGGGCAAACACAAACACACACTGAGGCCAATTTAGGTTCACCAGTTCAACTAACCTACAAGTGGACAGTGGGAGTAAACCTGAAGAAACAAATGCAGACTGCAGGACACGAACCCTGATCTCCGTACTGCGAAGAAGCAGCAGCGCTAACAATGCAGCACAATGCTGTCCTGCTCTGCTACCTTTAAATCATAATTCCTTTATAATGGAAGGAGATTAATATCTGTAAAAATTGAACTAAAAAATAAAACATGCATTAGGATGACCGTGTTTTTTTTATTTGTCAAATTCTTGCAGCATGTTTCCATTTAGAGATCAGGTCTATTGCACAAGTCATTTCATAGTTTATTGGATAGCACAATATTTATTTAAAAAACTGAAACACTTCTTGCATGTGTTTTCCCATTGTAGCTGCCAGAATTCTTCAAATAGTGCACAGCTTATGTAATTTCAGCGCCATGTTTTGTGTTTTGATAGGCACTGTCATTTTGTGCATTGGTGCCACTATTTGGTTTGTTTGTCTGGTTGCTGTGATGCTACATGGTTGCTAGGCACATAATACATATACCATGTGACTCATGACACCATGGAAGCCATGATATAAACGATGCCTGGACCAATTAAGATGTGGGAAGCTCCGCCTACTCAGCAGCAGAAGCCCCATCTTGAAGTAAGATGGATAAAGAGGAGCACTGCTGGTGTGGTTCAGGAGACTGGGTGGGCTGGAGGTTTAGCAGCACTGAGTTGTGATTGGAGTAAAAATGGGAAGAGGTGATAAAGAGAAGGGCGATGGTAGGTGATGGTATTTAGTGATAAGAGTTGTTTGAAGGAAGGAGAGTGTCAGGTATCGAGAAACATAACTGGCAAATTGAGGGGTTTATCATTCAGTGATGAAGAACATAGATAGAATTTAATTGTGACATGTTTCTAATGTTAATTTGATTAGATTGACTAAAGATTTGAAAACAAATATGGAGATATTGTGGGGGCTAGAAGGGTGAGACACTCTCGCTGTATCGTAAAGATAAGTAGTCTGAAAAAGCTTTCGTATTAAAAACTGTTTATGGCAGAAATGTAGTACTGAATACTGCATACTGATCAACATTGGCTTTGGGGAGTAATTATGAGAGTGTCTCAAAATGAATCCATGCCTTAAGAAATAAATAATTTAGTGAGCAAATAGTTGTAGATACTGATCATATGAAAGGGTTTCATAGTGGTGTAAGAACAGATAGCCTAACAGTGAAGATTACATTTGACAGAAATAAGTAGACAGATAGACAGATAAAATTATGGTTTTATACGCCATACAGTTCAAGTCTATTTTTCCACACCCTTTGTAATGTTTTAAATATCAGAAGTTTGGTCACACAGCAGGTGTGTGCAATGGTAAAAAGCAATGTCGCAGATGTGGTGGAGAATGTGAATGTGAAAATTGTGGAGAAGGCGTTAGGCCAAAATGTTGTAAACGTGAACGGGGACGTAACTTTGCTTATTCAGTATTTCCTGTACATAAAACATGCTTGTGTGGAAATGGGTATGTCTTCTGTTCTTCAGAAAGTACAATGGAGTAGACTAACATCCTGATAGATCCAAGTCAATATGTAAAGTACATGATTATTTAAGAAAGGATTAGCTGATTCTAGATTAAATAAAACCTGTTTCCTTTAAACAGATGTGGTTAATTGCTCAGCTCAAACTAAAATTAGGACAGAAAACAATTAAGTTACATTAAAAGTTATAAAACAAACAACTACATATAAAAGATTTTACCCTAGATATTATAAGTTATGATTTACGAGGATGGGTGCTTTGCAAGTAGGGTTGTATTTCTAATTCTACAATGGACTCCTAGCAGTTTGTTAAGTAATAGTCCAAAATGTAAGAAATGCATTAAAGTTTACTAACTAAATAAACTAAATGCAATTTGTACACAGTAAACATTGTTGGGGGAGATTTTAAAGCTCATAGCATATTGTGGGATTGTATTGGTACAAATGTGATTTTTAACTATGGGAGAAGGATGTTCAAAAATGAATGTTTAAGGTGCATTAATTACAGTAGTTTTATATATTTATATAACAGCATGGTGTCTGTTATAGACATCCCACTAGCATCTCGGGGTATGTTAAGATTATGTGAATATGAAGTGTGCAACAACACAAGAGTGGAGGGGAATCATTTCTCTGTTACACGTATGGGAATTGAAGTGTAACACAGGAAAGGTGTTGATATCCCTACCAGAAAATTTAAAAAAGCAAAATGGAATATATTTCAATATTGTAATCCTTTGGTGTGGAGGATGTTGAGTTGTAGTAGTTTGAGGTCTGTAATTAGTAATAATACTTAAAAATGTTATTCTCAGATCAGGGCAAAAAATTCCAAAACTAATAAAAGAAAAGCTTCTCTGTAATGAACAGATAGATATTTTAAAGGGCTGTTAAGGAGTGGAAAATAGTCTGTGTTATTCCTACTCATCTTTTGTACAATATAAAGGATGTCAAGCATTAGTAAGAAAGGATGTGAGAAGTTTTAAGAAAATGTTTTGTAGAATATACTGTGCTGTGTTAATACTGGAGAAGATATCCAAGATGGGAATTATGGAGTAACTGGAAGAGATTGGAGGAAGGTGTGGTTAGAAAGCTTAATGCTGTACTGGTCATGTATGATGCAGAGAATGTAAAAATAATTGATGCAGAGACAGACAGAATTATTAGCAAAAAACATCTGTCAGCGTACATATTTTAGCCAATTTAAGTAAAAAGGAACACATCACAGAATAAACCTGACATTATTGAGAAAACATTGTTTGAAATGAAATGAGCTTTTAACAATGCACGTCAAACATCATTTGGGAAAGATTATATTTTTTATAGCATGTTTTCATATTTATTGAATTGAAAACATATTTTAATTTTGGAATTTTTTTTAATGTATTGAGTTGAAGGGTGACTTCCTTCTTCTGTTTGGAAGTTAGTGGCTATTTATTCCTTTTTTGAAATCTGGTTTGATTCTTTCTGATCTTCCCAATTATAAGCTTGTTTTTACGGCTTCATGTGTATGTGAGATCATGGAGAGAATGGTTATAGTAAGGCTTTCATATTTCATAGAAAAGTGGCTTTATATCAATGTGGATATCTTAAAGGCAATGGAAGAGTAATGAATGGACACTATTGCCTTATCGCCCCAGTGTACCAGGAATTGCTACTCCTCTATGGCTTGTCCTTTTGGTTATAGTTAATTTAAGCCTTAAAGAAAAAATCAAGCTGGAGAATGATTGTGTATTAGTGAAACAATTGGTCATGCAACTCTACTGTATGCCAAAGAAGGAGAAGAAGAGGGGGGAGACAGTGGTAAAGACAGTGGAACTGAGGGTAGGAACTTTGAATGTTGGCAGTATGACTAGTAAGGGGAGAGAGTTAAAGGCCTAAGAGAAGGTTTATGGATGTGGTGAGAGAGGACATGCAGGTGATGGGTGTGACAGAACAAAATGCAGAGGACAGGAGGATATGGAAAAAGATGATCCACTGTGGCAATCCCTAACAGGAGCAGCCGGAAGAAGAAGAAGAATATATCTACTGTATGGTTCTCATTGCTGAAAAGACCCCATGATTAGTCATTGAAGCATTTCTGGGTATATTCAGGTCAATATCGAGACACAATTATCAGCTAATTTATCATTTTATACTTCTGAGATGATAAGCATCATTATTGCTTTGGAGTTGCTAGGCAGGAGTCCCCGTGGAGTATGATGTTAGCTGATGACATTGTGATCTGTAGGGAGCAGGTTGAGGAGACCCTGGAGAGGTGGAGATCTGCTCTAGAGAGGAGAGGAATGAAGGTGAGCAGGACCAAGACAGAATACATGTGTATAAATGAGAGGGAGGTCAGTGGAATGGTGAGGATGAAGAGAGCAGAGTTGGTGAAGGTGGATGAGTTTAAATACTTGGGATCAACAGTACAGAGTAATGGGGATTGTGGAAGTGAGGTGAAAAAGAGAGTGCAGGCAGGGTGGAATGGGTGGAGAAGAGTGTCAGGAGTGATTTGTGACAGACGGGTATCAGCAAGAGTGAAAGGGAAGGTCTACAGGACGGTAGTGAGACCAGCTATGTTATATGGGTTGGAGACGGAGGCACTGACCAAAAAACAGGAGACAGAGCTGGAGGTAGCCAGATTTGCATTGAGTGTGATGAGGATTAGAAATGAGGACATTAGAGGGTCAGCTCAGGTTTGGAGTCAAAGTCAGAGAGGAGAGATTGTGTTGGTTTGGACATGTGCAGAGGAGAGATGTTGGGCATATTAGGAGAAGGATGCTAAGGATAGAGCTGCCAGACAAGAGGACAAGAGGAAGGCCTAAGAGAAGGTTTATGGATGTGGTGAGAGAGGACATGCAGGTGATGGGTGTGACAGAACAAAATGCAGAGGACAGGAGGATATGGAAAAAGATGATCCACTGTGGCAATCCCTAACAGGAGCAGCCGGAAGAAGAAGAAGAATATATCTACTGTATGGTTCTCATTGCTGAAAAGACCCCATGATTAGTCATTGAAGCATTTCTGGGTATATTCAGGTCAATATCGAGACACAATTATCAGCTAATTTATCATTTTATACTTCTGAGATGATAAACATCATTATTGCTTTGGAGTTGCTAGGCAGGAGTCCCCGTGGAGTATGATGTTAGCTGATGACATTGTGATCTGTAGGGAGCAGGTTGAGGAGACCGTGGAGAGGTGGAGATCTGCTCTAGAGGAGAGAGGAAAGAAGGTGAGCAGGACCAAGACAGAATACATGTGTATAAATGAGAGGGAGGTCAGTGGAATGGTGAGGATGAAGAGAGCAGAGTTGGTGAAGGTGGATGAGTTTAAATACTTGGGATCAACAGTACAGAGTAATGGGGATTGTGGAAGTGAGGTGAAAAAGAGAGTGCAGGCAGGGTGGAGTGTGTGGAGAAGAGTGTCAGGAGTGATTTGTGACAGACGGGTATCAGCAAGAGTGAAAGGGAAGGTCTACAGGACGGTAATGTGACCAGCTATGTTATATTAGTTTGGAGACGGAGGCACTGACCAAAAAACAGGAGACAGAGCTGGAGGTAGCAAGATTTGCATTGAGTGTGATGAGGATTAGAAATGAGGACATTAGAGGGTCAGCTCAGGTTTGGAGTCAAAGTCAGAGAGGAGAGATTGTGTTGGTTTGGACATGTGCAGAGGAGAGATGTTGGGCATATTGGGAGAAGGATGCTAAGGATAGAGCTGCCAGACAAGAGGACAAGAGGAAGGCCTAAGAGAAGGTTTATGGATGTGGTGAGAGAAGACATGCAGGTGATGGGTGTGACAGAACAAAATGCAGAGGACAGAAGGATATGGAAAAAGATGATCCACTGTGGCAATCCCTAACAGGAGCAGCCAAAAGAAGAAGTTTCTAGAAACTGTAAGCACTGAATGTGTATTTCTTCTCTGCCTTGAAAGGTATTAAAACAATGTACATTAGGCTAGTTGCTGTCTTAGAAACTAGACAGCTTTTCTTGAGACTGCAAGGTCCAGGCATTTCTATGAATTTCTTATTATTTCTCATGCATCCCTGACCATGTACAAAATGAAAGAAATGAGGCTGTGGACCTTCCAGCTAAACACATTAAGAATTAACAGCATAAAAGAGGTGCATAGCCCATGTGAAAGCCATGATTAAAAGCATCAGTTACTGTGACAGCAAAGTTAGGATGGAAAAAGAGAGGAAGGTCTTTATATAAAATTTACAAGATGGTGGAAGCTCAGTTGGTAAATGGATATAACAGTGGGGAAGAAGTAGTAAATGCACGTTTACTTCCCAAGAACACTGGCCGAAATAATTCTTTGTTCAGGATTATTAAGCACAATGTAGCTACCTGTAAAAAATTACACAGAAATGGTACAGTGTACAGTTCTGTATATTGTTTGAATGTATGGCTTATGAGGTGCAAAGGAAAGATCTGATTGATAGAATTTGGGACAAGAACCATTATACCCTGGGGCATCCTCCATTGTAGGGGCGGCACAGTGGGTAGTGGGTAGTGCTGCTGTCTCGCAGTTAGGAGATCCGGGTTCGCTTCCCAGGTCCTCCCTGCATGGAGTTTGCATGTCCTCCCTGTGTCTGCATGGGTTTCCTCCCACAGTCCAAAGACATTCAGGTTAGGTGCATTGGCAATTCTAAATTGTCCCGCGTGTGTGTGCCCTGTGGTGGCCTGGCGCCCTGCCCGGGGTTTGTTTCCTGCCTTGCGCCCTGTACAGACTGGGATTGGAGGTAGCAGACCCCCGTGACCCTGTGTTAGGAAATAGCAGGTTGAATAATAGATGGATGGAGTCCTCCATTGTATAACTCCCATCAAAGTATTTCTAGGTGCTTATTTGAATTTTTAAATGCACTGGGACATTTGATATTATTTGAGATGTTTTCTTTTTGACAAAATTAAGGTAGATTTCTTGTATCTTTGTTCCATACTCCTGCTGGCTAGGTGATGGTAATGCATCTTATGATGATTAACTATAAGAAGAAGCAGAAGTTGAGTTTGAACTTTGTTTATGAGTAAATGAAAACAAAAGCTTGATGGAAAACTTTTTTTTTGGAGTACTCATCTAGTGAGAAAATCCTGTTTCTGATTTTAGTTTTGTTTCTTGACTACAGATTTAGCAAACTCTCTTAACCCTTTTGACTAATCTCTTTACTGTTTGATTTTGGCAATGAATAGACTCCCATTTCTAGTGATTTTTTTTTTAATCTTTATTAAAAATACGCTGTCAGGACTTGTAAGGAAAAATCCTAATGGTCACAACAGTATCAAGTTCATCAGACTCTAAAGCCATATCTGTTTGTTAGGATTAAGCTTGGGCACTGCTTTATTTTATTTTATTTTTTGTTGTTTTTCTTAGACATTCCCATCTCATCATCTTTTGCTATACAATATTAATTATGTTTGAGTTACATACTAGGAAGGGCACTGAAATTCAAACATGTGGTCTAGATGTCTTCATAGTTCATCCTGTTCTTGCGAAAGCCTCTAGTTCAGTTTTCATATTTTTGGTGTACGGTGTTTTGTCTTTTTGACTGTTCATGGACTTAGTCTGTTTTTTGGTTTTGATCCCTTGCTTTTTCTGCCTGCCTCTTTCTCCTTTGATTCGATCAGTTAATCATCTTACCTTTTAGAAGTGTGGGCTTCTTGCCTTTTACCTGCTTACCATGGCTTCAGGCCCTCATTCTGAACCCAGCCTGCACAGTATACTTGGAACACACGCTGCCTTCCATATCTGACGAGACACAGCCTTTCAATGCAGCAAAATATAAGAGTTATTACACCAACCTGTACCTTTTCAGAAATGAAAAAAATCTCAATACCCCATGCTCATTTCAGACAAAACTCTTCTTTTGGCAGCAGTTAACATTTGTGATATATTGAAATACAGAGGAAAATGTGTGAAACAGGCTAAAGGATAACATCAGTCCAAAATATTGCAAGGAGCACAACACACCTCCCACGTGGCTTAAGGGTTCCAAGTGTTGTACTCACATTTGGTTATCAATTTATTGCAATCACACCTGTAATCACCTATTGTATAATAGATAGATAGATAGATAGATAGATAGATAGATAGATAGATAGATAGATAGATAGATAGATAGATAGATAGATAGATAGATAGATAGATAGATAGATAGATACTTTATTAATCCCAAGGGGAAATTCACATACTCCAGCATCAGCATACTGATAAAGAACAATATTAAATTAAAAATGAAGGTATAACAGACAATAACTTTGTATAACGTTAACATTTACTCCCCAGGGTGGAATTGAAGAGTCACATAGTGTGGGGTCTCCTCAGTCTGTCAGTGGAGCAGGACGGTGACAGCAGTCTGTTGCTGAAGCTGCTCCTCTGTCTGGAGATGATCCTGTTCAGTGGATGCAGTGGATACTCCATGACTGACAGGAGTCTGCTGAGCGCCCGTTGCTCTGCCACAGATGTCAAACTGTCCAGCTCCGTGCCTGCAATAGAGCCTGCCTTCCTCACCAGTTTGTCCAGGTGTGAGGCGTCCCTCTTCTTCATGCTGCCTCTCCAGCACACCACCGTGTAGAAGAGGGCGCTCGCCACAACCATCTGATAGAACATCTGCAGTATCTTATTGCAGATGTTGAAGGATACCAGCCTTCTAAGGAAGTATAGTCGGCTCTGACCTTTCTTACACAGAGCATCAGTATTGGCAGTCCAGTCCAATTTATCATCCAGCTGCACTTCCAGGTATTTATAGGTCTGCACCCTCTGCACAGTCACCTCTGATGATCACGGGGTCCATAAGGGGCCTGGGCCCCTAAAATATAATGTAGAAAGGCATATTTTGTAAGGATAGTTTTATATTTACCATATACAGTACATGTAGCGGAACATACACCTGATTGAAAGCTTCTGGAATAGCTGCTATTACTGGGCCATACAGAGCAAGTCGGTCTTACTTATACAGTACCTGCTTTTTATATGTACAGAACAGGTTTATAGACTTCTCTTTTTAGTGCAGTGAAATTCTTAATCCAGTTTAATTTAAACTAGAAGCAAAAATAAAAGCACAAGTCTGAAACATAATTTTCAAAGTTGTTATTAATAAATGGCTACAGGTACGTTGGTATTGGTCAGTTACTAAATGTTATTTAAAAAAATAAATGTGTTTTACACCTATGAAGTTTATCAGCTACTCTTGTTAGTGTGTCTGAGGTTCTAAATTCAGCTCATCCTAATTTAATAAAAAGTGAAGCAGACTCTTGAGTATTCTCCAGTTTCTTGCTTAATCTGATAGCTGATTGCTATTTGTAACTTTAAGGATGACACCATTTTATTTATGTTGAATATTGTTAATGATGAGGAATTTTTTTATTTTTACAAAAATTATTTTTTCTAGTTTCATACCTACTGCCTTCATACTCAGCTGTAAATTACCCCCCGTGTGCCTTGAAGATCACAATCTGATGATGCCAGGAGCACAACATTATTCACAAAACAAAAGCAGAGATGTAACTCATAGATTCCCAATCCAGACACTCTCCATACCTTGACTGTCACCTATTAATTAATATCTTCAACAGAAGTTTCAACATTGGCAGTTTCCCACACTTCATCAGACTCTAGATAATACCAGAAATGCAAACACAATACACATTCTAAAAATGTGCATTGAACCAAATGGTATGTCATGGCAGTCCAGTGGTCTACTTCCATAAAGCAGATGTAGAGAGATTTGCAAAATTCATTGACAGAATGGAATCTGCATTGCTTCTGCTGGATCTGATGTTCATCAATCAAGCAGATTATGCATTCCAGTCCCCCAGTATTAACTTTCCCAGTGAGGCTAATAAACGTGATCTCTCAGTCACCAGAACACCTCTTTGAGCCTCCATTTTTAACAGGCAGCCACCAACACAGTATTCCAAACGCAAGGCACTCTCCATATCTTTGACCAATGAAGGAGCATGTTAGGAAAATCACAATACTCAATGATTTCACCATTTCTGTTCAGACCATATCTACCCTTAGTAAGAAGTACAGTAGTATGGGAGGACTTTGACTTTGCTAATGTCTCTTTGGACTGAGTTAGTTGTGGTGGTTTTGACATTTAGTAAGAATACCTCTTGGGCCGTGTTAGTACCAGGAAAGGCACCCACCCACCCACACAGGAGGGATTATATATCTTTACTGAATCTGAAGTATGTATGAATTAATTCCCTGCAGAATCTATAAACTTTTCTGAGCACAGGGTGACTTGGTCTGTGCAACTCAGCATGCAGCCATTTGTGACACACTCCATGAAAACCAGATTGTAAGTGGAGTCAATCAAATTATTCTTCTATGGCTGTTATGTTACAACTGGGGTTGTTTTTTTTTTCTTTTTGTGTCTTATTTGTTAATTTTAATGTATTATTTTTCATGTGTCTGTTGTCATTATGTATTTTTGTTAATATCGGTACGTTTATTATTTGGTATGTATGTATTGTACTACTGTGTTCTCCTATTTTCCTTGTGCTTTGTGGATGGAACTCCAAGAGGCAGGACAACCCTGATGTCAGAAGAAATTCCAATGTTGGAAGCCCTTTTAGACTATAATATCGATGAAACTATTTTAAAAAAATCGGGAGTGGTCTCCCCTCAACTTTCTCGTATACTCAGATATGGAGATGGATATTTGAATAGTAAACCATAAGACAATGATTATGTTTTTATATTATGTAAATTAAATAACCATCAAAAATAAATCTAATCAAATTAATAATATATTGAACAATTATTATAAAAGTAAATTTGAATAAATCGGACTGCGCAGCTGCATGAATAAAAGGTAAAATATCACTTCTGGGTAACGGAAATTGCCCAAAAGTTGAAAGAAATCTACGCTTTGTACCTAATACTGTATGCAAAATTTGGTTGACCTAAGTGAAAGCATCCTCAAGTTATTGTATATACACACACACACACACAGACAGACACAAAGACAGAATTCCAAAAAAATGGTATTTTCAGACTCAGGGAGTTGAATCAAAATCTCAAAATGGAATTTTTGGAGGATTCCAATACTTTCCATATACTTGTTTTACGAGAAATTCAGAGGTCTAAATGCTGAGATTCATCAAAATCTCGACATTGAATCTTTGGACGATTACAGCACATTCCCTATACTTCGTATATGAGAAAGTAAAAACATTGAAGAATTGGTGCTATGGACTTATTACCTGCACTGGATGTCTATACGTTGAAATTCCATCCATCCATTATCCAACTCGCTATATCCTAACTACAGGGTCATGGGGGTCTGCTGGAGTCAATCCCAGCAAACGAAGGGCGTAAGGCAGGAAACAAACCCCGGGCAGGGCACACACACACACACACACACCAGGCACACACTAGGGACAATTTAGAATCACCAATGCACCTAACCTTCATGTCTTTGGACTGTGGGAGGAAACCGGAGCACCCGGAGGAAACCCACGCAGACATGGGGAGAACATGCAAACTCCACGCAGGGAGGACCCGGGAAGCAAACCCGGGTCTCCAAACTGCGAGGCAGCAGCAGCGTTACCCACTGCGCCACCGCGCCGCCCCGTTGAAATTCCAGCTGAGTCAATATAACGCTTTTAAAAGTGCGACAAATTGCAGATCTATATGGTGTATCAGAGAAGGTGATCACAAGGCGAATGAGCCAATGTGAGATACGCTGAGCTGCACCTGTATCAGTTTAGACACTTTGACACTGTGAGTTTGGGTCCGAACACCATCAGGCTAACACCAGCACTTTGTCCAAACACAAGTTTATTAAATACAAAATAAGTCCCACACAACACACTGTGCCCCCAGCACCAATTACCCTCCACAGACCTTTCTCTTCCTATCCATGGGCTGTCTTTCCTCTCCTCACGGGGGCTTTGTCCTGCTCCCACTCCCATCTCTAGCTCCTTGATTGGAGTGAGGCGGCCCCTTTTATTCCCACCCGGATGTGCTCCAGGTGCCTGATGGTACTCTTCCAGCAGCACTTCCTGGTGTGGCGGAAGTGCTGCCCTTTCACCCGGAAGCACTGTTGCTGGAGGGATCTTCCCCCATTTTCCCAGGTGTGGCAGAAGTGTCGATCTCCCAGGCTCCACAGCGCTCGGGGCACCCCCTAGCGGTGGTCAAGGGCTCCATTGGGCTTGAGCCTTCTTGCTCCTTCCCCGTGGTCCCCTCAACATCCAGGGCAGTTGCCCCCTCGTGGCCTGGGGGACGTAAAGACCACCTCCTGGTCCTTCCAGGCGTCTTGGCTGAGTCTGACCCCCAGCCTCCTGTGACAACACATAAAGTCCAAAGCATCATCAATTAATATTTTGAACTGAATATTTGACCCTTTTTTTTTTACAACTTTACAGCTCTGATCAGTGGCAAACATGATACTTTCTTATCTACCACATTGATCTGTAATATTTAGCAGGCACTTAAAAAGGTTTTAATCTCATTTGGCCATCAGACATTTAGCACTTTTATGATAAAGAGGTTCTATATACTTGTGACACCTCGAAAAGGAAGGCGTCCAGGAGACATCCAAATCAACTGGCTCCTTTTGCTGCAGAGGAGAAGAATGATGGAGAGCAGTTCTGACCCACTGAAAACGAGTCTGACATACTTATGGCAATGAGATCCAAGCTTACTCTCCAATTGTGAATGCAGTACAGTTGCGCAGGAATTAAATAGACAGCAACAGTTTTTCTGAGAGATGTGGTCAAATGCCTTTTCTAAGTCCACAAAGCACATATCGACTAGTTGGGCATACTCCCCCAAACCCTCCATAATTTTTGTGAGAATAAAAAGCTGATCCAGTGTCTCAGGCCCGGGATGAAATTTGCATTGTTCCTGAATCTGAGGCTCAACTATCAGGTGCATCCTCCTTTCTAGAACCCTGGTATAGGCATTCATAGGGAGACTGAGGAGTGTGAAACCCTGAAGCTGCAACTCACCCTCCATTCCCCTTTCTAAAATACAGGGACTACCACCCCAGGTTCCCTATCTAAAGGCATTGTCCCTGACCTCCATGCAGTGCTGAAGAGACGTCCACAGGGGTAAACTCCAGTATACACGCACCAAGCTGGAGGGCTATCAGTGCATCCACACTCGCCTGACACCTCTCTCCTGTGACAACTCCAGAGCGGAATAGAGCCTATTCCCTCCCTTGGAGGTTAGTTCTAGATCCCATGTAGTGCATTGAGGTGAACCTAACTATATCTAAATGGTACCTCTCTACCTCTAGCACAATCTCGTGTTCCTTACCCTGCCATAGAGGTCACATTCTATGTCCAAACAGTCAGTTTTTGTAGCTGGGGATCAGTCCGCCAAGGCACTTGCCTTCGACTGCCACCTTAGCCATAATTTACCAGACCCTTATCACTCACTCCCTTTGCAGGCAGTGGGCCCACTGGAGGACTGCCCTATGTTGCCTCCTCAGACTACACCTGGTTGGGCCCCTTGACTAAAGGTCAGATAACCAGGCACTTGTTGACAAGCTCCCTCATCAGGCCTAACTTCAGAACAGGGCCCCATTTTCCCTATTCTGAGTGAGGTTACTGAATCCTTGATTTGACTTTTCATAGAGGTCAATATGAACCATGCTTAGTCTGGTTCCTCAATAAGGACATCTTTTCCTTGGTTGACCCTATATGAAGCAATTGCCTTGAACAATTTAGTTCCTAGTATCATATTGACACACAAACCCCTCTACCACAATAAGGTGGCGATTCACAGAGAGGCTTGCTTCTGCCTCCACTTATAAGTTAATAAATGTATAGGGTCATTATTGTCTCATTGAAATTCTTACAGTTACATGAACAAGTCTGGGAACCCCTCTCAGCCTGCATAATAATTGACTCTACTTTCAACAAAAAGGATAATAGTGGTGTGTCTTTCATTTCCTAGTAACATCGGAGTACAGGGTTGTTTTCTGAAATAAGATTTTTAGTAACGCAGTATTTAGTTGTATGAAATTAAATGAAATGTGGAAAACTGGCTGTGCAAAAATGTGGGTCCCCTTGTCATTGTGCTGATTTGAATGCCTGTCACTGCTCAATACTGATTACTTGCAACACCAAATTGGCTGGATGAGCTTGTTAATCCTTGAACTTCATAGACAGGTGTGTCCAATCATGAGAAAAGGTATTTAAGGTGGTCAATTGCAAGTTGTGCTTCCCTTTGACTCTCCTCTGAAAAGTGACAGACAGCATGGGATCCTCAAAGCAACTCTCAAAAGATCTGAAAACAAAGATTGTTGAGTCTCCTGGTTTAGGTGAAGGCTACAAAAAGCCATCTCAGAGGTTTAAACTGTCAGTTTCAACTGGAAGGAATGGAATCAGGAAATGGAAGGCCACAGGCACAGTTGCTGTTAAACCCAGCAGGTCTGGCAGGCCAAGAAAAATGCAGGAGTGGCACATGACAGGATTGTGAGAATAGTTACAAACAACACACAGATCACCTCCAAAGACCTCCAAGAACATCTCGCTGCAGATGGTGTATCTGTACATCATTCTACAATTCAGCGCAATTTGTACAAAGAACATCTGTATGGCAGGGTGATGAGAAAGAAGCCCTTTCTGCACTCACGCCACAAACAGAGTCGCTTGTTGTATGCAAATGCTCATTTAGACAAGTCAGATTCATTTTGGAACAAAGTGCTTTGATCTGATGAGACAAAAATTGGGTTATATGGTCATAACAAAAAGTGCTTTGAATGGCGGAAGAAGAACTTTGCATTCTAGGAAAAACACCTGCTACCTCCTGTCAAATTTGGTGGAGGTTCCATCATGCTATTGGGCTGTGTGGCTAGTTCAGGGACTGGGGCCCTTGTTAAAGTCGAGGGTCGGATTAATTCAACCCAATATCAACAAATTCTTCAGGATAATGTTCAGGTATCAGTCACAAAGTTGAAGTTATGCAGATGTTGGATATTCCAACAAGACAATGACCCAAAACACAGTTCGAAATCTACAAAGCCATTCATGCAGAGGGAGAAGTACAATGTTCTGGAATGGCCATCACAGTCCCCTGACTTGAATATCATCGAAAATCTATGGGATGATTTAAAGCAGGCTGTCCATGCTTGGCAGCCATCAAATTTAACTGAATAGGAGAGATTTTGTATGGAAGAACAGTCAAAAATACCTCCATCCAGAATCCAGCCACTCATCACAGGCTATAGGAGGACAGCGTCTAGAGGCTGTTAGATTAACAAAAGGAGGCTCAACTAAGTATTGATGTCATATCTCTGTTAGGGTGCCCACATTTATGCACCTGTCTAATTTTGTTATGATGCATATTGCATACAGTATTTTCTGTTAATCCAATAAACTTAATGTCACTGCTGAAATACTGTTTCCATAAGGCATGTCATATATTAAAATGAAATTACTACTTTAAAAGCTCAGCCAATGATAAACAAAAATCCAAAGAATTAAGAGGGGTTCCCAAACTTTTGCATGACTGTATTTGCATGAGGTCTCCCTGTTATTCTGAATTGGATTATGTAAGTTTAACAATGTTATGCTTTACTTACTATTATGTAATTCCTTTTTTAATGTGCACTTTATACACTGAAAAATGAAAACACATTTATTTGTTTTTTCTTTTCAATATTACATTAAAGTGTTCCTTTAATTTTTTTAACAGTAAATATATAAAAATCCAACATCTGTCTGTCTGTCTGTATGTTTTTCACAAGAAAACTGCTTAATGGATTTAGATTGGATTTTTCTATAATTTGTTTGAACAATCTGTTTGATTCTAAGTATCATAGTTTGCTTGTAGGAGTAATATATTCACGCTAATCTGAGAGAGAGGCTGCGAGCCGAGGGGAACTGGGCCCTTCTCGCTCACGTGCCAGCCTCTGTTCGAGTCGGTTTACCTCTCGCCACATGTTGGAGTGTACCTTGCCTTAGCTAACGATACCTGTTTGTTCAGCAGACATTATCACCTACAGATTGTTAAGGAGTAATGTTAGACGGATTTGAGAGAGAGATCAGAGCTGCGTGTGTTTTAGAGGGTAGCTGCTGATTGGCAGAGATATCACGGTCATGTGCTCTTCTCCCCACAATGGGGACACTCTCACGTCAGAACTGAACATCAAAAGATACAGTGCCAACTTTGACGTTGGAGCGTACCTTCCTTCCACTTGGCCAGAATTACATTTTTTTTAATAGATTTTTAAAGTTTGTCTTGTTTCAGTACTACGTGCAGGGCCGGATTTTCCTATAGGCTATCTAGGCTTCAGCCTAGGGCCTAAAGATCAAGAGGGGCCTACATTCAAATTGTTAGCAATTTGAACAAACTTAAAAATGGGAGGTGAAAGGGCCTCATAAGTGGAATAGCCTAGGGCCTCTTTTCATCTAAATCCGGCCCTGACTACGTGGGCGCAGTTGTGGGGTACCCTAGTGTTATATAAAATTGGAAATGCCCAAACTGAAATGGAGAGGCCAAAGTGAAATATAATGGATGAATACAAAAATAAATCTGTAAGTAAAGGTTAAAATCAATCCATCCAAGAGGTTACTTTATTTTTTTACTTTTTACATGTATTTCAATTATTTTAGCATGAGCAATCCTCCATATTAATAATAGCAGGAAGTTCCATTTGACAGCATTATGAGCAAATATCCCTTCAAAGCTTATCAAACCATTATTATAAAATATACTTGGAACAGAAGCATGTCTTTTAAAATGTACCCCTAACAGTATAATTCACATCCTTTAGAGTAAGCTGAATAGCATGCTTCCACCTTTGGAAAGAGAACAGTGTAGGTCAAAGGGAAACATGCAAATGCTTAGGAAGTGGCTCATAGAAAGAGTGCAGTGAAGACTCCCAAGAACAGTAAGATTATCAGTTTCCTAATCTATTGACTTCAAACCATGGGCATTCAGTCTGGTTGGTAGGGAAAAAATGCCTTCTGTTTTCTGCCAGTGTCATGGGCAAGGGAGAAGAGATTCGGAGCTGATCCAAACAGTTTCAGATCACCTCCCGTAGAAATGGACCTAAATTGGTGGGGTGGTGTGGATTTGCCAGCGAAACAAACTCAGTTAGTGAACTCTTCTTGGACATTGCAGTTGAATATTCTACCTTGTAATTTAAATACTTTTATTTGATTTCTAATGAAATGCCTTCATTCTTCTTTTAGACTATACAAAGCTGCTCACTAACAGGGACCGCTGTTCAGAGGCAGCTTCAAAGAAGGATTCAGGATGACCCTGCTTTAAGAACTCGGTGTTGGTAGGAAGCCAAAAAGCCTGAAGGAGAAAGCAAGGAGAAGGAGTAAGCAAGGCAAGACTTGTCTCCCACCCACCTCTACGATGCTTTTATTGGTTTACTGAAAGACCAATTCCACAAAGACTCATCTGTAGCATGTTATTCGGACTCTGACTTAATCTTGATTTGCTGGTTACTCAACACTCCTTTTCATTACTTTTCTATATTTGTTTATTTGATCCACCCTTAACAGCTTGGGCGATGGAGGCATCTGTTGTGTTGCACACCAAACTCAGAAACAGATCACTTAATGTGAGAAACCGAATTGAAGAGCTGGATGTTGACATACAGCCCTGTTTCTCTCATGCCTCTCGAAGAAAGCGTGAGTTCATTCCAGATGAGAAGAAAGATGCTCTCTACTGGGAGAAACGTCGCAAGAACAACGAGGCAGCAAAGCGCTCAAGGGAGAAGAGGCGTGTCAGTGATTTTGTGATGGAGTCCAAGTTACATGCACTCAATGAGGAGAACCTGTGCTTGCGATCTGAACTGCTGTCTCTCAAATTGCGTTTTGGGGTGATAAGCCCAGCTGACTATGGAAAGCATATGCAGTCGCTTCATCTCAACAACAGCATGCAGTCTGAAACGGATGCACAGTACCTACTGGACAAAAAAGCTAGCTCTGTCTGCAGGGATGACTGGTACATGGCACCTTCAATGGGAAGTACGCCTTCCTGTTTAGTGAGAAACAGCACTCCATGTATAATGCCAAAATACATTGCCATGTCACACCCCTCCTCACTCTCCCTGTCTTCATCCATGAATAGATCAGCTTTCATGCCAACCTGCAACTTTCTAAGCAAGTTTCCTAACTGTCCTTGGCTCCAGTACTATGATCCTCGATATCCTGCCTCCTTACCGTCTTGTTTCAGTGGACGGCAAACTCACGGGAAGGTGCCCTTGGATGACGAGTGTGAGCAGCAAGTCCCAGCAGCACCCTTGCTTCCGGTCTTGAGAGATAATATTTCTCCTGGCTTGGATCTCAAGGCTGCTCTGCCCCATAAACTGAGGCTAAAGGTCAGACCTTTGTGTGGAAGGTCTGACTCAGATGGGGAGGTAATGGACAGAATGGGTCACCAGTCCACTGAAGGCACAGAGAGAAACTGCACCTCTCACTGATTTCCCGGGACTGAATTGCTTATGGTGACTTTGCTCTGCATAAAAATTGTGACGTACTATATAATGCAATTCATGGCCAGATATTAACCAACATCATGACAAATCATACATTTGCTAGCAACATGAGCCATGAAAATGCAGTAAATGTCACTCTGTGCCACCATGCTGCTAAGTTTATTATGGCGGTACTGTCTCGTCTCTGTCTTAACTCTCTTGAATTGCACGGTGTACTTTCAACATGCTGTCGTGGTTTCAAATCCCAACAGTCAAAAGTTGCTTCAAGTGGCCTGTTCATGATGTGGATAAGAAGAAAGGTGACTAAAACTTTGATCATTGAGATATCATTTTAGAGCCTTCAGCATGAGATCTGGCCTAGAAAAAGAGCAACTTACTATTTACAGCAATAATGTCATTCTCGAGAACTTTCTTTTGTATGAACAATTGAAAAATTCCTCAGCGTAACTCTTTTCTTGTCTTTTAGCCCTTTTTTGCATTAAATGTCTCTTTGTTTTCCGCTTAATCTTATTTTGTACTTTTGACTTAACAAAATAACAAAGCTACTGAATCCTTCTATTTTGTTATAAAAAAACCTGCCTTTAACATTCAGAGAATATTCCATAACTAGGCTGACCCGCCTTTTAAGGCGACCGACTTTTAAGTTGGCACTTCTTAAGGCAATTCAATATGTAGATCAATTTGATATTTTATACAAACTCATTAATTTGGTTATATTGCATTTGAGCGGTATTACTTTAATACTCGTAGTTTCTGTTATTTTGTGATGAAATTTAAACTTTTTTTCTATATTGAGGTCGCCCTTTTGAACCCCCCTGATATTTACTACGCGGTGAGGCATTTATACTCCATCAACATTAATTATTTCCAGAGACATCATTTTGTCTATTTTTCCAGTGAATCACGCACAAAAGCAAGGGAACGATGGGAGCACCAGAACTCTGCTCACATCATGTTGCTTCAAGTAGTAAGTCTGTGATAAGCAGAATACCGCTACGCTTTCCACTCACGGGACGGAAGGACAATCCCGACCGCTTTTATATAGTAAGAAAGAAGAAGAAGATCTCGCACAGTCTGGAGTAGAAAATCATCTGTTACCTGGAAAAACGAAACTACAAATCCCATCGTGCATTGCAAAATGGACGGGCGTGTGTGAAACTCCGCGCCTGCGTAGCACTCACGGGACGGAAGGACAATCCCGACCGCTTTTATATAGAAGGATGATCAGTACTATAAACTCAAATGGTTTTTGAGGAGAAGGGGTATAAAGTGTCATTTTAGCTGTTTTTTTTTGTTGTTCATGACAATTGTTAGAGAGTCTAACATTATATTGTATACAAATTCCCAATAAGTTGTTTAATATGGCTGTACTCTGGCACAGTGGTTAAAGTTGCCTCCTCACAAATCCATTTCAATCATTCTAGGCATGAAAGCCCCTGGCTGTGTGAAGTTTGCATTTTCTCTCCATGTCCATCCATCCATTATCCAACTCGCTATATCCTAACTACAGGGTCACAGGGGTCTGCTGGAGCCAATCCCAGCCAACACAGGGCGCAAGGCAGGAAACAAACCCTGGGCAGGGCGTCAGCCCACCACAGACTGTATATATATGACTTTGAATTTCATTTCTTTGATTTGAGAGCTTTTTTTCCTTTCACCATTTCAGAAGCTGCTACAGTTGGGTGATGGATTGCTAGGTGGTCTTGCCTGTTTGCTGATTTGCATCACAAAGACTCGCTTACAAATTACAGTGGATTAAAACTGCCCCTTTGTCTGAGATATGGATTTGACCAGAGAGTTGGTTTGATGGACTTGACTTTGATACTGTGCTTTGTTTATGACTGGCAGCTCTTTTGTCTTTACTTGGTTTTCATCTTAGAGTTATGACTCTGGTAAAATAGAATTTTGGTGAATGAATATTCTTTTCCAATTACGATTATAGTTAAACCCTCTGGCTTGAAAAACAAGTCACAACTCATACGAAAGTCTTTCTGCTATTTTTGATCCTATCTTCAGTCTTTGAAAAAAACTTTTGGTTTTCTTCTTTTTGGCTGTTTTACACGTCATAGCAGTTAATTTTAAACGCTCAATGCCAGATAATTACCTGGGACAGACAATTTTGGGAAAAGATGGGCAGTGAAAATGTTCTTGTGTCTGAGCAGTGTTGAGTAGGCCAAAGTCACACAGAAATGTCACTAGCAAACATGGAAACTTATTAAAGAAAGTTATAGTATGTGTTTCAGAAACCATGCATATCTGTAAAGCACATAGTTCATAATATCCAAATAAATAATGTATGCATTTTGTACAATGGACACAATAATACAAAGGATGTTCATACAGTTCTCGCACTTTTATACTTTTATTGTAAATGGTGAAAGGAGGAGGAGTAGCAATTGGGTATGAAAAAGTTGATATGACTATGTAGAAAAGTGCTCGTAATTTGTTGTTCAAATGCTTAATAAATAGAGTTAAAAAAAGTGAGGAAACATTTTGACACTCTCCTTGTAGATGATATGCGATTATAAAGTGAGATCACTTCACCAACTTCCCACTATGAAAACATGATAAAGTATAAGCGTACAAATTGTAACACCACATGTGAGAATCTAATCTTTAGGATAAATGTCACAGGTCTTTTTTAAATTACAGTGACTTGTTTTTCTCTTTAGAAACTATCTAATTGTTTTGTATTGTTTAATCACTTTTTTTGGTTTTCTTTTATCTGTTGGATTACATCATTATCTCAGAATAAAATTGTTTACTATGTAAAAGGCCACACATGAAAGTTGTGCCCCCTAACTTTTTTAAGAGGAACGATGTTGCAGAATTGGTGAGTTGAACCTCAGAAAAGGCCTGATGGTTTCAAAAGACTAAGCCATCTAATAAGGGGCATAAGTGTCTCCAAAGAGAGAGATACGGATACAGGGGCAACTTGGAGGTGCCACAGCGAGACAGGTGGAGGTCAGCCACATGGAAAGCCTAAGGACTGTTAAAGACTTCTTCGGTTATCTGAGCCGGGAATGGTTTTGTCAAGCTTGTTCTGTGAGACAAGAAAGTTTTGGGGTTTTTTTGCACTGCCTATACAAAGTGAGGAGAACATGAACAATCAATAGAATCATACAATTTATAAGCTTCCAATGTGAAAACATAAAGTGAAAAGGAAAACAGAATAAAAAAGTGTAATTGCAAAATTGGTGAAACTATGTTAATTACCAGACTTCTTTATACCACCTGTGATATAACCATGTCAAGTGTTTAGTTATTAGTCCTGGGATTTTGTTGGCTAGAATAACTGAAGATAAGACAAAGTTTAGGTCTATCATTACATGATATGATATGAATTTCCCTTGGGATTAATAAAGTATCTATCTATCTATCTATCTATCTATCTATCTATCTATCTATCTATCTATCTATCTATCTATCTATCTATCTATCTACATGGAGTCAGAAGGGAGACTAAGATGATGAAGATCTCTGTTGCAGACTATGAGTTTCATAGTTCAAGTTCGTGAACATACCTTGCTCACCAATGTGTATTTTTGGGCAGTTTTAGCTCTCTAACTGCCCTATATTGAAACTATCTATAGTTTGTATGCATAGAAAAAATGGTATAATTTTCTGAATATTGTTAATTTTGGGAATTTAATATATTCACGTTTTCAGCAGTATGCTCTTCCACTACAGAAGGACCTGATTTCCAGAACAGATATTTCTCATCTGCCATTTGTTAGTTGTTTATGAGCAAATAACGAGAACTCATCTTTATCCACCATCTCATTAGGGCTTTCTTGTTGGAATTTGTGTTTTCTTTACTATATAGTATATTATATATATATAGAGTATACAATATACTACATGCTAAATATTTCCTAAACAAGCTTTGCTTCACATTAGCTTTGGGAATCAGTTATGCAGTCTCACTGTGTTAATTTAAAATGAATAATCCACCAGATTGAGCAGAGTCAGTGAGGGAGAACACTTAAGACAGTAAAACAAATTAATAACTTAAACTACATTTAAAAAAAAAATCAAATATGGGCTTTCAGGACTTCCTCGATAATAACAGCAATGTCTAATAAGCGAATGCCCAATAATCTAGGGTGGACCACGGTTCAGTTTAGGTGGTCTGGAACCCACCATTAGCTTTGTCCTGTCAGTACAATAGCTGCAAGTCCAAAGGCTGCTTTGTGGTTATCCATGTGCAATATTGAAGTCTGAATGAAGAGTGTACACAACACTGGAGCAATTTCCAATCAAACATACAGTTTGTCCTTTGCTACAGAAAGGAAGTAATAATAACTTAACCAATATTTCACAGAATATCTGGTCACCTGTGTAGCACATTCTGGAAGTTATTCAATTGGTTTACTCTGAAAATTAGTGACATGATTCATTTATTAACGTTAATGTTTCCAGGGTTTCCTTTTTTTCTTCTGCTTTTTCCCTTTTTTCCTGGGTTCAGAAACAATCAATAATCTATACTAATAAAGGGCAAAGCCCTCACTGACTGACTGACTGACTGACTCACTCACTCACTCACTCACTCACTCATCACTAATTTCCCAACTTTCCGTGTAGGTAGAAGGCTGAAATTTGGCAGGCTCATTCCTTACAGCTTACTTACAAAAAGTTAAGCAGGTTTCATTTCGAAATTCTACGCGTAGCGGTCATAACTGAATCCTACTTACGTACATATATACGGCAATAGCCTGCAGCTCGGTCGCCATGTGAGGTGGAGTTGCGTCCCCCATCACCACACCTCCCACGTAGTTGGCTGCCTGCCTATATTGCGTCCCCCATACCCGCGCCTCCCACGTCATTGAGTGCCTGCCCATATAAGGCCGTCCATCAGCAGCAATCCAATAGACAATAGGAAAGCAAGGTGTAAAGCTTAAGTTTAAATTAAGTTCATAGACACGCTGCCGCTAAATATTCACAGGCAAATCAAAAAGTTAATACCGGGAATGCCTGTTAAACATCTTAGATTCATGAGTAGCGATGTGGGTGGTGCGATGTCTATCGAGGTAATCACTGTAATATTTATATGTCATTGAAATGTATTATTATCAGGCATGGTTTAGGCACCTATGTCATCAGGAAGGCACCAGAAAAAGGGACCTCAAGGTTGCTATTATGGAAGTTAATTTAGAGCACAGATGCCGTGAATGTAAGAGCTATGATAAATAAAGTTTCCCTGCATACTTTAAAAGAAAGTCTCACCATCATTTCATTTTTCACAATTTGTGAAAACAAGACATGGCATCAGAATAGAGGACAGTCATGGATTTTGTTGGAGTTCTCTCGCCACAAATTGACTGGGATTCTCTTAACCTTCCGGGAAAAAGGAAAAAGTTCTGACAGCACGTGGAGCTGATGTTTTCTGGCCCGCTAAAAGGCAAAGACGAGAGTGAGAAATGCAGCTACCTGCTCCTGCAGACTGGGGAAAAAGGAAGAAACATTTTTAACACATGGACTCTCACCCAGGAGGAAGCCAAGGTATTGAAAACTCATTATGACCGTTTTGAGGCGTTTGTCATGCCTAAGACGAATACGATATTCGCGAGATACAAGTTTAATTAGAAGATGCAGGGTATAAACGAGACTTTTGATCACTTTGTAACGAAGTTAAAATTGCTGGTGAAGGACTGTGCTTATGCAAACGAAGAGAAGATGGTCAGGTATAGAATAATGTTTGGCACAAACTCAGCGAAAGTTTGAGAGAAACTTTTAAGTGTCGGATCTGAGCTAACATCAAATAAAGCCGTGGACATCGCACGAGATAGCACAAGCACAGCTGAGAACCTTCGATGCATGTACTCCGAGCAGCTCACGTGAACTGACTGTCAATGCAGTACGCAGACAACAAGCAAGAGCTCCAAAAATCGCTGAACAAAAAACGCATTACACAATTGAGAAGGCAGAAAAAGAATATGAAGCGAGTGACGCATACAAGCATATTCATAAGTGCAGCTACTGCGGAAACAAAGCACACGGTGGAAAAAGTCAATGTCCAGCTAAAGGAAGCCAGTGTAAAAAATGTGGTAAATTGAGCCACTTCGCTAAAGTTTGCAGGACTGGGAAAAGTAAACCCGTGCATGCAGTGTGTGATGTCTCAGATAAAGTGGAAGACGAGCTGTTTATTGATGCAGTAGGAAACTAACAACCCTCTGAAGCTGAACAAGCCTTTGTAGACAAATCAAAAGGAAAGCAAGGCGTAAAGCTTAAGTTTAAATTAAGTTCATAGACACGCTGCCGCTAAATATTCACAGGCAAATCCACAACTTAATACCAGGAATGCTTGTTAAACATCTTAGATTCACGAGTAGCGATTTGAGTAGTGAACACCTCGATGAATGAAACCTGTTATCTTTACAACGGTTGACAAACACGGAATATAATTTGAACACAACACATCCTCCAAATACGAACCTGATTGAAAGAAATAATGATAATCAAATCCTTGATAACAGCAACACTCATAACAGTCACAAAACAATTACATTAAAAATCACGTTACGTTATTTTTAAAATGTTTCCTTTTCATTTTCATAACTTCTTTAACACGCTACTTCTCCGCTGCGAAGCGCGGGTACTTTGCTAGTTGTAAATGAAGCTCTAGGATTTCCTGCACAATCATTTATAATTTTAAAATATTGAATTGCCTCTCAAGATGTGACTACTTTGTTGTACTTAGCTATATGTGTCTTTAATATTTCATAGCATATTGTTAGGTTAGATTTATGCCTAGCTTTACGCCATTCTCTCTTAAGATCAAACTCTCTGAGTCTTTGACATTTCCACGGTAATATTGTGCTAATTTTTCAGGTGCCATTATGTCAGCTAAAGCTCTCACCTCAGAATTAAAATTTCCACCTGACTGGTTATATTGCTGGTTGTACATATTTTCGACCAGCACTAAATTCAGACTGACTATTCAGAATATTAGCAAATCTAGGAACTGCAGATGCATCAAAATAACTTTTTTTATAACAATATACTACGCTTTAGTTCTAGTTATCATTATTTCTACAACAAATAAAATGCAGAAATGGTGAGTTATACTAATGTCTACAACTTGCCGCACATCAGCTTGTAATCTTTTTGCAATAACTAAATCCAGATTGAGCTCTCCCTTTTGTGTAGGCTGGCTGATGTGTTGCCTAAGCAGTAAGTTAATAAATTTTCTTGCTTTAAGGTATCCGCATGTAAACTGAAATCACCTACAACTTGGAAGTTGTCATAATTAGTTATTATTATAGATACTAAGTCTGCAAATTCCTCAATAAAAGGACACATTATATTTTAGAGGTCTATAAATGGTCAATACAAGAAACTGTACCACTTCTTGAATAACTATGGCAAGATGCTCAAAAGACACAAAAGTACCAAAACTGAATTAATTTAGAGGCATAGCTTCAATGAACACAGCAACACCGTAATTTCTGAGCCACATTTCACTTTGTTAGAAAGTCTATGTTCCTGTCACTGACGAGATTTTTAATGTTACTGGTTAACATTCTAATATTTAGTAAAGCTCATTTAAGCTTTATCGGACTGTTAGCGCATCTTGAAATAGTAATTAATTTATTTGTGTTTATACCACTTTGTCAATACCTTTTAGTTAGACTGTTGTCCATTACTATAGTGCTAATATAGTATACATCTATAGGTGAATGGTGCGACTCAAACCACCTACACCTGAACACCAGCAAAACCAAGGAGCTGGTGGTGGATTTTAGGAGACCCAGGCCCCTCCTGGACCCCGTGATCATCAGAGGTAACTGGGTGTAGAGAGTGCAGACCTATAAATACCTGGGAGTGCAGCTGGATGATAAATTGGACTGTACTGCCAATACTGAAGCTCTGTCCAAGAAAGGGCAGAGCTGACTATACTTCCTTAGAAGGTTGGCATCCTTCAACATCTGCAATAAGATGCTGCAGATGTTCTATCGGACGGTTGTGGCGAGAGCCCTCTTCTACGCATTGGTATGCTGGGGAGGCAACATAAAGAACAGGGACGCCTCACGCCTGGACAAACTTATGAGGAAGGCAGGCTGTATTGTAGGCACGGAGCTGGACAGTTTGACATCCATGGTAGAGTGACGGGTGCTAAGCAGGCTCCTGACAATCATGGAGAATTGACTGCATCCACTGAACTGGATCATCTCCAGACAGAGGAGCAGCTTCAGTGACAGACTGCTGTCACCATCCTGATCCACTGCATTTTTATCACTTTTTAATTTAATATTGTTCTTTATCAGTATACTGCTGCTGGAGTATGTGAATTTTCCCTTGGGATTAATAAAGTATCTATCTATCTATCTATCTATCTATCTATCTATCTATCTATCTATCTATCTATCTATCTATCTATCTATCTATCTATCTATCTATCTGGGTGAAGCCACTGCAGAATTATCATCCCCTAACACATATTTATAGTTAACAATAAGGCCAGAGCTATGTAGATGATTAAAATCAATCAATAATCTTCATAAGCAAGTTCTATGGGCTCATTTATGACTTATTAGATCAGATAAGAATTCTGCATGCAAGCGTTAAGTCCTTAGCTCAAATACCAAGTCCGAACAGGCAGGAACTGGACTGAGGGGTTGAAGGCTTTGCATCAATCTGGTTGTAATTGATTGCACAAGAGTGTTTTGTAATAAACCAAAGCTTCTTCTTTCAAACTCTGTGATATCAGGCGTGTGAATTTAGTTGGGCTGCTAGGATTTATGAACCTCCAGAAGGAGGACAAGTTTTAGAAGCATAAGCACCTCTAGACAGTCTGGGAGAATACAGAGGGTTGAAATGAAAGGCCAGGGATAAAATGAAGACTGGTGGCCAAGGTGAAACACATGAAAAGAATCCAATTAGTTTAAGACGTATGTCAAGGACAACAGGACTGGTCTTAATTTAAGGGCTAAGACAAAGGCAAAACGTCTCTGTGCTGCTCCATTCGTGCAGACAGCCATGTTGTGTCTCTACCATTCCCTCCAAGGGCCTTGCCAGACTACAGCAGACCAAAGACCAGTCAACATACTAATACAGAGAGGTACCTGGCAGCCTCACTAAGATGAACTGATTATTATACAGTTTCTGTTGTTTTCCTAATACTCACTTTGCTCATATTTTGGGCACAATTGGAAATGTTAACATAATCTATGTATGATTAACAAAGTACATCTTTCTCTCATGCTTGACCTGGTACACTTTTCTTATTATCTGGTGTTACAGATGTAAAATAAAAGGGGAAATGATATAACCACAATAGCAGTCAACCCTGATAGTGAGTGGGCTGGTATGAATAAACATAGAAGGGCTAGAGATGGGTATTTCTGTCAATAAACAACATCCACATAGGACCCTGCCATGGCAAATCGGAAGGTACCCTAATATGTGTACCTTTGGAATGCAGGGGGAAATTCACATGATGACAGAATATGGAAACTTCATACAGATATTAAATTAATTTAGAATGTAAACCTCAGCCTCTCCTGCTGTGATATAACAAGACTAATCATTGCCCCACTCTTTTTATATTTAAATATTTCCCTATATGTACAGTTTATTAGTATATGAATGTATGAATAACTGTGGTGGGCTGGTGCCCTGCCTGGGGTTTGTTTCCTGCCTTGTGCCCTGTGTTGGCTGGGATTGGCTCCAGCAAACCCCCATGACCTTGAAGTTAGGATATAGCGGGTTGGATAATGGATGGATGGATATTTGAATAATATAGGCCTATGTATCTATGTCTAGATAAAATGTTATGTATATATATATATATATACATAAATATATATATATATAAATATGTAGGTCTGTGTAAAGGCGAAATGTTAATCAAAGGTGCCAGTGAGCAAATGTTCACACCTACACACAGCCACCCACACGCTTGGGAGGTATGAAACAGAGGAAGGCAGGTGACAATGCTGCTAATACATTATACAACCGCAGATTTATAGGTTGCTGTTTCCTTTGGTTGTCAGATGCCATACTTCATGAAATGAATAAAATTTGGTGCCTGGAGAGGGAAAATCTTACCTTGAAAAGCAGAACGTCTCTTGAATTTCTGCATTTTGCTTTTTAAAAGCTCCTTGAAAACCTACAGGCTAGCTAACTGCTGCTTTGGAGTATAAATGCTGAATAAAGATTCTTATTAAGAATATGACAATCCTGTCTGACTTTTATTCATGAAACACTCTATTTCAAAGCAGTTTCTGCAAAGATGAGTTCAGCATTTGATATTTCCGCTTATTTCATCTATGTCTCTTAATCCAAAAAAGTAACACATATTTTGCCCACAAACAGAAGTGGGGAAGTAAATATTGAGTTAACTCTAAGTTACTGAATTAAGTTCATATTTGTACACAGAGTACGCTACATTTCTGACCGACAATATACTCAGAGTCTTGTGTCAGTGGTTCTCAACCTGTGGGGGGCACAAAGTAACAAAAAGGGAGGCACGAAGATGTGAAAAAAAGAAAACAATAATCAAAAATATGAAAAAAACATCTGTTGAAACCAAATCAAATTAACTTAAACTACATTCTGATACTACAGGGTGCGGCAGAAATAACTCCCACATACTCAAATGGGGATTGAAAAAAAATTGTTACGAGGTATCACCAAAAAGTTTTTATTTCCCAAATGTAAATATAAAAAAGTTTTTTTACTTTAAGTTTTAAAGATTATATCGTCCAAATGGTGGCCTTGACGGCTGATACACATTTGGAGCCGTTCTTGGAAGTTTTCCATCACTCTCACTAGCATGTCAGGCGAAATTCCTTCAATTTCTTCTTGAATAGCCTCCTTTAGTTGGTCCAAGGACCGAGGACGATGTTTGGAAACCTCCTGTTGCCCTTACTCTTTGAACCCACAGCAAAATCGTTTTCCAGTCTGGAACACTTCCATTAGCACGTAAACTGTACCGCGTGCGAAACACCCTTTGCGTCGCAGCTACAGATTCGCCATTTTTGAAAAAAGCCTCCACTACAAAGCCTTGATGCTCACCTGACCACGTCATGGTGACGACTGAAAACTTTATTATGTACCGTACCTAACAGAATGGACCGCACCCCTCTACCTGCTTTGGGGACCCCACAGTGATTTTTCGAAATGTGGGAGTTATTTCTGCTGCAACCTGTAGAACAATAAATATAGAGTTAGATAAATGTCGACAAAAGTTAAGTAGGTATAATAAAATATGCATCTGCATTTCAAAAAAATGTTAGGGGGGCGCGATTAAAACTTATGAAAACTCGGGTCGCAAATACTGAGAAACGCTGCTTTAGGCTTTATTAAGATACCATTTTTGCACCAGTTCCACAAAAACCTTTCACTTACTATATACATGTTATGCTCTCACTGTAGGTGTTAATATACACTGTCACAAAAGCCACGATGACACAAAGCAAGGTTTGGGGCAGCCACCCGTATAATTTGTTTTCCTGGCTGCAAATTATTCTTTTCAAATGATACCACTGCTGTGCACAAAACCGAGTCCAATACAGAACTGAGGGCATAGGGAAAAGGAGGAGGTTTTTAAACGGGAAGACAGGAAGTGAGATCATAGGGGTCGGGCTCATTGAGGACTTCAGCCATTGGTTCGAGCCCAGACGTGACATCACAGGGGCCGGAGCCGGCAAGGTCTCCTTCGATTGGCTCGGTCCTGGAAGTGACGTCAGGAGAGCCAGGCGGAATCCCGGGAATGGCCTGCAGGCAAGGAAGAAAAAGAGTCAGTGCACTCTGCCACATCCTGGTATGTCTCAGAACTGTCCTTACCCGAGCCCTTTAGCTGCCTCCCATGTGCACGTGTGTGACAACACATATGACTAGAAGTTTGTGGACAACCCTCTAGGTGCATCAAACCAGCACATAGCAATGCAATCTGGCAACGTTGGGTCATACTTAAGAGCCCAGTGACTTTAAACATGTTAGTATCATAGGAAGCCATCTCTGCCACAAGTCAGTACATGAAATTTCTGATCTGGTTAACTGTAAGTGACATTATTGTGAAGTGGAAGAGGTGAGAAGAAACATTAGCTCAGCCATCAAGTGGTAGACTATGCAAACTCTAAGTGTGGTGCCGTTGAGTGCTGAAGCACATGTTGTGTAAAAATCGCCCATCCTCTGTAGCATCATTCACAATATAGAGTTCCAAAATGCCTCTGGAAGAAACATCAGCACAAGAGCTTGTGCATTGGGAGTTTCATGAATTGGGTGTCCATGGCTGAGCAGGTAAATGCAATCCTAAAATCACTATGTACCGTGCCAAGCATCAGTTGTTTTTTAGAGTTTGTATGAGTTCCCTTGGTTCCAGTAAAATGTCCTCTTAATGCTACAACATACAAAGACCTTTTAGACAATTGTGTGCTTCCAACTTTCTGGCCACAGTTCATGAAGACCCTTATTTGTTCCAATATGACTGTGTCCCCTGTGCACAAAAGTCAGTCCATATAGACATGGCGGGACTTGAAGGGCCAACACAAAGCCCTGACCTCAGCCCTACTGATCCATTTTGGGATGAATTAGAACATCAATTGTAGGCCTGGTCTTCTCACCAAAAATCATAAATGCTTTTTTGATCGAGTGGGCAACAAATTCCCACAGACATACTCCAAAAGCATATTGAAAAAAGAGTGAAGGCTGTTACAGAGGGACCAACTCCACATTAATGTCCTTGGCTTTGGAATGGGATATCCAACAAGCTCATGTAGGTATGATAGTCAAGTGTGCACAAATGTTTGGCCGTAACGTGTATTATGTGGTCAGAGGGAATGATTTTAGTGAAGCAGCAATTTAAACAAATCATTGTAAGGCTGGAGAAAATACAAATTCTGCTCATAAAGTCTTGCAGATGGAACTTTCTTCTGCCACCCTATCTAAATATTCATTGGATGTGATCCTATAACGTGCAGTCTTTCCAGGGTCCTCAGATAGTTTTAACTATTTATTTTCTGTTTTGCAAGAAGAGAGGGATCACAAAAAAAGAAAAAAATGAAAAATATCTGTGGTCCAGCTCTTTAATTGTGCTTGTAGACAGTAGCTGTATGCACTTTTGCTGCATCTTTGTGTTGATTTTGTGGTTTGATTGAGGTTTGTTTTTCAGCTCTCTGGGGTCTGCAAACCAACCAACACATAAGCTTAAACATTAGGTTCACAGTTCCTCCCACCCTTAAAATATAACAGATAAGCTGCAAATACTCATTTATTGTTATAGGCTCATTAAGGAGTGAAAACCATCAAAGTGATGATATGTAATATTGTGAATGTCTGAGAAGCATGGGGGGCTGATATTTAAGTTTTATTTTATTTTATTTATAAGTTTTAGTGAAATGAAAACTGTCCCTAGTTTAAGGTACAGTAAAGAGTGCAGTAAGTGCAGAGTATGGAGTGAAAATAAAAACAGCAGTTTGTAGTCAGAGGTGCCGTCTTCTTAGTATCCCCAAGTCATGCTACACATGAACAAGAAAAAATAAAGCAATTTTTTTGTGATCAAATTTTTATTTTGAAAGCATAAACAAACCCAGTACTACACGACCTGCTTCAATACAATGTACAATGTTTTCACAAAAATTTCAAATACTGAAAGTGTAGACAAAACAAGCACACTGAAGGGAAAAAACAGTCACACGTTTCTAATACAGTATGTTAGGGAAAAAGCAGAGAGAAAGAAAGAAATAGAGACCCCCCACCATCCGCACCTTTAAGGGATAGTGAACTATAGGAAGAATTGATTTCTAGTTATCTGCATGTGTAATCGATATATTAGTTCTTGTCAAATGTTAGTGTTATTTTTTGATGGCTTGTTAATTCTTTACCCCAAAGTTACAGAAAAGCCAAATTATGAAAGGTAGCTTTCCAGTGGATAAAGGACAGAGCATTGGTACTCACCGACTGGAATATTAGTGTCATTTTACTTGTTATTGTGCTAAGTGAAAAGAGACTTTTCTGGTGTAGGGTAAGATTCAGAGAGGAAAAACCTAAGAGTAGAAATACATGTACATGTACATAAAACTTGAAATGGCTGCCCCGAAAATTAAAAACTGATGGCAATCCCTGAAAATATGAATAAAGGTACCTAGTAATTTCACAGACCATGACAGAATGGACAAAAAGGACTCATAGAACACTCCATGATATAGTCTGTTAGAGAGGAGATATATGGTGGCTCTGAAGCTAAGGAACTACGCTGGTATCTGGAAGGATGCTGGTTCAAATCATGTAAATGCTAGAAGGGATCCTATTCCCATTTATGCAATGGCTGACCCTACACTCTAACCCCCAAAGGTCATGCGTAAAATGTATATATATATATATATTGTCAAGGATGCCAGGGGCAACAACCCGGCCAGGTCGCCTTCAGGGACCGGAAGTGGCGTCGCCCAACTGGAATCACGTGGGAGCCGCCATCCTGGTTGTTTTGGGGGCCACGGGTAGAGGGCTTGGAAGCCCAACCCTGTAGGGACCTGTGGTCACCGCCAAGGAGCGTCCTAATGCCTTGGGGACCTGAACCTCAGCACTTCCGCCATACCAGGAAGTGCTGGGGGGAAGAAGAGGGACACCCGGAGAGCTTCCGGGAGAACAGCCGGCATTTCCGCCACACTGCGGCGTGTCCAGTGGGGAATGCCGGGAAACACCTGGAGCTCATCCGGGACCATATAAAAGGGGCCGTCTCCCTTCATTCGAGGCTGGAGTTGGGTGGAAGAAGAACGAAGCAGAGAGCGAGTGGAGGTGGCCCGAAGAAAGGCAAGTTGTTGTTTGGCCAGGACTTTGGGGACTTGGGGGTGTGTGTGGCACTTGAATTGTAAATATTGTGTATTATAAACATGTGGTGGTGAAAAAACAACATGTCTGCCTGTCTGTGTCCGGGCCATTTCCACATCTGGCGCTGTCGGCAGGATTCCAGTCCGTCTATTTGGGTCGGAACCCGCATTAAAATTAAATTTTGTGTGGCAGACAACCCAGGAGGGTCACGCCTCGTTACACGGAGCTGCAACAACATCTCTACGAAGAGCGCTGCATCTACAAGCCGCATTCTGCCTCGGAGAACGATGGGGAAGAAGTCCAGGAAGAAAAAGGTCATTCCAAGCTTGGTGCAAGACATGACGAACGCCAAGATGTCCTGGACATACCTGAGTGGGAGTGAGGAAGACCGAGCGCTTATTCGGGCCGAGCGAGCCTGAGCAGCGCAACAGTCGGAACACGGACAGCTATCGAGAGCGTCGGACTCCCTAGATGGACCAGAGATTCTGCCGCCTAGTCCGGAGGTAGGTGCAGGTAAAACGGCCGACATTTCGGGATTGTTTCTGTCCTGTTTTGCAGACGCCTGCATTCAGAATCTCAGCGGCGTCTTGGATGCCTGCCTCACGTTCCGGCAAAATGCCCGTGGCCCCCAGAAGGCAAGCCAGGATGGGAGATGGCTAGTGACGGCCCCTTATGAGGACAACAGCCTGGTCACCCGCGGTGGATGCCGGGTAGGTGGAGGGCACTCTGAGTCCTCTGACAAGCCCGTTCGTTCCCCAATGAGACCGAGTCTCCTGGAAGGGGAGAAGAAAGTGAGCAAAGTAGCGCCAAGGAATCCGAAAGCCCACGAGGAGCGGGAGATGACTGGATGGCCCGCCGTCACAGTAGGAGGGGAGGGAGGCAGTCGGCCAACCGATCCTCGAAGGACTACAAGGCCCGAGAGCCTTTGCGCTCCCCAACTGAGCACGTTCCAGGGAAGGATGCGCTCATTGACGGGAAAGGCAGAAGCACAAGTACCGCCGGCTGTAAAAACTAACCTTGTGGATGGATGCCTCGTGCCCCTACACCGTTTCTTTCAGGTGTTTCAGGAGCTGAGGAAATGTGTGGAGGAATTGGGAGCGACGGCCGCAGCACCGTTGAATGGTCTGAGGGACTTCATGCAGCGGCTGGGCCGGGAAGCTCCAGAGGTGATCGATGCGGTAGTGCAGGGGACACAGTGCGATCTAGTGGTTGTCAAAGCACAATGTGCCCGACAGAGGAGTGTGGCACGATGACCGAATGGTTGGGGAACGGAGCAAACAGCCCGGGGCATGCGTGTGACGTGGCTTTCTGGAGCAGTGCAGATCTCCAGGTCCTGACCAGTCTTAAGTGCTGGAGGAGGAAGTACAGGAGGGGGAAGCGCCGATTGTGTCGGTGCAGCTGAACAGTGCTGTTCATCGGAGCGATGCGGTGCTAATGACGCCACCTCCTGGTAAGCGGAGGGTAACAGGTGTGCAAACAGCAAAGAGGCTCTCTTCTTTCCATAGAGAGCCTCAGGCTGAGCACAAGCCCCAGATTAAGCAGGAGATCCCCAAAAGAAAATGTGGGTCTCCCGACACAACAGAGAGAAGGGCTGAGAGCAGCCAAGCGGCCATAATGCCCCCCTTGGCAGAGAAAGGGGCGGAGATGACACTGACGGAATTCCCAAGGTGTTTCAGGTCTCGCAGAGGGAAACAACCAGGAGGACATCGCCGGTGTTACAACTGCCGTCGGCCAGGTCACGAGTGGCGCCATTGATTCCGGGAGGACAGCAGATACACCGTTCCCCCAAGGTTCGCTGGGGGACAGGGACAATGCAGCTAGGGTCCGGCTAACACGTCCTCCTGGAGAAGGACGTCCCTCACGGGCTGGACGCTCCGCCCAAGAGGTCGTCGCTAAGGGGATTGTGGGGGACTGCCGGCTTCTTACTCCGGTCCTCAACCCCAGGCCGCCAGGAGGAGCTCTCCAGACAGCAGGATCGTGCCCCGAGTTCCAGCAGGGCATCATGGACCTTGTAGAGTTTATACACAGCCCTGCTGGATACCTTGGGGACTGCTGGGAGTTGCTGTAGGGGGGCTCGTGGGCTCATATGTGCCCTATAACTCAGGAGTACGTCACGGTCACGTGACAGGAAGAAACGACGTGCTCCCGGGTTGAAGAAAAAGACTGTTTACCCTGACCCGGAAGGAATGAGGAACTGTGGACTGGTTGGGCAGGAACCCCTCCGGGTCAGGGTGTAATAAAGGACTCTGGGAAAACCTGGACAGTGAGCTGAACTGGGAGGCAGAGGGGCGAAAGTGTCTGGGTGAGGAGGAGAGAGAATATTATTGTGTTGTTTATTTAATCTATGAGTAGTGCGCAGGGTGCTTTGTGCACATTATTGTTAATTAATAAAAAAGTCTTGGACTTTTATCCAGTGTCTGGAGTCGTACCTGAGGGTTGGAGAGGTGGAGAAGAGCCTCACTGTCACAATATATATATATATATATATATACAGGAATGGGCAAAACTAGGTTTACAATTGTTCGTATGGAAAAAAGACATGCAGGTTATGATTGCTCTACTCAAGCACACTTTAATAATAATAAGAAGAAGACAAATAAATAGTACAATAATAATAAATAAATAATAATGCAAGAATAAATTCTGTATTTCATGTATTCGCAACTGTAAACCTACTTTTGCCCTTGTCAAGCTTGGGTCATTGAACTGCACAGGAAACTGTAAAAAGGGATCAGGTTTCCTAGGTACAAAATCTTTATTGCTGAACAGGCAGGTACAGACACAAGACTTTATTTGAAAAGGGGATTATCTTCAGCAGGTTAGTATACAGATTGCAACTGTCAAATGTTCAGCTCCCCTTTCCAGATTAAAAGAGCACAACGTCTTTTTCATCAAGCGGGTTCAGCTGCTCAGAAGCAGAGACTGGAGCAGATGCAGTCTGAGGGAGAGAGGACAGGAGAGTGAGCTTTGTTCTAAACGTCGTGCGAGAAGCACATTGCACAATCAGCCTGCAAGCCTGTAGCGGATCCCACAAAGGGGACGTGTAAGAGTGTATTTGTTTCTCATTGAAATACTGTTTAAGTGGGAGTTTGTGAAGGGCAGCTATGTTTCTTTGCCATAGGTTTACTGTTTAACAGAGAGATAGCTTGCAGCTGAGAGAGAAGAGCGTGCAGCAGGAGGAGCTATGAGGAAGAAAAAAACGGAGCAGGAGAACTACTGAACTGTACACGAGTGACAGTCGCTGCCATTATGGGCAGCTAATCAGCAGTGACCCTGGTCACAATATATATATATATATATATATATATATATATATATATATATATATATATATTTCATGCACAAACTTAAACACTATTTTCTGGTAATTTTGATTTCTTGGAGTTGGTTGAATATTTTTGAACACAGAGTTCCAAAAGATAGTGGAGTCCCAACACAGCAAAATGCATGAGAGGCCTATGAAAATCTCTCCTTGAAGATTTTACTGGCCAGGCCAGGACTCCTTGGCTGGAAAAGTCTCACCACAATGGGACTTAATCCCAACTTCACTGGCCCACATCCGGCCTGCAGGCCCAAAAAGGAATTGAAGCCTTCCAAAGAAGCTTTAATAGCCCAAGAAAGTTGCCCAATACCTGAGGTAGACAATTTGACACACCAGAAAGCAGGGGGCAGTCAGAGTGAGAGGATTAAGTACACCCCATCAAAGCCCAGCTGTGTCCCCCCAGACATATTCCAGAGTGATAGAATGAGTATGTATCATCACACAATGAAGTGGCGGCAGGTCCTTGGAGATTTCACAATGATAAAGAACATATACAAGTGCAAATAGTGGTGGAAAGGGTTTCAGATGGATAAAAAATATAATATAAAGGGGATAGACGGGGTTGAAAGATAAACCCAAAAAACGCATTCTTTTTAAAAATGTCGCACCACAGATGACAATCAAAAACAGACCGATTCGGTGAGAAAACCGCTGACCTGGCAACACTGGGAAGGGAAGTGATGAAAATATAGGAAATATCAATTTCAAGTGAAGGATTAAGTGAAAGAAACAAAATAAGAAGACATCAAAATGTGCTTAGTGAAGAAAACAGGAAATCTAACAAAGAAGTGTTTTCCTTTTCATTTAATATTAATCTTTTATGTCACTGTCACCAAGTGAAAAAGTAAAAGAAAGCAGCAAACATTCAAACCATGACACATTCTGTGAAATTCTACATGACATGCAGGGGATGATTCATTTTAAGTGTAAAACAATTCTCCACCTCTCACCAGTAGCATCTCTTGCTTTGTTATGACGTATTGGGAATGCCAGCGTCACTTTGAATGTGAAACCAGCTCTGAGCTGAGATATTAAAAAGCACAGAGTCAAGTTTAACAGCAGCATGAGTCAAAGCCAAGTCCCTAGAAAGATATGGGGCAGGCCTGCTTGGCACCTTCTGCTTTTGAAGACTCTTGTAAGGTGACATTTTCCACTCATTTCAGCTCTCTGTACTCCTCCCCAAGATTACTCAGATCAAGACTGTTTTGATTTAATTTTTAATTCACTGTAACAAAGAATGCCCCAAAGTAATCATGTTCAGATGAAAGTGTAGCACATATCATCAATACTACAATCAATGCCAGAAGAGAGGCTCAGGAGACTGTGGGGGTTATAAAGTTGGCACGTGGAATTAGACTGGCAACACTGTCTACCACTGGAGAACTAAGTGACAATAGCTACAACTTCATTATAATAAACAGATATCTATGACAACTTAACATGCCTTTTCTTTTTTTTTTGGTTTGGACCTTTAAGAGTGAGAAAATTCAGTGGCTTAGCTAGGAGGGGGCGGTCCAACCCAGATGGCACATTTTTGGGGGTGGCATTATTGGCCAAAAGGCTCAGTATGATTCGAGTGTAAGCAGCAGGGTTCGTAAAAATATCACTCATGAATGAAAAAAAGTTAAATTCTGTGATTTGTATCCAGAAATGCTTCAAAAATAATTTTCAGACTGTCCTTCTGTGACGGCATCAGACACAGCAGTTGAAATTTATGAGGCAATAACAAAAATAAACATTAACATTACACCAATAATAATTTCTAGGAGGATAAACAGCTAATTTACAATTTATAATTTCGTTTCGTTATCAATCTGAATGCGTTCTTGCTCTGCGCAGAAAACATTCCTACCTATAACTTGTACACTACACTGGTTCTGGTTTTCGCAGCGTAGTTACTATATATTAAACTAATAATCAGAACACGGCTTATCAGTGCACCTATACTATATTCTTGTCTCAGTGATGCGTATAAATAATTATATGTGAAAAATTATTGCTGTTTCTCTATATATGAATAAATCTATACAAAATGTATCTTGATTTTTCTTTATACATCATTTTAATTTTCGATTTAAATAGTTTAAGATATTCAGATATGTTGGAGGGTGGCAAACTGAAGCTCCACCCCTCCCTGAGCGGCACGAACTCAAGCTACGCCACTGAGATAATTGGGCCTGCCCCTGTCCTGTAGATTAAGGAAATGGCATTTAACAAATCTGTTCAGGATGCTAAAGTAAGCAAACCAAACAGCTAAACAGAACCATAAATGCATGGGGTGGGTGTCCCAAGGATCAGTGCTGGGCCCTCTCCACTTTTCTGTATACACCTTGTGAAATGCAAATGAAAGACAGGAGAAACCACAGAAAAGCAAGGGTGCTAACCAGGCCACCCCCTTTACTGCCAAAACAATGAAAAAAAAAATAAGTGTGGGGTGGTGCAACTGAAATCAGGCATGACAGATCTCTCTTTAGTCTAAAATGACCAGATAGCTCCGTCCTCAGACTGAGACAACATCTTCCAGGAGCCATCGAATTTATGTTGTCCCAACCCGAAGAGGTGTGGTTTAGATGACCAGGGGGTGGACTGAGGTGGCCTCACTGGGTGATATCTCTGAGCTACAGAGGAGAAAAGAGCTGGTATTGTTACTTTGGCAGGTATTGCATACCTTGTCTAAGCCAGGAAGGAGATTCTCAGGCACCCATGCATGACAGCCTCCTCACTGGCTCCTATCATCCTGTTCCATGGTTTCTCTTATAAGTGCTATGCTGACGATACCTAGCTGTACCTGTCATTCCTTCAAATGACCAAATGGTATCATCCTTACATGTCACACAGATATTGCAGTCTGGAGCAATATCTCCAGCTCAGCCTGCAAAGATGGACCCTCTTTTTATACCACCACACCCATCTATTCGGCACCCCATTTCTGTTCAGCTTGGCTCATTATCAGCATCACGCAAACATGCCCACATCAACATGGTGACTTCCTTCATCAGAGAACCAAGAATATGCTGTCCGCTCCACTTTTGGATATCAACCATGGATCTGCACATGATACAGTGCACAATGACTTGAAGTACAATAAAAGTTGCAAAGGATGGGTACCCAAACAGCTTACTGATCCTCACAAGCCAACATCCTTCTGTGACTTTCAGCAGGTTTCACTCCCTCTGCCCAAAGAAAACCACTGCCAGTTGTTCAACAATGGTGCAGTGTTGTGTCCATGTTTATTTGACCTTGACTTCAACTAGATTAATGGCTAAGCATTGTGCTGTGTGTGTTCAAACTACCCATCAGTCCTTGAGAACACGCTGTATTGTGTCAGTTTCTCTCCATTGTGTTTACCACGTATTTTTCAAATTGTCTTTACTTTTTGATCTACCCTCGTAGGGCAGATTCCATTTCCATTCCCCATATTCAGATTTGGTGAGCTGGCAGTTCCTGTCTGAGTGAAAAGCCATGCTCTGTGTTAATCAGAAACAAGAATTTCCTTCTATTCAACATTTTAAGTGTCAACATTTGAATGTTCCTGTTATCTTAAATGACAATCCAACATGGCGTGATGACTGTTTGTAATCAGCTCAGTCGTTCATTGCAAAGCACTGCAGAATTCTTTAACAGAGGCAGCATTCGTGAGGAGACAAACTGCTCATGAATTCACTCAGCATACCACAGCACAGGATTACATATTGCTGATAATAAAAGTCTAGCTGACTGTGCAATCTCCATTTTATCTGAAACACAAAGTCTTCTGATCATCCATGTTGCATAACTTCTACAGAGACTTTGAATGCAGCATAGTTTACCAAAAGCCATTAATAATAATAATAATTAACTACATTTATGTAGCACTTTTCTCACTACTCAAAGCACTTCAGTGAATGGGGAGCTACTTCAACCAACACTAAGGTGGAACATCAACCAGGATGATGCAGCAGCAGCCATTTTTGTGCCAGTACACTCACCACACATTAGCTGTTAGATGGTGAGGTAGTGAGAGATAGATAGCCAATCAGAGACAGGGGATGATTAGGGGCCAAAATGACCAGGCCATGGTAGATACTTTAGCCTAGACATCGGGATACACTCTGCTCTTTACAAAGGATGCCCAGAGATCTTTAACAATCACAGAGTCAGGACCTCGGTTTCATGTCTCATCTCACGTACAGTCTCATTTTGACAGCACAGTGTTCCTGTCACTGCACTAGGGCATTGAGAATCACAAAAAGACCATAGGGTAAGTGCCCCCTACTGACCTCACCAACACCTCTTCCAGCAGCCCAAACATGCTTAGCTTCACTTGGATGACCTCTTCTGAAGTGCATCTGGTATGGCTGCTGAGTTGGTTTGGACTGATAGATATTTAGGATAGGATGGGATAGGATTTGTACACTTTATTATCTCAATGTAAATCTGGAAAATTTGGTTACAGCAGAAAAGTACAAACCATAACACACTGGTGCATAGATACAAGAAAATAAGCCAAGACACAACAACTGATAACCTGTGTTCTCATACATAAACACACTTGAGATTTCTACTTTTATCAGCTCACAATAATAATAATAATTCAGAATTCAACAGCATCCCTACCAGAAACACAATTCTAAATGCTTATAGCTCTGGGAATAAGAAAGTTCTTAAATCTGTTGCCCTTAATCCTCAAAACCTAAATCTGCAGCCTGATGGCAACATCAGAAATTTAGGAAAAATGTCAATGGCTGCTGTGTGAAGAATTAAGTCAGACGTCTTCTTCCTTCAAACCTGTTTGTAATGCAGCTCAGTGACAGGGGTCTGCTGCAAACAGATAACTTTGCTGCTAATTTTTTAGAGTGTTGTTAAGATGGTTTATCTTCCTGATGCTGAGGATGCAAAACCAACATATTAAAGCAAATGTAACAACATATCCATTAAAGGACTTGTAAAACAGTGTCATCATGATTTGGTCCACTTTAAAATAGTTGAGTTTCCTAAAAGAGATTAGCTATGTCTGACCCTTCTTCCAAATTTGTTCTGTGTTAAGATTAGATGTTACCCTGTCCCTAGATATTTGTAGTGTTCCACTATGTTCCCCTTTTATTAACGTTGGAGAGAATGGAAATACTTGTGACAGGCCATGTCACAAGCTTAGTTTATAAACTTATAACTATTTATGGCTTTACCTTTCCTTTTCTAAATAGTTACATATGAGGCACTTGGTGCCACTGCCCACCTGCCAAGTTGTTCTGCCTGCCTAAGGTAAAGTCATCTCTGATGGAGGATTTCAGGAATCACTGGATAGAGGGATCAGATTGGCTGGCCCAGCACTGTTTCAGCTGTGGAATGGCCAATAGGGGGAAGCTGCTTGATGGTCGAGGTCTCCAGGACTCTGAGCAAATCCAAATCATTTTATATAATATTATCTACTGTTGAATTCTGCTCTGTACTTGTAATATTATTATTGCACTATTGTATTGTACTAGGATTACTTGTGTTCTGTTGTGTGTATTGTGTTGTATTGACCCCCTTTTTTGACACCCACTGCATGCCCAACCTACCTAGAAAGGGGTCTCTCTTTGAAATGCCTTTCCCAAGGTTTCTTCCATTTTTCCCTACAAGGGTTTTTTGGGAGATGTCAAAAGGAAGGGCCTGTTAAAGGACCTTGCTGCACACCTTGTGTGATTTTTGGGCTATACAAAAATAAATTGTATTGTATTATTTATGAGGAAGAGCCATGAGGCTCTGATAAAAAAAAATGGCAGTTCAGGTTGTGACCGGTGATAGGTAGGGAATCAGATAGGAAAACAAGGAGAATATTTGGGGTACCAACCCAGTAATCCTCATTTAATCTCAGCAAATGAAAAAGCAAAAAGAATGTGTAGTGGCACAACAAAAAAGCTGCAGACCAGAAAATCTGCCATTATAGAGTTCTCTGTCAATACTGTATTGTATTTCATTTTTGCTTGGGGGATCGTTCCATCTCGAGTCCTGGTCACAAATAAAGCACCACTTTCTGGGGCCACCAACTTTTTATGGCATCCAGAACAGAAGGAGTGTGGCCTGCTCATAGTGCCATGGATGGGGTTGGGTGAACTCATTGGGCATCTTGGGAGAAAGAGAAGATACTGTGTATTATTTTGATAGTTCCCTCTACTTACCCTTTACCTATTTTCTTTAAGGGTAAGTGTACTCGTCAAGCTTGTTACCAGGTTGGTCTACTGTTGCACTGTAAGATTAGCCCACAGATAAATAGATATACAGTGAACCCTCATTTATCACGGTTAATCCGTTCCAGACTCTACCGTGATAAATTAATTTTCGCGAAGTAGGATTCTTTATTTATAAATCAAATATTTTCGCAGTTAGAGTATAGAAAACCTGTTTACGACCTTCTAAATATGTTTTTTAACATTATTAGAGCTCTCTACACATGAAATAACACCCTTTAGTCACCATTACACTTGTATTACCCAATATATTAGGCAAAAAAAGAGTAAATAAGACATATTAAATGTTACAAATATCATTATTACTAGGCTCACGACCGACTTTTATCCTCAATTTGTATGCGCTCCATGTGTACATCAGGCATGTAAGTGTAGGGAATGAGAACATCAAAGTGCCCATTCATAACATCTCCCGAAAACCGACGTTTTTTTTTTATCCCCTCGAGTGCCTGTCCAAAGTCGTACAATGTCAGCCTGAATCTGTACCGCTAAAGAAGGAGTTTCATGTACTAAATAAGCTATAGATGAGAATAAGCAAGCACCATCTCCCCTGATATTTACTACACGGTGAGGCATTTGTACTCCATCAACATTAATTATTTCCAGAGACATAATTTTGTCTATTTTTCCAGCGCATCACGCACAAAAGCAAGGGAAGATGGGAGCACCAGAATTCTGCTCACATCGCGTCGCTTCTAGTAGTAAGTCTGTGATTAGCGTAATACCGCTACGCTTTGCACTCACGGGACAGAAGGACAATCTCGACCGCTTTTATATAGTAGACTATTGTACTGTACATTTAATTACACACACACAGTTCTTACACACAACAACTAACCTATGAAGGCACGACCTCAGTAGGAGAGTCTTCAGGTGGTGCAGTATCTTCAGCAGGGGCCTCATGTATAACGCCGTGCGTAGAACTCGCACTATAACATGGCGTAAGCACAAAAGCCAAAATGTGCTTACGCACAGAAAAATCCAGATGCAGGAATCTGTGCGTACTCCAACTTTCACGTTCTTCCGCTACATAAATCCCGATCAGCGTGAAAACTAATGCTCGTGCACGCGCTTTATGTAACGGCCCAACTCCTCCCAGAATTATGCCTCTTTGAATATGCAAATGAATATAAATCGCCCTTAAACTTAGCCTTCTGTGAAAAGACAATGGGAAAAGCACGGGGGAAAATATAAGAATTTCAGCGAATACCAAGTGGAGGCAAAGGAAAAACATACTATTTGTTCAAATAAGCCGTGGTATAATCAACAAAAGGAAGTTGATCGAGTGACATAGCGTGTTGGAGAAACTTGAAAGGTCATGTTCACAAATCGCACAGTGCCGAAAATAAAAAAGAAGTCACATATCAAAGTCGCCATGAAAAGCCGAGTTGTAGCCCACTGTCTGAGTGTCATATGAAAGCTTATTAGGGTACAGAGAATAAAAGGCACACAGTGGGGATAAAGCACGAAATGTCAACTTCAATCTCGAAATTTCCACTTTAATCATGTAGTTTATTTTGTCATTAAAGTAGAACATCATAAACTTCATGTTATAATTGTTTAATTAACCAGTTTCTCAAATCACATCATAATTAAAGTAGCATGTTAAATGCTTTGTTTTGTATGTGATCTTCTATGTGCTCTATGAGTGTGAATCACTACTTGCTTCTTAAACCGGCTCTCTTCCTCCAACTGGACACAGAATCCATTATATTCATGATATTACAGCTCTCTGAATAACTAAAATACTGAGATGTATATGTGATATCATTTTCATGATGATAAGAGATAAAGCACGTTATTAAACATGTGTATCACTTTGATGAAATAATTTATTGCAGCAGTACTCAGGGACGGCTCTAGGCTTGTGGTGGCATTGGGCAGAGGAAGAATCAGTGGCTCCTTCGCCCGCCAATGTCAGTAAAGTAGCTTATGCACGGTGGATGGCCTTGTCCGTTGCAGCACTGCATAGCCGCCTCGTGCTCATGACACAAACATTTAACTTTTGCCGAAATTTGTTGCTGCGTATTTAGCTGTGTTGTTATTTTCTCTCTCTGTGTTATATTCAATATATATTGGCATCAGTGCTTTTCTTTCACCAAGTAACCGATCACCACAATCAGCTCTGTAATAGAAGTTAAGCCATCTGTAAGCTTAGAGCCAATTCTTCAAAACGTTTAAGGAACATTGAAATATCTTCGTAGTACATGTTTAAATATTCTATCCTTAACGACACTCCTAGTGAAGAATATAGATTATTTAAATGAAGTTAAAGTTTTATCTGTATAATTTAATAAACATATTTTGCTGCATTTCACCTTAAAAATGATATTGTTATCATATGTAAATACACGCTTTATAAAGTGGCTCAGGTTGTGCGATATTATAACTGTAGTGCAAGTTTACAGTGGAGTGATTGTACTTATAAGTACAAACAGTTCTACAAGGAGAAATTAATTGAGTGCATTTAAAGTTCTTGGGATGAAACCGTTTCTGAACCGCAAGGTCTGTACAGGAAAGGCTTTAAAGCGTTTTGCAGTGGCTGAGACAGCGTTTTCTTGAAGCTGTATACCAATAATTCTCTTTCCGATCAGCTGCTGCTGTGATTCACACTCAGATACAGTGATATAAATACTCCGAGTCGTGCAGTGAGAGTAATATGGAAAAAGATGATCCGCTGTGGCAACTCCTAAGGAGGAGCTGAAAGAAGAAGAAGGAGAAGTGAGAGTAACAACGCTAAAGCAGTTATGGTATTTGGAATACTATGGCTGTTCCCTGGACCATTATATTGTTACAAGTTAATTACAATCAGATGCATTACACTAATAAACAATATGCGGTTAGTTTCAGTGTATTTATAAAGCCGTGTCAGGAAAATAATGAGTAACCACACAGGAACAGTACCATTGCTTTGATGCTGGGTGCCGCCAGTCTGCAAAACCGAGCGGAGAACTTGCGTAAGACAAGGCATGAGGTACCGTGGAAAAGTGTGTGGCTTTACGCCAAGTGTAGGTTTTATACATCGCGATTTGAACGTGGAAAAGTTTACGCAACATTTCTGTGCGTACGCACCATTTATACATGAGGCCCCTGGTGCGTCATTGTCATCTACCACTGAAGGAGTACTAGGAGTAGGCAGTGGGTGTGCGGCTGAAGAACATCTTGATAGGCAGTTATTGGCTCTGTCTTTTCATAAGCGTGAGGAGGCTTTTGTAGGGTATTGCCATCTTTAATCATATCCAAGAGTTTCACCTTCTCCTGGGTAGTAAGCATCTTCCTCCGGCGCTTAGTTTTTTTGTCAGAAGGCTTAGAAAAGCAGCACGTTTAGGAGCCATCGTGGGGCTTAGATAAAAGTTCTCAGAAAGCGCATGCGTAGTGACATAAGTGTGTATGAGAAAAAATCGCGATAGAGTGAAGCCGCGAAAGTCGAAGCGTGATATAGCGAGGGATCACTGTACACATACACACAGATCCTAACCACAAAAGTACCGTATGAAAGACATATACACATGCACATTGTTCCCTAGCACTTTAACCCGCACAACTACCGTATGAATAACACATGCACTTTCCCTAGTACTCCAAGAGACTTACTTATCATAGGCTTGTATAATGTGTTATGTCTTATGTATATCTCAGACCTAAATATTACCTTTGGTCTCCAAGACCATACTCAAACATACAAAAACTCAAGATCCTTGGCTATAGGCCATTTATCAACCAGTGAATGTTTTACTTTAATGCACTGTTCATTACTGAACAGAGTTCTTTGTCCGCAGCTCGATAAACCTCACAGCACAGAGGTAATGGCAAATAATAATACTAGTAGGAAAAAGCATAAAAGAAAATGTGGATAGCAAAGTCTGGCTATATATAGTCTTTAGAAAGAAATTATGAAACGTTAAAAGATGACAAGGATTAATGTTACAGGTGGCTCATGATCTAGTGGTCGTAGCAGTACATTAGATGCTTTTCTGACGATCAGATGGAAACCGCTGCACACTGACATCGCTCTGTTCTCTTCTCCTGACGTCTTCATCTGCTTCTGATGTCGCTCTTTAGATGAGGCATATTTATTATAAAATTCTGCCAGGGGGTTTTGCAAGATGTGATTATTAGATATTCCGATTGGCTGGCTGTCAATATGATGGATGAATTCACTCATCCATTTTCCCAAACAATAAAACTTTCTGATGTTGCTTAGTACTACTGGCTTGTCTTCCTTTCCCAGGCTGTAAACCAATTTAGCAACTTATTGCCCTAGATGCCGAGGTTATAAACTAATCGACAGCCTCAGGCACCAGCATTTCTTCCTTTCTTTGTTGGAACAGCTGTTTTAAAAGTTAGGTGCATTCGGGAAGTGCATATGCTTTGATGTGTCCTAAATTTAGTTCATCTGCTGTTGACTTGAGCAAAATATAATGAAAATATAGACCAAAATCTACAGATTTTGTACGCCACAACATACTGTTAGAGGCAGTGCCCCCTCTCGTTCTGAAGTGCTATCGCTTACCTCAGTCAAGCTCGGAAAAGGATCTCCAATCACACATTCATGACATGGTGTGTAAAGGCACTATACAGGAGGAGTGGCACTCTGTGGGCCATGGGCATACAGTGGGCATACAGTGCCACACATATCCCAAATAAGAAACCCACTGCCATTTCATCCTTTACCTTACAACTGCAAAGTGAGAAGAGCAGTTTAGGGAATCCACTCATATTAGAGTTAAAAAGGCCTAAACAAAAACTATAAAGTACTTAGCTGAGTGAGAAGAGAGATAGAAGCTCATGCACATATGAGCAGTTGCAAACACAAGGGTGAACATACTGGACTGTGGAGTTCCTGGTGGAGGAAATGCGTTGCGTAGCCAGCATCGTTGGAGGAGACGGGAAGCACGTCACTGGAAATTCAACAAAGAGATTTGCATTTCCATATAAAACTGGAGGTATTTGTTTAACCGGGATGTCGGCCTAATTGTGATGAAACCTTCTGAGCTACTTAATGAGAGACGGAAGTGCAGTGGAAGGGGATTAAAAGCACTAGAAATGAATTACAGTAAATGCACAGATACCGGTGCACTATCAATTTCTTTATTTTTGTTGAATAATTTTTATTGAAGAGCTTTGTTCATTTCTTGATTTTCGGTTTTATGGGAAAATATTTTTCTATGCAACCAATTTCTCAGTGTGTGTCATTGATAATGGACTTTGATTTCTTGACATTGCACTTGACTTTTCATTTTGATTTTTCATTGGTTGCACTTTTTAATTAAATAATTACACTTTTATTTATGGTCTGTGTCTCAATTCTCTGATCCGTTCAGTTATGACTTCAGATGCCAAGAGTTTGAGCCACTGCAAGTATGCCATTGCACAGGGCATCACACACCAAAAGAGATATTTATCTGTAAAAAAGAACAATCACACCACAGAACAAACTTATAAGCCCATGGTCCATGGTCATCATCCTTATCTTGCAGAAGACTCCTGCAGTCATTTTTGAGCACCATAAACAGAACAGAAGGCAAATGGCAGCCATGAAGTGATCCAGCGGATGTGTTAAGACTGTCAGAAAAACAGCCATTAATGCTCATTCTTTGTGTTCTGCTAGTTACAAAGTCCAGAATCCACCCCACCAAATAAGAGTTCAAACAAATCTTATCAATCAGTTTGTCAGCTAAAATGTTGGGCTGACGAGAAATCAATCTTGCATGGTTTTCTGGTCCTTCCAAGTGCTAATATAGTAAACTGAGAAGTTTTGCCATTGCATCCTCCACTCTCCCCTCTTCACTCTGTATACGAAATGGAATACAGTTCTTAAAGGACTTGGTAATATTTAAAGGTGTTTGGAATCCATTACATAATTATAGAAGGACTTGGATAGCATACAGGCTTGGGCAGATTTGCGGCTGATAAAATGTAATGTCAGTAAATGTAAAGTATTACACATAGGAAGTAAAAATGTGAGGTTCGAATACACAGTGAGTGGTTGGAAAATTGATAGTACACCTTATGAGAAGGATTTAGGAGTCTTAGTGGACTCTAAGCTATCGACTTCCAGACAGTGTGGAGAAACCATTAAGAAGACAAACAGAATGTTAGGTTATATAGTGCCTGGATGTGTGGAGTACAAGTCACAGGAGGTTCTGCTCAAGCTTTATACCACACTGGTGAGGCCTCCTCTGGAGTCCTGTGTACAGTTTTGGTCTCCAGGCCACAAAAAGGACATAGCAGCACAAGAAAAGGTCCAGAGAAGAGCGACAGGGCTGAGTCCAGGTCTACAGGGGATGAGTTATGAGGAAAGATTAAAAGAGCTGAGTCTTTACAGTTTAAGAAAAAGGAGATTAAGAGGAGACCTGACTGAAGTGTTTAAAATTATGAAGGGAATTAGTCCAGTGGATCAAGATGGTGACTTCAAAATGAGTTCATCAAGAACACGGGGACGCAGTTAGAAACTTGTTAAGGGTAAATTTCGCACAAACATTAGGAAGTTTTTCTTTACACAACGAACAATAGACACTTAGAATAAGCAACCAAGTAGTGTGGTAGACAGTAGGACTTTAGAGATTTTCAAACTCGAGTTTATGTTTTTTTGGAAGAAATAAGTGGATAGGACTGGGGAGCTTTGTTGAGCTGAATGGCCTGTTCTCAGCTCGATTGTTTTGAATGTTCCAATGTCAGCAATCTGAAGTCACTTAATGCTTTTGCTGCTGGACTAACATTTGCCCGTTTATAGAGTGTGGGCACCTGCTGTAAGTCTAGAGACCCTGGAGTGGAATATTGGAGAAGGTTGCTCTACACAAGAGTTAAGCAGATGTCTACTCATGCTGTTTGGGCCAGAGCCTTTCTTGTTTAAGCTGATACCTGTTATAGTTCCTTTCATGTCCTCAGTCAAGTACTTGGCTTCTGAACACTCTTGATTCTATTGTCTAATTTAACATGTAACATCCTGCAAAGCTGAAAACAAATTCTGGAAGATGTAGTCTACTTCTTTATGCACCTTTGGCAGACAGGAAAGTCCACCTTTGTAGTCCACTTAAACCCAAATGAAAACACGTCTTCAAGTTGCACTGCTGGAGTTGGGTGTGGGTGTTTAACACTTTGCCAAGTTAAATGTGCCAGTTTCAATGCAGCTGCAGGAGTGTTGGCTTTCTGTTTGATCCCATGGTATTTGCTCAAAAGACCAGAAGGAAGTGGCTGTGCTTTTTGACATTGATGAGTTACGTTTATTTAATCATTTAACATCCTTCCGTTTTGCAAATTTAGCTTTTTTTTTTATAACTTACAATTATGCAGACATTTAAATGAAATTTGATGCTTCATCACTGTTGGAGGAATGACTTTTATTTAATCTTTCAATCTTTTATCATGCTTTCATTTTGCAAATCTTGCATTTTGTAAACAGATACAATTAAGGTTTAAGGTTTATCTGATGATGGGTTTAGTGGCAGCTCAGATAACACTTTTCAGCCAATAAAAAAGAGAAACGGGCAAAGAGAAAAGCCAGCAAACTAGGACCAGCATGTCTACAAGTACCTGAGTATACTTGACACAACTGCCACCTGCCCCTTTTGAAATCCGTGTGTGCGTATTCTGGCACTCAAGAATGGTTGTCCTCAAGTAAAATATATAAGGACACATTTTTCCTGATTTCCTCCTCTGCTCCACAGTTTAAAATTACAAGTCAAACAATTCAGACATTGTGATTACAGTACACATTGCAGACTTTCATTTAAGGGGATTTGCGCTGCCTTTCAGTCACAGTATGTTGAAATGACAGCACTTTCTTTACATGGTCCCCCCATTTCAGGGCACCATTATATTTGGGAGACAGCAATGGCAGGTCTATTAAAGCTGTCATATTTTGTACCTTGTCGTATATCACTTGCATGCAGTGACTGCTTTGAAGGTGCTGCTTATGCTCTGCAAAGCCCCTAATGCAGCCATCTGCAGCTACCTGCTTATTTTGGGGGGCTTTCTCTTCAGCATATGCAAGGCCTGCTCAGTTGGATTTAAATCGGGTGACTGGCTTGGCCATTCAACAATTTTCCATTTTTTAGCTTTGTTGTGTTGCCTTAGCATTATGTTCGGATCATTCTCTTATTGTACGATGAAGTGCTGTCCCGTGAATTTGGAGGCATTTACTAGAACTTGAGCAGTTCAGATGTTTCTACACATCTCAGGATCCCTTGTGCCACTGCCATCTGTAGTTCCATCATCAATGAAGAGAAGTGTGCCAGGACCTGTGGCAGCCAGACATGCCCAAGCCATAACACCCCCAGCACCGTGTGTAACAGATGAGGTGGTCTGCTTTGGATCTTCAGCAATTCTTTTATGTCTCAACACTTTGCTGTTGACGACACTCTGATAAGGTTCATCTTTGTCTTGTCTTCCACAAGACCTTTTCCCAGAATTCTGCAGGCTCTTTTAAATATATTTTCACAAACTGTGATCTGGTCTTCAAGCTTTTGTGGCTAACTAGTGGTTTGCATCTTGTGGTGTGGTCTCTGTATTTCTGTTCATAAAGTCTTCTACAGATAGTCATCTCTGACAAATTCATTTCTGCCTCCTAAATGCTGTGTCTGATCTATTGGACAGGCGTGTGGGGCTTTTTCTTTACCATACACAGTGAGGATTCTTCTCTCCTAAGCAGTGGAAGCCTTCCTTGGCCCACCAGTCTCTTTGTGTGTTCTTTTTTCTTAATTATATTCCAGACAGTTGATTTTGGTCATCCTAAAGTTTTATTGATGTCTCTAATGGCTTCTTTGACTTTCATTAGCACAGCTCTTGTCCTCATGTTGAACAATAACAATTACAGATTCCAAAGCGTAGAAGCAAGTTGAGGTATCTTATGAAGCAATGAAGCCCACCTGAGGAAACACAAACACCTGTGATGCCAATTTTCCCTGAAATGGGGGGGGGGTTGTAATTTTAAATAATGGAGCAGAGGGGGGGGATATTTTGTAAATACAGTAAAACCTCAATTATCCGTCACTCCATTAACTGTCAGAGCAAAAAAAAAAAAATTGTAGCATCTACCTATTACTACTGCCACACAATACTCTACAAGCTACGCACATTGTACTCTCCCTTGTGCTAGCATGTTGTGTTTTTCCCAGCACCATGTGTCATGCCGCATTTTGAAATCACAGTGTCAGTTACGTACCTTCAGTTTTAATAGCATTTCTTAGCTTTTCTGTTTTGTAATAATTAAACTGCCAATATGCGTATGATGTTAAAATTGTCACAAAATACTGAAATTATTAAGCATTTGCAAAATGGCAAAAGTGCTTCAAGTAATAATTTACGGAGTAGGAAAAACAACAATGAACAATATAAAGCATGATGCTGACAAAATTGAAAAATGTGTCAAAAATGGAACCACTGACAGTAATGTTATTCTGTATTAATGTTAATGTTCTTCTGCATTGAAATTTTCTTTTTAAATTGTGTTATATTTTGTTAATATATTGTGACATGCAGGCACAGAGTAGAAAGAGTGGAATGAATGCTGTGTAATTGATAGGACTGAGTGAAGGGCTTCAAGCCTTCTGTTCTGTGAGGGGTAGACACGCATCTTGGGAGATGAGTGACGGGAGAAGTTAGGAGAAAAAAGGAGGGTGCTGTGGAAGACAATAAGCAGAAGTGTTTGCGGTATAGAAAAAGACAGAACATGAGTGGCAGGAGGTAAACTGATTGGTAGGAAAATCATTCTTTTATTGTTTTGGAAATATGTTCTGTAACCCAGATAAAGGAGTATAAGACAGGGCATCATTTGTTACAGAACGAACACCCCAAGTAAAACGTACAAAGCTCCAGCACCTCTGAATTGTTTTTGCTTATAACGCTGGTCATTACAATATATGACTTAATTAATTTTGATAATACTATGGTAGCGCTGCTGCCTCGCAGTTAGGAGACCTGGGTTCGCTTCCCAGGTCCTATGCGTGGAGTTTGCATATTCTCCCTGTGTTTGTGTGGGTTTCCTCCGGGTGCTCCAGTTTCCTCCCACAGTCCAAAGACATGCAGGTTAGGTGCATTGGTGCTTCTAAATTGTCCCTAGTATGTGCTGGGTGTGTGTTTGTGTTTGTGCCCTGCAGTGGGCTGGCGCCCTGCCCAGGATTTGTTCCTGCCATTTGCCCTGTGTTGGCTGGGATTGGCTCCAGCAGACCCCCGTGACCCTGTAGTTAGGATATAGCGGATTGGATAATGGATGGATGGATGGATGAATATATTATATTTTTTTTTATATATTTTAATATATTCACTAAACTAATCTAAAGTAGCTGTTCTGTTAGGCATCTTTTCTCTTATCCGTCAGAGCCACGGTCTCGACCTCTAAGGAATAATCCAAGTTTTACTATATATATATATATATATATATATATATATAGTGGAACGGGACCCAGACACAGACAGACGGATATCGTTTGACCACCCAACACACGTTTATTATGTACAATATTTACAAAAGTCAGTGCACAAACCCAGTGCCTCCAGCACCGATCCCCCAAAGTCCGGGCCTCTCACACAGTCGCTCAATGCCTCTCTTCTGGCCACCTCCAGTCCTCTCTCCAGCTCCGTCCTCTTCCACCCGACCTCTCGAATGCAGGGAGGCAGCCCCTTTTATCACACCCCGGATGGGCTCCAGCTGCTTCCTGGCATTCCTCCGCGGACACGCCCCAGTGTGGCGGAAGTGCCGGCTACGCACCCGGAAGCCCTTCGGGTGTCCCCTGTCTTCTTCCCCCCAGCACTTCCTGGTGTGGTGGAAGTGCTGGGCTCCAGGGTTCTTCAGGCACTGGGGTGCCGACTGGCGGTGGCCATGGGCCCCTACAGGGTTGGGCTTCCAAGTCCCTTACCCGAGGCCACCAACAAGGCCAGGGCGGTCGCCCCCTTGTGGTTGGGAGGAGGCACCAGCCCTCCTCCGGTCCCCTCGAGCGTCCCGGCTAGGCTCCACCCCCAGCCGCCTGTGACTATATATATATATATATATATATATATATATATATATACAGTATATACAGTATATCTCTATTATATAAATAAATCTTGGGTTGAGACGTGATCATCACGGAGAGACACTTTGACGTAACGCAAGACTAGACATTACAACCTTAGGAAGCAAAACCCGTGAGACAGTGACTTTTGCACGTCATGCCCTACTTACAAACAATTAAAAACAAGTTCATGGACATCTAACCTCACAGTTGTTGAAATTCTTTTGGCAGGCACACTTCATGTGTTCCCAGCTTTTAAAAATGTTATATGTTCTAGATGACACATGAACAACTAAATATATATATATATCATATATTTAATCCTTTGAGTGGTAACACTTTAGCATGGATACCGTAAAGATACACATATTGCTCATAAGTTGTTATGTAACAAAATGTTCACAAAGGCTTCTTTGGGTCTTCATAACACTTACAAAGCATCAGTAGTGTGGTTATTCATCTCTGCAATGCGACCTACTAAGTGAGCTTCATTTTCGGGCAATCATAGGTGGCTTATAGGCGACATTTTTCTCTTAATATTGAGAAATCTCTCACATTCACAAGCAACTGTACCAGCATTTCAAAGGCTCTTAATGTGCCACTTTGCCTTATTGGGGCTTTGTAAAGACCAAAAGAAGCCTTGTTACATAACAGCATACAAGTAACAGATGCAGTTTTTGCAGTACCTAAACTAAAGTGTTAACCTTTGATCAAACAATTGTACAACAATGAAAGACTCCAGTTGGTTAAAGGGGAAGCAGAATTGGTTTACTTAACCACCGACTTTCTTATAAGTGCAGAATTGGACTTGTCGTGTTGCCTTGGGTTAGAACACAAGCTGTGCAATCGGAAAAAGTTGTTGTCTTGAAGAGTGAGAACATGCTGGAATTCAATGAGGAATCTTAAAAGGATACGACCAGAGTGATACATATGGATTTAATTATCTGGATTTTCTCGTTTAGGCCCTTAACCTGAAATTGCTGAGTGCTTTGAGTAGTGAGAAAAGCATTATATAAATGCAAAGAATTATTATTATTAATTAATTAGATGTCACGTTAAGAGTTGGGCATCAAATTAACAAAAGTGGGAGTTCAGGGTGTAGTGTGTAGAGGGGTTTAAAACTGGCTAAAACACAGGAAGCAGAGGGTGCGAGGAACCCTATTAGAATTGGGTGTAGTTAAGAGTGGTGTCCAGCAGGGGTCAGTGCTGGGCCCACTTCTATTTTTAGTTTTCATAAATGACATTTATTTGTCCACCCAGGCCAAGTAACCTTATCATCAGACTTGCATTTAGAGACTTAAATAAGCAATTATATATTTTAAGGACTCTACTTCCCTTAATTTTATATCTATCTTATGTAAATGTATGTTATTTATATTTTGTATACTATTTAGTCATTATTTTTCTTTTCTAGTTTTTTTTCTGTTCTTGTAACTTTTTCTTTGACATCTTAAAACACTAAGCTACATCCCGTGTATGAAAATGAGCTATAATAATGAATGTTTTTGGTGTTGTTCTTGATAGTAATATAAGCAACAAGCTGGTTAAGTCTGCAGATGATACCAAGCTAAGTGGATTGACAGATAATTTAGAATCCATTGAGGAATCCAGTGGGAAATAGACAGCATGGAGGCTTGTGTAGATTTGTGCCAAATTAAATTTAATATAAGTAAATGTAAAGTGTTAAAAGTAAGTAGTAGAAAACCTAGATTTGAATACACAATGTGAGTTCTGAAATCAAAAGTGCGCCTAATGAGGATTTAGGAGTTGTAGTGCTCATCACTATCAACTTCCAGACAGTGTTCAGTAGCTATTAAGAAGACTAACAGAATGTCAGGTTATATAGCGCCTTGATGTGTGGAGTACAAGTCACAGGAGGTTCTGCTCAAGCTTTATAACACGCTGGTGAGGCCTCAGCTAGATTCCTGTGTACAGTTTTGGTTTCCAGACCGCAAAAAGGACATAGCAGCGCTAGAAAAAGTCCAAAGAAGACCAACTAGGCTGATTCCAGCACTAGATGGGATGAGTTATGAGGAAAGATTAAATGAGTTAAACCTTTTCAGTTTAACCAAACAGAGATTAAGAGATGAAGTGTCTGAAGTGTTTAAAATTTTAAAAAGAATTAGTCCAGTGGCTTAAGATGGTTATTTTAAAATGAGTTAATCAGGAACACGGGGACACAGATGGAAATTTGATAAGGGCAAGTAAGTAAGTCAAGCTGTGGAACTGGAAGGAGTTGTTACCTGGAATGATTTTTCCTGCTGCTCAGTCTTCTCATGTCTACCTGAAAAAGCAGGATTTCGAAGACCTGGAAAAGCAGATTAAGTATAAGGATGGATGGAGAGATTAAGGTTTAGATAGAGTATTTTTTTAGTTTCCACACCATACTGTGATTAATGTTTCAATTATTATTATGTCTTGTTATTTTCTAACCCACTTAATCCGGATCAGGGTTGCGGTGGGAGGGGTGGTTTGTTACCCATTCTACCTAACATAGGACACAAAGCAGGAACAAACCCTGGAAAGGAATGCCAGTCCATCACAGGGCAAGCACACACACACTCACACCAAATACACACCTGGGCAAACTTAGTGTTGCCAGTCTACCTAAGCTGCATGTCATTGAACTGTAGGAGGAAACCCAAAGTGCTGTGAGACAGCAGTGCTACCGCTGTGCCACCATGCCACCCAAAGAAGATGATGATTATTATTATCCATCCATCCATTATCCAACTCGCTATATCCTAACTACAGGGTCACGGGGGTCTGCTAGAGCTAATCCCAGCCAGCACAGGGTACAAGGCAGAAAACAAACCCTGGACAGGGCACCAGCCCACTGCAGGGCGCGTGCGCACACACATCACACACACACACACACCAAGCACACACTAGGGACAATTTAGAATCATCAATGTACCGAACCTGCATGTCTTTGGACTGTGGGAGGAAACCCATACAGACACGGGGAGAACATGCAAACTCTACACAGAGAGGACCCTGGAAGCGAAGCCAGGTCTCCTTATTGCGAGGCAGCAGTGCTACCACAGCGCCACTGTGCCATCATTATTATTATTATTATTATTAATATTATGCACTGATGGTTAAACATTCTGCTTTTGTGAAGTCTGATGTTCTTACGTCCAAAGATATTCAGATCCCTTTTGTTTCTGCACCCTTTATTGTGTTTTACACAATATATATAACACATGATATCCGATATGGTGTTCCACAAGGCTCTATCCTGGGTCCGCTGCTCTTTTCGATCTCCATGCTTCCGTTAGGTCAGATTATCTCAGGTTACAACGTGAGCTACCACAGCTATGCTGACGACACACAGCTGATACTTATCAATAGCACCTGATGACACCGACTCTCTCCATTCACTAACACAATGTCTTACTGGTATTTCTGAATGGATGAATAGTAATTTTCTCAAACTAAATAAAGAGAAAACTGAAATTTTAGTGGTTGGCAATAATGGATTCAATGAGGTTATCAGAAATAAACTTGATGCATTAGGATTAAAAGTTAAGACGGAAGTAAAAAGCTTAGGGGTAATTGTCGACTGTAATCTGAATTTTAAATCACATATTCATCATACCACTAGGACAGCATTTTTTCACTTAAGAAACATAGCTAAAGTTAGACCTCTTATATCATTGAAAGATGCTGAGAAATTAATTCACGCTTTTGTTTTCAGTCGACTAGATTATTGTAACGCACTCCTCTCAGGACTACCCAAAAAAGACATAAATCACTTGCAACGAGTGCAGAATGCAGCTGCTAGAATCCTAACTAGAAAAAGAAAATCCGAACACATCTCTCCAGTTTTGATGTCACTACACTGGTTACCGGTGTCATTCAGGATTGACTTTAAAATACTACTTATGGTTTATAAAGCCTTAAATAATCTCGCTCCATCTTATATATCGGAATGTCTGACACGTTATATTCCAAATTGTAACCTTAGATCCTCTAATGAGTGTCTCCTTAGATTTCCAAAAGCTAAACTTAAAAGAAGTGCTGAGGCGGGCGGCCTTCTGCTGTTATGTACCTAAAATCTGGAATAGCCTGCCAATAGGAATTCACCAGGCTGATACAGTAGAGCACTTTAAAACACTGCTGAAAACACATTACTTTAGCATGGCCTTTTTATAACTTCACTTTAACTCAATCCTGATACTCTGTATGTTCAATTCATCATAATAACTATTCACAGTGGCTCCAAAATCCGTACTGACCCCTACTCTCTCTTCTGTTTCTTTTTCTGGTTTCTTTGTGGTGGCGGCCTGCACCACCACCACCTACTCAAAGCATCATGATGCACCAACATTGATGGACTGAAAGCCAGAAGTCTACATGACCATCATCATCGAGTCCTTCCATGAAAACCCTAAATACAAAGAGGACTGTTTGACTTATGTTAGGTAGATTGCCCAGAGGGGACTGGGTGGTCTCTTGGTCTGGAATCCCTGCAGATTTTATTTTTTTTCTCCAGCTTTGGAGATTTTTTTTTTGTTTGTTTTTTCTGTCCACCTTGGCCATCGGACCTTACTTATTCTATGTTAATTAATGTTGACTTATGTTTATCTTTTATTGTGTCTTCTATTTCTCTATTCATTTTGTAAAGCACTTTGAGCTACATTTTTTGTATGAAAATGTGCTATATAAATAAATGTTGATTGATTGATTTTAGATTTAATTTTTAATTTATAAATTTGACAGTTTTTCTCAGCAACCTACACTCAATAACCCATAATGACATGAAAACACATTTTCAGAAAAGCTTGCAAATCAATAAATAAAAAAAATCAAAATCTGAAATCTCTCATTCCTCTCGGTATTCAGAGTCTTTGCTGTGGCACTCCAAAGTGTGCTCAGGTGCAGCCTGTTTGCTTTGATTTTCCTTGAGATGTTTCAAGAACTGAGCAGAGTCTAAATGTGAAAAGCTAAATTGACTGGACAGGATTTAAAAAGCCACACGTGTACCTGTGTATATAAAGTCCACAGTTCACGCTGCATGTTAGGAGAAAAATCAAGTCATGGAGTCGAAGGAACTCTGTGGGCTTCCCTGATTGAATTGTAGTGAGGCATAGATCAGGTCAAGTGGATAATACAATTTCGAAAGCTCTGAGTGTTCCCAATAGTCACTCTAAGAGAGTTTCAGAAGTCCTCTGCCAAGAAGGGAGAACCTGTTGGAAGAATGGCCCTATTTGTAGAACTCCATCCATCAGGCACATATGAAACTACTTCTAGAATTTTGCCTGAAGTGTATTCAGAGGACTCAGACAGCATGAGAAAAAAAAACGTTCTCTGGTATGATGAGACAAAAACTAAAGTCTTTAGGGAGAACTACAAAAACAATGTCTGATGAAGACCAGGCACTAATCAGCTGCCTAATACTATCCCTACGGTGAAGCATGGTGGTGGTGACAGCATCACACGATTCAGTGACAAAGACCTGGAGACTGGTCAGAATTGAGGGAAGGATGAATGTAGTCAAATACAGAGAAGCCCTTGAAAAGAATCTGCTCCAGAGTGACCTCAGACTGGACTGGTGGTTCACCTTTAAGCACAACAATGACCTGAAGTGTACAGTCAAGACAAGGCTGGAGTGGCTTTGAGTGACCCAGCCAGAACCTCTGTGAAGACACCTAAAGATGGCAGCTTACAGACACTTCCCATCCAATCTAAGCTTGATGGGATCTGGCAGGAAGAACGGGAGAAACTAACCAAATCCATGTGTGAAAAGCTTTTAGAGACTTAGTCAAGAAGATTGGAAGCTAGTATTTCTGTCAAATTACTGAATTAAGGGTCTGCATACTTATAGGAAGGATAAATTTGAGTTTTTTTTGGTTTTTAACAAATTTGTAAACATATTTTCACTTTGTCATTATGGGTTATTGAGTGTAGATTGTTGAGCACAATTGTGAAATGTGCCATTTCGTAAAATTCAATCTGCAACACAGTAAAGTGTGCAGAAAGTGAAGGGGTCTCTGAGTACTTTCTGAATCCTGAAAGACAGGATGACAGATTCAGGCTGACCTCCAAGGTCAACGTTCAACAGTTTCAAGTCACGCCATCCATCACTGTCTGAATGAAAATCGACTCCATGGGAGAAGACCCTCCTTCTGAAGGACACACACAAATGCTAAAATGCAAGTTGACAAGCCATAGTCCTTGTCCCTTTAGACAAATGAAACTACATTGGAGCTTCTTGGTAAGTCACAGCAGCTCTATGTTCACAGAAGACAAAACGATGCTTACAAAGGGCAAAAAAACATCAGACATGGAGGAAGATCACTAATGTAATTCTCTGGCACGGGGTGTCTTGAGCCTGTGTAGGGAACAACGTAGTCAACCATTTTCAAGGTATTTCTGGAGTAAAACATACTGCCCAGTGTCCGAAAACTCTAAGGTCCTCCTTGAGGATAATGAAACAAAGTAAATTTCTAACAACACTAAAGAATAGAGAAGAGGAAAAATGTTGGAATTTTCTTCTATGTATCCTGATCTGAATCTAACTGAACATCTGTGGATAGAGGCAAACATCTTATACCCCTTCATCTGGGGTACTGAGTGTTGCTTAATGAGGGGAAAAAAGAATTTAAATGATTTTAGCACAAGCCTGCAACATAACAAAAATGTGCAACAAATGAAGGGTCTGAACAGTTTGTAAAGGCCCTGCACTTTCTCACTTCATAAGAGAGCAGGTAAAAAAATGTTCATTGTTAATGTGTAAGTTCACAAGTGCACATTTATCAAAGAGTACCTCTTCCCCTGTCTTCATAAACTCACTGATAACAACTTTCAGATTTTTTTTGATGTGTCATAATAAAAGAAATTGAATCTACATTTGCATTACTGAGAAGAGGCTTTTGGCCCAAGTGTGACAAATTCAACGTCCATCTGGCTCTGCGTTTGTTTCTTTGAACCCCCAGTCAGCACCTCATTGAAGGTTCAACTCATTCTAAGCACATTATTACACTCACAAAGCTGACTGACCTACTGTAGCATGTCATGCTAAGTGTGGCGGTGCATGGAGTATTGTCACAAGTTGTAACACATGCTGCACAGTCACCTTGTTTTTATTGTTCTGGCAGATTTAGAGTTTATGTTCATCTCAGGTCAGGTCAGGTTGGGGAGCCTGCAGTGGTACAGCATGTTGTTGAAACCCCCCACAAGATAAAACAGTTTGGGATCCTGGTTGGTAACCCCCCAGGCAGTCCAGTCCCACACTCCAGAAATGACCATCTATCTGCCGTAGACAGGTTTTATGTGGGTGTCCCCTTGGCCTGGTCTAGCCCCTTGGGCCATTAGCAGTGAGTCTGTCTGTGGAGGGAATGTTAGCCACATCAAGAGGTTTACTTACCTTAGCAACAACTTTCATGTCTCTGGTGACTCTTCCTGTGAAGTCAGTAGACAGGTCCTCATGAGGTCGCTGGAAAGGGGTGTGTGGCGCTCCCGCATCCCAAAAGGACGAAGGGTCAAGTCTTTAGAGTCCTGGTGCTTCCTGTCTTGCTATATGGTTGCGAGACATGGACGCTATCCAGTGACTGGAGACAAAGACTGGAGTCCTTTGGTACTATGTCTCTCCGGAAAATCCTTGGGTACTGTTGGTTTGACTTTGTATCGAATGAACGGTTGCTCATGGAGTCCCAAATGAGGCACATTACCTGCATTGTGAGGGAGCGTCAGTCACGGCGCTACGGCCATGTAGCGCGCTTCCCCGAGGGTGATCCGGCTCATAAGATCCTCATTGTTGGGGACCCGAGTGGCTGGACCAGGCCAAGAGGTTGCCCATGTAACACCTGGCTGTGGCAGATAGAGGGTCATTTCCGGAGGGTGGGACTGGACCACGTGCCTGCCTGGGGGGGTTGCAAACCAGGATCCCGAATTGTTTTTCACCATGTAGTTGGTCAAGATCAATGAATGCTCCACAGCCACTGGACCCCACAACCCTGCCCAACACCCAGTCCATGTAAGCATTGAAAAAGATGGGAGCAAGAACAGACCTCCTGATGAACTCCAGAATGAAATGGAAAAAACCCAGAGATTCTGCCTACACTCAAGATACCAGTGTAGAGGTCTGCCATGATATCCAGCAACCTCTGGAAGTCCCTCAGGGCAGCTCAATCAAATGTGCTCATCTCATGAACAGAAAAAGGCAGATAACTTTGAATAATGGAGGAGTGAGGTGCACCTTAGACTAAAACACCAATGTGTGCTTCAAGATGTTAACTGATGGAAAGCTGCTCTTTAAGCCTCGCTGTCCAATGCCTGATAAACATCTGGAGGGCATTTACATTTATTACAAATTCTTAATGATATTAATAATTTCTTCTTTGTGTCATTTATGTCAGTTATGATGGTACATCTACTGATGCTAAGCAAAGTTGTATCATGATTGATGTTACTAGTTTGGGTCTTTTGAACATCAGACACCTTTACCCAGGTGACAGTCCCTAGCGGCAATCTCCCAAAGATCTGTGGTCATGATTCAGAGCCATCTGGAGACTTTCTCTGCAGCCTGTAGATTGCTCTCCTTCTTCTCTCTCCTGTGATAACAAGTACAGAGTGTTCCATGTAGAGAGGCTGCCTTGCAGACCTTCTACACCTTATGTCCACAGGTGTGCACTTTGCCCTCCAGGCTTGTCTTCCACTTGAAGGCCTCCTCTAAATGCTCCTCCTGTGGCACTCTCTTTGTTGTCCAAAACTTCAAGACTATATCTGGTCTGAGAGTGGTCTTGGCAATGTGCTGTGAGAACTTAAGTTGCTTGCCCAAGTCTACCATCAGCTGCCACTCCTGGGCTGTGTTGAGCAATGTTTTTGTTAATAGCTTCTCTCCAGATCTGATGTAGAAGATTAATTGCCTTGTGTGAATGAACTTCCTGTATACAATGATGATATTAATTACCTGGCCTTAATTACCTGATCATGCCATCAGTGATATCAACTTTGCCCCATGGCATTTGGACAGCAAATGTTCTAACATTTCCTTTTTCTTAGCAAAGAGAGCAATGTGGTTTCTCCATCATAGCCCAGCAGTGCAGAAAGGATGGACGTGGGAGCACATGAAACACTATTGGGACCAAGAACATGATGTGGCATGGTTCTGCACTCCAAGGTTTATTCTGAGATCTTTTTCTCCACAACTTGTTCCCACCTTGCTGTTATTTCCCTGCTGTTCTGCTGGATTGCTCCTCCTCAACCACTACTCTCATCTTCTAAAGAAAGAATTGCTGCATCTCCTTTCCTCATGCCTTGTCATAACAGGGAGTTGTAAAGGTCAGTAAACACTTCAAGCCGAACTTTGGGTGATGCTGGTTTTCAGAACATGAAATGCAAGCAGAACATCCCTCAGCTGGTATAATCACCACACATGTGGACACAACGCTTTGCTAGTGTATTTTCAGCAATAGGAGTTGAATAACAGAGCAGCTCAGCAAACCATAGACAAGGAATCCTGAGCCTTAATGGTCTGTCACTGTGAGATGATATGGAGCCAAATCCACCTCATACCAGTTCTAGGAGGGAAAACAAAAATGTGTGCTACCTGTGTGTTATCCGCATAAGAGAGGGTTCTCCTTGGGCAACTTTACAACTCATTGAATCAGTAAATATTTTTTCTTTATTATCGCACCAAATAAATTCCAACATCCATTTCCTCCAAATGAACTTTTTTTACTTACTAGTCCTCCTGATGTTTTTAATTCAATAACCAGACAAACGAAAACATACAAAACGTGTGACATGAGGTACAACAGACCCCTTCGCTGTGTAATCTTCACTCCCCATCTAAACATTTCAGCCTCACTCTTCCCGTGCACTGCCACATGATGCATGAAAGATTAGGAGAGGAAGACATGTGCTGAAGAAGCAGAAAGACTACGGCGGCTGTGGTTTTGACACAGCGGCAGAACCTCCTGACAGCTCACCTTTGTGAAGAGAGATTAGAAAGTGGCATGTGGGCAGGAGCTTCCATGTGCCCCAACCACACAACAACTGACGCAAATTCAGGGAGGCCGAACACTCCCTGTGCTCAATATGCGTCCAGCTGTATGAGGACCCGTAGTTGGCCGTATAGGTCCTCGTGAGTGAATAACTTCTACTGAATCACAGCAGGATACCAGTTACTTCAGATACTTGGGCAGTGTGATGGGGTGGTTAAGGCTTTGGACTTCAAACCCAGAGGTGGTGGGTTCAGATCTCGTGATTGGCAGTGTGTGGTCATGAGCAAGTCACTGGACCTGCCTGTGCTCCAATTGTAAAACCAAAGGAAATGTAACCATTTGTGTCATAAGTGTTATGAGTGCCCTGGATGAAAGTGTCAGTCAAAAAATTAATTGTAACTTTCATTCTATAGTTTAACTTTGCAGACATCATTAAAATTTGAACATAAGAAATCAGACAAATGAGAGGAAACCATTCAGTCCATCAAGCTCATTTGCGGTCATTTACATTTAATCACTTGACTTACAAAAGATTTCGACATAATGTTACCGTTTACCCAGGGTTCTTTCCCTGGCTTACGTTTATATTCCCTTTTCACTCATTTTCCAGCTTAAATCATCTATTATAATTATTTCTATTAAAGGATGCTGTAAGTTTGGTATTTTTCAAGTCAAATTTATTTCTTCAAATTCACGGCGTATATTCATTTGCCTCATGAAATTGCATTCTACAGTGAAGCATATTTTATACATTTTAAGCAATATCTAGCCTGCACTTGTCCTGCGGTGGGTTGGCACCCTGCCCAGGATTGGTTCCTGCCTAGTGCCCTGTGTTGGCTGGGATTGACTCCAGCGGACCCCCGTGACCCTATTCGGATTCAGCGGGTTAGACAATGGATGAATGGATAGCCTGCACTTGTCTTTTGTAATGCTTAATTGCAATTGAGTCCAATTATTAAGATATCCTTTAAAACTTACTGAATACATCCATTTTTCAAGTCAAAAATGCTATCAAGTATTGATCTGCATCGTAAAATTACATACATATTGTAAAACAACATAACCATTGATAGATAGATAGATAGATAGATAGATAGATAGATAGATAGATAGATAGATAGATAGATAGATACTTTATTAATCCCAAGGGGAAATTCACATAATCCAGCAGCAGTATACTGATAGAAAGAAACAATATTAAATTAAATAGTAATAAAAATAAAAATGAAAAAAAAGCAGACAATAACTTTGAGTAATGATACTAATATTGAAAGTGCCAGGCAAGATTATCTGGCATACCATGTGGGATGAGTATCGGACCCTTACCTGGATGGGAAGACAGGATAAGAGAGCAGTGGGGGAAGGCTCCTAATTTTGTACCATGGTAACCGTGTTGAACCCTGCGGGGCATGATAGGAGCCACCAGGGCATGAGGCAGGGCTTCACAATCCCTACTGACCCGGAAGTGTTTTAATTTGGCTATGCCCTGGCACTGGAAGTACTCTTAGGTCCAACATAAAAAGAAGCCATCCAGCCTCCTCCAGGGGAGTCAGAGCTGGGAGGAAGAAAGGCAACACTCACTGGAGGGATGTTCATGGAGAAAAGAGAAAGAAGGAAGAAGCATTTGTGTGGAACTGTGTTTGTACAATGTGTCGAGAAATCTCTGTGAGGTATTGGCAAAATAAAAACCTTTTGTTTTGAACCCATGACTGCCTTTGTGTTGGTTGTATCCAAGGTTCGGTGCTCAGTGGCATCTACTATCTGTTATATCATGTTTTACCAAGAAGGCAAAGCAATCCACAGGTGTGACATGCAGCCATCTTCCAGATAATATGAAAGCTGATGTCCATAGAAGGTGACATCACATTTTGGCCACGATTGCCTGACATATTGGAGCTCCGCAAAGCTTCACAACCTTTTGTTTAAATGACATCAGAAAGCAACTATGAGGTGATTGCCTACTTAATTTGTGTTTCAGCTCCATCAGGTTCCTGCTGCTTTATTTTTTCTCTGAGTAAACAGCCCAGCTGGCACTCCAACTTTTTATTTCGACTCGTTCTGCCTTTGTCTCTCTCGTCCTACACCAACCTGTATTTTGTAAATCATCCACTTCATGGTTAGCAAGCAATGAGTATATGGTAGGAGCTAATCCTGGATGGGAAGTCGTTATTTTTGTTTTACAGTCATATGAAAAAGTTTGGGAACTCCTCTTAATTCTTTGGATTTCTGTTAATCATTGGCTAAGCTTTCAAAATAGCAACTTCATTTTAATATATGACATGCCTTATGGAAACAGTAGTATTTCAGCAGTGACATTAAGTTTATTGGATTAACAGAAAATATGCAATATGCATCATAACAAAATTAGACAGGTGCATAAATTTGGCCACCCCAACAAAGATATGACATCAATACGTAGTTGAGCCTCCATTTCCTAATCTAACAGCCTCTAGACGCTGTCCTCCTATAGCTTTTAATGAGTGTCTGGATTCTGGATGGAGGCATTGGTGACCATTCTTCCATACAAAGTCTCTCCAGTTCAGTTCAATTTGATGGCTGCCGAGCATGGACAGCCTGCTTCAAATCATCCCATAGATTTTCAATGATATTCAAGTCAGGAGACTGTGATGGCCATTTCACAACATTGTACTTCTCCCTCTGCATGAATGCCTTTGTAGATTTTGATTGTGTTTTGGGTCATTGTCTTGTTGGAATATCCAACCCCTGCGTAACTTCAACTTTGTGACTGGTGCTTGAACATTATCCTGAAGAACTTTTTGATATTGGGTTGAATTCATCCGACACCTCGACTTTAACAAGGGCCCCAGTCCCTGAACTGGCCACACAGCACCACAGCATGATGGAACCTTCACCAAATTTGACAGTAGGTAGCAGGTGTTTTTCTTGGAATGCGGTGTTCTTCTTCTGCCATTCAAAGTGCTTTTTGTTATGACCAAATAACTAAATTTTTGTGTTATCAGTCTAAAGCACTTTGTTCCAAAATGAATCTGGCTTGTCTAAATGAGAATTTGCATACAACAAATGTTTGTGGCCTGAGTGCAGAAAGGACTTCTTTCTCTTCCCTCTGCCATATAGATGTTCTTTGTGCAAATTGCATTGAATTGTAAAATGATGTACAGATACGCCATCTGCAGCGAGATGTTCTTGCTGTCTTTGGAGGTGATCTGTGGCTTGTCTATAGCCATTCTCACATTCTTGTACATATGCTGCTCCTGTATTTTTCTTGGCCTGCCAGACCTGCTGGGTTTAACAGCAACTGTGCCTGTGGCCTTCCATTTCTTAATTACATTCCTTACAGTTGAAATTGACAGTTTAAACCTCTGAGATGGCTTTTTGCAGCATTCTCCTAAACCAGGAGACTCAACAATCTTTGTTTTCAGATCTTTGGAAAGTTGCTTTGAGGATCCCATGCTGTCTGTCACTCTTTAGAGGAGAGTCAAAGGGAAGGACAACTTGCAATTGACCACCTTAAATACCTTTTCTCATGATTGGTGATTTGGTGTTACAAGTAATCAGTAGTGAGCAGTTACATGCAATCAAATCAGCAAAATCACAAGGGTACCCAAATTTTTGCACAGCCAGCTTTTCACATTTGATTTAATTGCATACAACTAAATACCACTTCACTAAAAAATCTTTGTTCGGAAAACACCCAGTACTCGGATGTTCCTAGGAAATGAAAGAAATACCACTGTTATCTTTTTTGTTGAAAGTACAGTCAATTATTAAGCAGGCTGAGAGGGGTTCCCAAACTTTTTCATATGACTGTATATTCCATGTAATTTTGTGTTCTGTTTTTTGCCTGTGTTAAGTCTGTGTATGCCGCGCTCTTAGTGTATCAATCGAAGTGCGCTATATGAAAATAAGAAAATATCACCAACCTTGGAAAGCATCTGCAGGACATAAGGTTGTGCTTTGTGGTGGCAATAAATAAATAGAGAGATTCACAAATATAGGAGACAGAACAGGAAATGATATTCTGCAATTTTATTATGACAATTAACAATCACTTAAAGTTGATTTAAAGTTCCTTGTAAATCCCAACTCTGCATTCTCATGAATACATAAAAGCAGAGATCATATTTTGCACCTGAATAATCGTCTCGCAATGACAGTTAGTAAAATTTGGTATTCACTTTTTCTCACTCTAACATGCCACTTCCCTTCATTTTCTCAGTATTCTCCTAATCATGTGTAATGCTGATTGATGTTTGGTATTGCGAACATGGCAGAAGGCCAACAGCGTTGCTCAGGTACCTTCACCAGTTGCCTTCTTGATTAAAGAATTGATTGCTTTTCCCATTTCTGATAAATTGTCATTCCAGTCATCAGTGTCAATGAGCACTTCTAAGAGCCTTTCTCATATTTATGTGAAATTATTTTTATCGTTTATTAAGGGAGCCTGTATCAGCTTTATTTTTGTCATTTAGGGAGCCTGTATCAACTTCACAGTGTTTTGTACCAACATTTGTTGGTATCCCTCCACAAAGAAAGAGGAACCCATAACTGTCTCAGAAAGAGCTTGAAACTGATAGAAGTAACTGGGACCAATCATTGTTTATTTCCTATTTAACACAAATCAGACTTTGCTTTAGAGTTTTGATTCAACAGAATATTTCTAATAATAGCAAAAATGAAATGGAACGGAGAACAATGATGTGACCCTTAACCTAATATTTTGTTGCACAACCCTTAGAAGCCATCACTGCAAACAAGTGATTCCTGGAGAAACCAGAATGCAAGATCTCAAGATGGCGGTCTGCTTACCAGAGGCAGGTGTGCAGGGCTTGATAAACTCCACAAGGGGCCAGTTACGTCTAACGCTGTTACCGGTATGTATGGACTCTATAAACTTGAGCGTAAATTTAATAAAAATGATGTTAACATACACTGGATTTTCTCATTGCAGTATTCAGCAAAATTTTTGTAAGATAACACGTGGACTTTATCAAAATATAACAATATAATCTATTAAAAAAGTGCAATTCATAATTCATGACAATACTACAACAGTGTGAAATACAATGCGGTGTCATGTGGAAATTAGCAGGGCCTCTTCTAGAAAACGTACCCTAATTGCAAGTATACTCTGAGTCTCGATATGCAGGATGTCATAGTCACAACTCACGTTGATGTCATGTCAGCCGGTTATCATTAGCGATACTTGTTTTTGTGCATTAATATTTGGTCATGTTTATGGCCTACAAATAAAATGTGAAATGTGAAATTAACATAAAGGTATCATCATGAAATCTCTTACCTTTCTTTCTTGCCTTCTGATTGGAAAAGTCATTGATGACAAAGCACTTTGAACTACATCATTTGTATGAAAATGTGCTAAATAAATAAATGTTGGTATTGTTATCTTCATAGTCTAATCTGGATGCAATGTCTTTTTCTATAGATGGGATCGCCAGACCACAAAGCCTGTCTTGAGACATGGTTGATCTATAAAGAAGAATATAACTTTTCAAATCCGCTCGAACGGGCACGTGGACCTCAAAAGCCGGGCCCCTTTAGGTGCGGGTCCTGGGGCAGTCGCCCCACTTGCCACCCCAAAGCACTGCTTTTGGTGCTTATGATTCCAAGAATTAATAAAATGGGAGGTTGAGCTTTTAGTTACAGGGCCCCTAAACTGTGGAGTGGTCTCTCTGTTATTATAAGAAGTGCTCCTTCAGTCTTAGCTTTCATATCTTGGCTGAAGATTTGCAACATCAGTTTAGTACACCCTGACTAGAGCTGCTGATTAACTATGCAGACTGCATCTCTGTTGTTAGTCATTAGCATTAAAACATAAGTAGCATGATAGTTAGAATTTGCTACAAACCCTCAACTATTCTGTTTTCTCTTCTTAGTACTCATGTGGCATTTTGTGCCATTGCTCTACTGAGTTATTTGCCTGCCCATGGAAAGGTCATCTCAGAGAAAAGGGCACTGGAATCGTCGGGTAGAAGGGTCCTTTCATCAGACTGGCCAGCCCAGCACTGACTCAGCTGTGGAATGGCCAATAGGGGGATGCAGTTTGTTCTCTGAGGACTCAAAGACTCTGAACAAATCTGAATCCTATTATGCAATATCAACTACTGCTGAATTTTGCTCTGTACTTGTAATATTGTTATTGCACTATTGTATTGTATTGACGATTACCGTGTTCTGTTCTGTGTATTGTATTGTGTTTGCCCCTTTATCTGACATCCACTGCACGCCCAACCAACTTGGAAAGGGGTCTCTCTTTGAACTGCTTTCCCAAGGTTTCTTTCTTTTTTCTGGGAGTGTTTTCTTGTCTTCTTATAGAGTCAAGGCTGGGGGGGGCTGTCAAAAAACAGCTGTTAAAGCCCATTGCTGCTCCTTGTGTGACTTTGGGCTATACAAAAATAAATTGTATTGTATTGTTTTGTACTTCGGCACCTGTCCATAAATTGTTTAGCCCATTCGTCCTGAGTAAACTGCTCCAGCTGTATCAGGTTTGAAGGGGGTCTTCTTCAGGCTGCATGTTTTAGTTCTTTCCAATGATCTTTGATAGGATTCAAACCAGGGCTCATAGAAGGCCACTTCAGAATACTCCAATGTTTTTTTCTTAGCCATTCTTGGGTGCTTTCAGCTATGTGTTTTGAATCATTGTCCTGTCAGAGGATCTATGACCTGTGACTGAGAACATTAGAACAATCTAAATGAGAACAGGAAATTAAGCCCAACAAAGCTCATCAGACATATTCAATTATTTCTTCTAAAAAAACATCAAGTCAAGTTTTGAAAGTCCTTAAAGTGTTACTATCTACCACACTACTTGGTCACTTAGTCCATGTGTTTATGATTTTCTGTGTAAACAAAAACTTCCTAATGTTTGTGTGAAATTTACCCTTAGCAAGTTTCCAGTTGTGCTCCTGTGTTCTTGATGAGCTAATTTTAAAATAACAGTCTCGATCCACTGGACTAATTCCCTTCGTAATTTTAAACACTTCAATCATATATCTTCTTAATCTGAAATTGGGCAGTACGTTTCATTCCAGGATGTCTTGATAGTCTTGAGGTTTCATTGCTCCCTGCACAGGCTTGACATGCCTAGCAAAGCAGCCTCAAAACATAACTGAGCCTCGTCCATGTTTCACCGTAGGTATAGTGACCTTTTCTTTTAAAGCTTAATTTTTTTCATCTGTGGACACAGAGCTGATGCAACTTGCCATAAAGCTTCACTTTTGTCTCATCTGTCCAAAGGACATCCTAACAGAAGCACTGAGACTTGTCAATATGCATTTTAGCAAATTCCAGTTTGTCTTTCAACAGTGGAGTCCTCCTGGGTCTACATACTTCATTTGAGCCCACTGTCACTCAAAAAATGACAGATGGTTTGATTAGACAATGATGAACCTTGATGTTGGAGTTCAGCTTGTATCTTTTTAGAATCTTCTGTTGGCTTTTGTCTACCATTCTCACAGTCATTCTGTCCATTCTGGCCATTTTGTGGCCACTCCCAGGGAGGTTGACTACAGTCCCATGGAACTTAAACTTCTTAATAATATTAGCAACTGTTTTAACAGGAACAATAAGCTGCTTGGAGATGGTCTTCTAGCCTTTTCCTTTAACATACTTGTCTATAATTTCCTTCCAAAGTCCTCAGACAACTCTCTCCCTTGCTTTCTCTGGTCCAGTGTAGGACACACGATGACACCAAACAGCAGAGTGATGACTTTTCTATATTTAAATTGGGTGAATGACTGATTGCACAATTCAAGATGTGTGTGATACAAATTAAAGATAACAGCTAGTTTGGAGAATTACTTGATGATATTTTCTAGGGTTTCCAATGAATGTATCTAGCCCTTTTTGGAATATCTTTGAAGAATAAGCTATACTTGATCTCTTTTCACATTTGCTTTGCTTTACTTGATGACATCACAAAGGCATGCAGGTACACAGGGGACAATGACATTTCACATAAATACTTTTCAGGAGGTGTAAGGAAACATCTTTAAGGAGCTGTAAGGCTACCAAAATATTTGTCAACAGGACACACTGTATGTGGTCAAAAGAATCAGATCAGATATCAAATAAGGGCAAAACAAAAATCAATCAAACATCAAGTGGAATTTGACACTTAGTGCCTACTATTACTCGCCCAGAGAATTTGGACATGTCATTGTTGTTATTGTTTACATCCCTCCTCGGGCGGACGTGGAGATAGTGGGTGAGGAAGAGAGGACAGAGCCGACTATACTTCCTTAGAAGGCTGGCATCCTTCAACATCTGCAATAAGATGCTGCAAGTGTTCTATCAGACGGTTGTGGCGAGCGCCCTCTTCTACGCAGTGGTCTGCTAGGGAGGCAGCATAAAGAAGAGGGATGCCTCACACCTGGACAAACTGGTGAGGAAGGCAGGCTCTATTCTAGGCATGGAGCTGGACAGGTTGACATCCACGGTAGAGCGATGGGCGCTGAGCAGGCTCCTGTCAATCATGGAGAATCCACTGCATCCACTGAACAGGATCATCTCCAGACAGAGGAGCAGCTTCAGCGACAGACTGCTGTCACCATCCTGCTCCACTGACAGACTGAGGAGATCATTCCTCTCCCACACTATTCGACTCTTCAGTTCTACCCCTTGGGCAGGGGATAAACGTGAACATTATACAAAGTTATTGTCTGTCTGTTATACCTGCATTTTTATCACTCTTTAATTTAATATTGTTTTTTATCAGTATGCTGCTGCTGGAGTATGTGAATTTCCCCTCGGGATTAATAAAGTATCTATCTATCTATCTATCTATCTATCGTAAGGGACATTGAGGAGGTGGAAGGACCATGGAAGAGACTGTGCACAGAACATTATTTCACCTGGAGCACTAGATGACAGCCCTGCGGGGTTGCAGAAGCACCACGGTTTCCCACAGGGCATCATGGGAATTAGACTCCTGTGACTCAGCCCTGTTGAGATCTGTGGGTGTTAGTAAGGGGGTGCTTCGGGGACTTGGGAGCCCTACTTTGCGGGGCTCTATCCTAAACCAGAAGTGCTCCTGGGCCAAGCCTTTGTGACACTGGAAATATTTTCAAAGATTATCTACTTGTGTGAAAGCTAACTATCACTACAACAAGACTTACAGATTGGATCTAACTGAGGAATAAAGCTTGAGGAGACCATCACCATACTTATACCATTGTGTCCTGTGACATAACCGATGCAATGATCGTGTTCATGTGACTCCTATCTTGTCACGTAAACAAAGAATGGGAGAGGAAACAAAATTTTTTTTAACTTTCTCAAAAAAAAAAAATCGAAGCATTTAGAAAATCTTCAAAACAAATTCTGCATAGTGCAAAACTTGTAGTAACTCAAAAAGTACATATAAAAGTCAATAATCCCTACAGTTACGAACTGTCACTGGGTTATAAACAACATCTCATGTCTCATTTACTACATGGAAAATATAACTGTGCTGCTACAGCAGCCTGCGTTAATATTGTTATTTACCAGATCTGGCATACTCCTACCACCCCACCCCCCACTTTTTAACTTTTTTGCTTTTTTTGTCAGATGTCAAATTTTGTTGACACAAGGGGTTGACGGCGATTGCTGACTAAAGTTGACATTCAGCATCAGAGGGTGAAAAAAAGGCTCTCAGCATCGATAAAACCCACCGTTACATTACGGGTAGACCCGCTTTGCTAAGAGAACTGTTAGACTCATTGATTTGATGTTGAATCCCTAACTTGTGTAGGAGTAGTGCAGAGTCAACATCTAGAATGGCATCGGGTGAGAGAGCAAAGCAAATTCGAAAAGCAAAACACAGTGCGTATTCTTTATTTATTTATTGTGTACCAGCAAAATACCCGTGGTTCGCAGCGGAGAAGTAGTGTGTTAAAGAAGTAATGAAAAAGAAAATTAAACATTTTAAAAATAACATAACATGATTGTCAATGTAATTGATTTGTCACTGTTATGAGTGTTGCTGTCACATATATATATATATATATACATACACACACACACACACATATATACATATAGCAAATATATATATATATATATATATATATATATATATATAGCAAAATACCCGCGCTTCGCAGCGGAGAAGTAGTGTGTTAAAGAAGTTATGAAAAAGAAAAGGGAAAATTTTAAAAATAATGTAACATGATTGTCAATGTAATTGTTTTGTGACTGTTATGAGTGTTGCTGTCATCAAGGATTTGATTATCATTATTTCTTTCAATCAGGTTTGTATTTGGAGGATGTGTTGTGTTCAAGTTACATTCTGTGTTTGTCAACCGTTGTAAAGATAACAGGTTTCATTCATCGATTCCTTTCTTACTGCATCAATAAACAGCTCGCCTTCCTCTTTATCTGAGACATCACGCACTGCATGCACAGGTTTTTTTTACACTGTCTTCCTTTAGCTGGACATTGACTTTTTCCACCGTGTGCTTTGTTTCCGCAGTAGTTGCACTTATGAATATGCTTGTATGCGTCACTCGCTTCATATTCTTTTGCTGCCTTCTCAATTGTGTAATGCGTTTTTTTGTTCAGCGCTCTTTGGAGCTCTTCCTTGTTCTCTGCATACTGCATTCACAGTCAGTTCACGTGAGCCGCTCGGAGTACATGCATCGAAGGTTCTCACCTGTGCTTGTGCTATCTCATGCGATCTTGCGATGTCCACGGCTTTATTTAATGTTAGCTAAGACCCGGCACTTAAAAGTTTCTCTCGCACTTTCGCTGAGTTTGTGCCAAACACTAGTCTATCCCTGACTGTTTCATCTTCATTTGCATAAGCACAGTCCTTCATGCGCAAATATTTAGCGGCAGCATGTCTATTGGATTGCTGCCGACGAACGGCCTTATATGGGCAGGCACTCAATACCATGGGAGGCATGATGATGAGGGATGCAACTCCTCCTCACACGCCGACTGAGCAGCAGGCTATGGCCATATAAATGTACATAAGTAGGTTCCAGTTATGACCGTTACACATAGAATTTTGAAATGAAACCTGCCTAACTTTTGTAAGCAAGCTGTAAGGAATGAGCCTACCAAATTTCAGCCTTCTACCTACACGGAAAGTTGGAGAATTAGTGATGAGTCAATCAGTCAGTCAGTAAGTCAGTCAGTGAGGGCTTTGCCTTTTATTAGTATAGATTACTGCTGAATCAGACTCTGACTTATTGATCTCAGATTTTGATGTAAGTGATCTGGAGACTGAGAACAAAAGTCGGGACCTGCATCAGCTAATCGGTCCCCAGCTGATCATGCAGCTGATGCGCCTATGGCAACCTTCGCCCTAGGAGGAAGACATAGACGTTGATCCGTGGGAAGCAAGCTGGCTACTGGACATCATCGAATGACACGGCGTGCTAGTGGATGCTACGCATTACCAGCCCCTCAACTACTTCAAGCTGTTTTTTTCCAGATAGTGCTTTTCTGCGTATGTGGCAAGAAACAAACAGGTATGTAATTAGTATGTGAACTGACATGCTGTAGAAACTCATGGAACATAAAACAAATGTCAAAGAGTGACATTTGTCATAAATAACTGTTTTATGTTGATTTATGTATGAAACTATTGTGTTGCATGCTTTGTTTTTGAGTTTTTTTGCAAAATATTCAGCCCTGGGACAAAAGGGAAAAAAAATAATTTGTCCTAATTGAGTTCATTTGATACATAGTGGTATGTCCCTAGCCTCCCTCTTTGCTACTGCCACTGCTTTAGTCTTAGCTTTGCTTCCTGACATATTGAGAGATTAAGAGATTATTGCCTTTTTACCTTCAAGTTGTCAATGGTTATCACATGTTAATACTTTTCATGACTTCTTTCCAGAAGCCTACATTAAAGTATACGGATTCTCAGCCTTGACTTTCTGAGTGAGTAAAGCTATCTGTCTACAGTACATTCACTACAACCAGCAGGGAAGTGCACACTTGACACAGACTGGGTTTTTAGGAGAGAAGCCTCACTAACATGACGTTCGGGACGGAACAGTAACAATGACCAGAATGTGGTGAGTGAATTTTTACAATATGTTTTGAATTTTTTGGCTCAAACCTATCAAATGAGGGACATATCTGAAAACGGTGTCATTTACCCCACCATACCTTTCAAATGGAATTAAATAGATGAATACCTCAAAGCAGACATACTGTAACTATAATTGTACAAGTACATCACACAGGAATTGTACATCTTCTGCTTCTGAAACAGGATGAAGCTCATGTCTCCTTCAAGACCTTCACCTTGATCAGGATTTGAGATGTATGTGGAGAAACCCACCCTGAAATGGTAGTTAAATAAAAGAAAAAATGACATGCAGCACAATTGTCATTTATCATTTCTGGCCACTCAAGATTATATGGAGTGTTGCTCACTTCTATTGCTCTTTGAAATAGTGTTCTGTCCTTAGCAGGACTACTTGCTATACCACAGTACAGTGGTGAGACTCTGGTCACTGTGGGTTCGCCTTTTTATAGGTTCCCCCTGTTTCTGGCACTGAGGTTGCTCTTTATTAGAGTTGTCTGCCAGCTCAAACTGTTAAGACTTCCATTTTGCAGCTGGATTCTTTGTCACTCACTGCTGCTACTAGAGATAGCGCCATGATACAGCTCTCTGTTCAGGTCATCAGCTGTCCCAGTGACCACTTCCAGCTCCTTGCAACTGCACACAAACTCTTCAAAGAGGTGGGGTGGTCTTCTGTACTGTTGTGTTTGGGCAAGCAGTGGCCAAGGCACAGCTGCAGTTGATGAAGGTGGCAGTGAAGTCGACGTGGACTGCTGGATGGCGGAGTCGACTGCCCTTATGGTAGTAAGGGCCCAGCTAATCATACTAGACCACCATGGCCTGGATTCATAAATCTACCTGGTGCACTACCTCACATGGCTGAGCCAAGACAATACTTGGCTGTTAGGCAGTTTAGGGCAGAGTCTCTGTTTCCCTGTGCAGCGTACAACCACACCAGGTTGTCAGAATGTACTACATTGTGTGCACTCTTTTGATAATTTCTGATGATCTCAACTACCATTGATCTTCAAACTCTGCCACAAATCCTGCACATGCTGGGGCTCTGACTTGTGCTGGTGTTGGGCTCAGGGAGTGAAGAACTTTTTTCTGAACATCAGAATGGCAGGTGTGAGGTCAGTGGAATCCTGGAGCACCAGAATGATATGTCCTCAGAACTGCAGGGCGTCCTTCTGATGCTCCACCATTATGGTGAAGAGCTGGATGACCATTCCTTAAGGCTGTCACTCTGATGGGGGTCGTGATGTGCTACAAGTGTTGTGGATTTGAAGGAGCTGGCATACCTTGTTCAACAGCTCTGATGCAAAGACCCAACCCTGCGCCAAAATCATTGGAACTTCAGGTGAATGGTGAGCTAAATACTGTATGAAAAAAAGATTAAATCGAAAGGTCTAAACTCAGGTGTGCATTCAGACATGCCTAATGGTCATGTTGTCTCCTTCAGCAGTGAGGTGTATCCTATTTTGGCCTTTTTGTTCCTACCTATCCAGACACATCCAGACGGTCATCTGGTACACACTGAACAGGTGAATTTTTTATGTTTTCTAGAGTGTGTGCTCAGTAAGGTGCCACCCATCCTGTAATTTTCGACATCTAACCAAACAAGTTTAATTAACTGAATGTTCCCCTCTTGTTTGTCAGATGTTCATAAATCTGCTGAACACAACTGGCATGCAGTCACCAATTCTTGCTTATCTACTGTAGTAATGAGAACAGAATCAAATAAAGAGTTGGGGCACCATAGTGATTGCCATATAATTGGCAGATTTGAAAAACAACAAAAAGGTAAATTTCAAACTTTTCAGACATGAGGTAGAACACATTAGAACATTCTAGATAAGAACAGGCCATTCAGCCCAACACAGCTCACCAGTCCTATCCACTTATTTCTTCCAAAAAAACATCAAGACGAGTTTTGAAAGTCCCTAAAGTCTTACTGTCCACCACACTACTTGGTAGTTTATTCCAAGTGTCTATCGTCCTTTGTGTAAAGAAAAACTTCCTAATGTTTGTGCAAAATTTACCCTTAACAAGTTTCCAACTGTGTTTCCGTGTTCTTGATGGTAGAGGAGCCATTTTTCAGTTGATCAGGAACTGGAAGTGATGTCATTAGGGAAGCAACTGTCAGTCACTGCTTCTGCAGAGGGAGGAAGGTAAAAGGCACTAGGCAACAGCGCCAACCCCTGGGTAGCTGCTAAGTAGGTAAGGCAGGATCAAGCAGGAGTCAAATGCGTACCAAAAGAAATTTCTCTGACTAAAAAAGTTTGTTTTAAAAAGGTTTAGTGAAAATTCAAAGCAAACAATCCACAAAAGAATAGAGAAAAGTTGTTACACACATAGAATAAAAAGCAAAAAGGGAAAAAAAATGTTTCTTCTTTAAGCTTAACTTTTTCTTGTTAAAAAGTTGTTTTTGATACTTGAAGATGAGTTATTTTTCTATGCATTTCTTACACATTCAGTAGAGCAGGTTGAATTACATACAACTAGGCACGGTTTGAAACTGTATGCCCTCCATGCCTTACTAACGGCAGGGCAGGTCGCTAACTGAGTCTAATCTGTAGTCAAAGGGACACAAAATTGTTAGAATATTCTATTTCAATTAGCTTGTGGGGTTTACAATAGAAGTTCCCATGGATTATGCACTAATATATAGACAAACATTTAAGATAACTAAGAAAATACTTCTATCAACTTAACATAACTAACAGTTGGCTCTTACACCTTGATTGGGAGTGTAATTACATTTATATAAGCCTTGAAGCTGTCTCCCAAGCTCACGTGTTGACACTATGTACTTGGAGAATCTTGAAAGTAGTAGATTTGACCTGGGACCAAATTCTCACAGAGCAAACACTCTCTGGGTCAGGACCTGCCTTAAGTCCCCATTCCCCTACAAACATAAACACACTCAGACACACTCTGTCATTCATTCCTAGACACTCTCATCCACTCACCAACTCTTTCTCATGATCTATACGTTCAAATGTATGCCCATGCAAGATATTGAGTCATCAAGCATAAGTCACGCCACATTCCTTCTGATGTTATCATCATTCCAAATGTGCAAACTCCATCATTTCAGATCCTAGGTAGTCATCTTATTTTACAGTTAAATATTGCAATAACAAATGAGTCCAGCAAAATATACCGGAGTAAAAGTAACCACTAGTGCTTCAAAATATAGTTAAGTAAAAGCGAAGAGAGACAAAGATTTCATACTCAAGTAAAACAGAAATATTCTCAAAACATACATAGGTACAGGGATGAAGTGTTTCTACTTTGTGACAATACAACACTCTTGCTGGGTGCTGTCATCTTACAGTATACAGGCAGAATGTGGGGACAAAGCATTTCACTTGATCTCAGTGTCGTAAACTAGGGGCTCCTAAGCACAATTAGTCTCAAAGAATGACTCAAAGTGAGGTTGCCAAACCCCAGCTAATCACAAAATGGCAAATGTAGGTCAGGTCAGGTTGGGGAGCAGCGTGTTACCGCACCGACCACAAAACAACTTTTTTTTGTCACTAATATAGAATCTTTATAAATAAGATTATTTATTATACAAAACAAATCATCTGAAAAAAGTAAGGCACCGAAGCACACAAAAGGCACAGCAAAGAATGTGTGAAAAGGCAAAGCCAGTCCAGGCAAATAAGTCCCAATACACAAATCCAAAATAATCCAAAATTCTCAAAATCACAGAATAATAGAAATTCACCAATGGCAGCTCATTTAATGAACTGCAAGGGACTCTGTGTTTTCCTCAGTCTTTATAGCGATGAGGGCAATTCCTTGACCTGATTGACAGGTGGCCTTCAAAATCCATGGCACATTGAAAAAGATACATAGGTATAATGAAACTAAATTATTGACAAAGTTAACATAAAAAATGAGCAAAACAGACATAAACAAGACATTTGTCTTGTGACCAGAAATGTAAAAAACATTATCAACATGGCCACCCCCAGGAAAAGAAGAACACAAAATCGCTGCATCTGATTTGAAAATGGATGTAACAATAGAATAATAAAAGTAATAAACCCTTTAAAAATGCCCAATAAGCACACAACAATCATACTAAACTGGAAACATGCGGATCTCTGGTCCAGCCAAGATGAAGGCTTCAAGCCCAATAGTGCGTAAGTACCAGGAGATTGCTGTACTGAATATGTTAATGTTTAGGATAGGCAAGAGACATCATTCTTCTTCTTATCAAATAATTGGCTTTTGCAATTTGTAATGGCAGACCCCTTACCCAGACCGGCCACTAATCTACCAACACTATTACTTGGAATACCTGAGGTTTCTTGCTCTAATTACAAGCCGTACTTTGCCAACATAACAAAATAACCAGAAACAGTAAATGGATATGTCAAATTAAACACAGATATATTGTAAAATGAAAGACAGAAAGACATTCAATAATAAATATGTATGTGTGCGCAAATTACCACTTATCCCCAAAACACCAGTGACTAATTAATATATATAATAACACAAATATTTAGCAAAATACCCGCGCTTTGCAGCGGAGAAGTAGTGTGTTAAAGAAGTAATGAAAAAGAAAAGGAAACATTTTAATAATAACGTAACATGATTGTCAATGTAATCAATGTAATTCTTTTGTCACTGTTATGAGTGTTGCTGTGCTGTCATATATATATATATAATCTTAAAATCTTAATTTATCTATCCATTCCTAAATAATTAAATGGGTAGGCTATTTCGTATCAGTGCAATATGCTGCTTGTTAAAACAGATGACTCCTGCTCTTACATGCACTTAGTGCTGGGTGGCTATTATGAGCAATCGTATCTGTTCAAGTTCTATTTAAATTTTAAATATAAGTAATTTTTATTTAGTCGACAGAAATATGTTTAGTAGGAATGTAAGTTAAATTTAGTCATCATTGCATAAATTTTTCTTCACCATAGAAATGTAAAGACTAAATTCAACTTCCATTCCTACCAAAGAAATAGAACCTACTTATATTCAAATTTGAGATATTGAGCTGTCGCCTGCCTGCCTGAATAAGTCACCCTCACTTCGCTCTTACTTTTTTACCATTCATTTAATCATGACTAGTCGAAGAAAAATTATAAAATGGAAGGAGGATTACACGGAGTATGGCTTTACCAAAACAATTATTGATGGCGAATAAAGTATCCATTATTCATAAAGCTTCAATTGGTGATCTGTTTTTCTGCGTTAACCTCATATTTTTTCATACTTCTTCTCAAACCAAGGGGGTGCGAGGGTAAAATGAATCGGGAAGCGCTGATTTATATATATTGAATATATTGAAATAGTTTTACTGTCAAATAATGCAAACAGTACACGGCGCGTGTTTCGCCCTAATTCTGGGCTCATCAGGCATACACACTCACTGCACCCCCTCTTGGGAATCGAACCTCGGACATCAGCGCTAGAGGCTAGGCCTCTCATGTTGTGCCATGGCGTGTGATTCATTTATTTGACAGTATGTAGATCGGGGTGTGTGTGTATATATATATATATATATATATATATATATATATATATATATATATATATATATATATATATATATATATATATATATATATATAGATATACAGTGTATATATAACAATAAATGCCTTTATTGAATAGACAAACCAGGGATGAGCAAGTTCCTTTCTACTGCAGCCACAGCCGCGACACACATAAAAAACATCAACAATAACTCATATTTAACTCTTATTTAAACATCAATATTATTTAGGAAAATTGCAACATTTTACTCACCAAAAATTTGGATTATTTGTAAACAAAATTCATCGTCCTCTCTTTCCTCAGAAACAGTTCAATTACTGTGTCGTACGGATTATCAGTGCGCTTCAGTTCCATCAAAACCTCACTTTCTATCGCCATCGAAGCTAATGCTGAAAGTCGAACCTGCCCTGTCGTATTTCTGGCATAAGTTTCAATTCGCTTTAGGGCTGAAAATGTCCGCTCGACAGAAGCAGTGTACACGGGAATGCTCACCGCCAAATATACCAATGTGAACAGCTGCCCCATGCTCTCATTTAGATTTTTCTGATGAAGGAAGTCAAGGAGATCAGTGGGAGATTTTCCTGCAAAATCATCCATGGCATACATTACAGTCAGTTCTGTTTTTAGCCGAGACAGATCAAAAAGCGCTCCGTGGCTCTTGTGTTAAAGTGGAGAAGGCTGCATGCGTGAAATTTTTCTTGTATTCCCGAAACTTCTGGGGCTCGAGGAGCGTGACAAACATCAGGTTTTCGTGGTCTTGAAATCTGGTCTGTGTCTGGCAAATAATATTGTCCGGAATCCTGCCATGGAGTTGGCCGTAGTGCACGTGACAATCTTTTGCAGTGCATTCAGTGGCCTCGGAGAGTTCCTCATATCGGCTTCTATCCAATCAATGGGTCTGAATGCGGTAACGTTGCCATACGCCTGCCAGAGGGCCCTACTGACACCAACTCAGAATCCGATTGGTTGAAGCAACAGGTTAATCGACATTTATTCTGTATTAGAGTGCCTGCACACTGGATTGTGAAAGCCTCTCTGCCTGGCAACAAATGACGGCTGAAATGTGATTGGTTAAATATTTTAATACGAAACTCCGCCTCCCACGGCTATCAAGCTGCATTCTATTACAGTATATTTTTACAAAAATACGTTCCAGTTATGACCATTACGCGTAGAATTTCAAAATAAAACCTGCCCAACTTTTGTAAGTAAGCTGTAAGGAATGAGCCTGCTAAATTTCAGCCTTCTACCTACACGGGAAGTTGGAGAATTAGTGATGAGTGAGTGAGTGAGTGAGTGAGTGAGTGAGTGAGTGATGAGTGAGTGAGTGATGAGTGAGTGAGTGAGTGAGTGAGTGAGGGCTTTGCCTTTTATTAGTATAGATAAACCCTCCCTTGCCCCCAAACAATTAACAAAAGCACACAACACAAATACAGTAATCCCTCCTCGATCGCGGGGTTGCGTTCCAGACCCCCGCGATAGGTGAAAATCCGCGAAGTAGAAACCATATGTTTGTATGGTTATTTTTGTATATTTTAAGCCCTTATAAACTCTCCCACACTGTTAACATTATTAGAGCCCTCTAGACATGAAATAACACCCTTTAGTCAAACGTTTAAACTGTGCTCCATGACAAGACAGAGATGACAGTTCTTTCTCACAATTAAAAGAAAGCAAATATATCTTATCTTTAAAGGAGCGCCGAGCAGAAAAAGTCAGAGAGAGCGCTCGCTAAGAAAAGCAAACAATCAAAAAATCAATACATGCTTTTAAGTATAGAGAAGCACCGCGATAAAGCGGCATTTTGTAGAAGAGCGTCCGTGTCCTCTGTGCAAACAGCCTCTGTGCAAACAGCCCCTCTGCTCACATCCCCTCCGTCAGGCAGAGAGAGTGAGAAAGATAGAGAGAAGCAAACAAGCGCCACGCGGGAAGCATATCTTATAGCATTGAGAAGTTTTAGTTAATATGTAATACATGCTCTGATTGGGTAGCTTTTAAGCCAACCGCCAATAGCATCCCTTGTATGAAATCAACTGGGCAATCAAACTGAGGAAGAATGTAACCTAAATTAAAAGACCCATTGTCCGCAGAAAGCGGAGAACCAGCGAAAAATCCGTGATATATATTTAGATATGCTTACATTTAAAATCCGCGATAGAGTGAAACCGCGAAAGTCAAAGCGCGATATAGCGAGGGATTACTGTACAAACATAGATCTGAAGAACACGGCAGTTGAAAATATGGTGAAAAGATGTGTCCCAAAATAGTCTGGTAGTATAGAAACTGGTTGTAGTTTTATTGTGCTTCCTCCCGACAACAAAACGACCTCACTGTAAACGTCCTGGCAATGGTTGGAATGACTTCAACCCCAGGGTTTCTCGGCTCTGGCTGTCATGATGAATGATCGGTAGATGAAAAAGCAGGCAGTGGAATAAAGCAATAAATAGCAGTGATGAGTTTGTAGATGGATGCATAAATCATCTTCTTTTCTTTTGTTTTCTTTTCCTCTCTCTTTCTCGCGCCTCTTTTTTAAATCTAAAATGTCCCGGATGTAACTGGTGTGTAAACAAGTAATTTCCGTCTTGGGGCTGCAGTTTCTTTCAATCATCCTTCCCCTCTGCACTTACAGGGACAACATTCACTGACGCACACATAATGGACAGTAAACAGGATGATGAAAACAAAACGCACTCAGCACGCACATAGAATATAATACTACTATGTTGCTCCGCTACAAATTTACTTCACACTCAGCAGATGTTGCTGCTCTTCTTTTTCTTTCTATCATGTCACCTTCTCGGTCAGTTTTCCTGTGCAGTTTGCTGTAAGAAAAGCACAAACCCTGATTACTTTGTGGAGGCTACCACTACCCGAGTTGTCTGAGTTTCTTGTTGTGGACTTAGCCCGGACACAGACAGATGCTAGGGACACAAGTACCAAAAGCACACGTGATTTATTATTATTTAGTGTCCCAACAAGCACCAACACGCTTTACTTTTTCTTCCTTTCTTTTCTTCTTCCTTATCTCTCTCTCTCTTTCTTTCGTCCTCCTCCTCCCAGCTCTTGCTCCCAGAATGGTGTCTGCTGGCCCCTTATATAGGGCACCCGGAAGTACTCCAGGTGTCTGATGATGTGTTTCTGGCAGAACTTACAGGTGTGGCGAAGAGCAGCTAGCGAGGGCTCAGCAGTAATTGTACCACCCCCTGGCGGTGCACACAGGCCACACATGCTCCCCCAGAGCTCCCAGTTTGGAAGCGTCCTGGCCAGGCAAGGGCTCCAGCTCTCTGCCACACTGTGCATATCACATCATGAGCTTTCAATTAAGACAAAGATTAAAATTATAGCGCCGGTGGTTCAAGAGTAATTGTGTGACAGACAAACACAACACTTAGCAAGTTATATATAAAATGATAGCAATACAATGGGGTAGATTTAGGGATTCTGATTGTTTAACCTGTTGTAAATTCTATCTTTGTTTTTTGTCGTATCCTGAATATTTTTATCTGTTATTTGTTTTTTTTTTTATTTTATGTTACTGTCACCATCACTCCACATGATGTGGATTTTTTTTTTCACATGAGACACCATTTTGGTCAATTGCTGATAAGAGACATTATAATGTTGTTAGTGATGATGCCCATTGCCAGTCATGTGACTTAAGATGTCATAACCTGGCTCCTGTGGTATATAAAATGGTTGTGCAGTGCACATGGTGTCTAAGATTTTGCATTAAAATAAAAAAAAAACATTTCAAACTATTATTTAGTTAGGGGATGTCTGTTAAGTTAAGATTAGAACCTATGCAACACTTTAATTTTCATTCATCTTTGATTAACTTTTGTAAATGTTGGTCTCTGGCTCTTTTAGATCACTGACTTCAACTTTGGTTAACCATGTGCTGTTTTCGTTTATCTCTGTAGACCCCTTTATCATCCAGTCTAATTTTCTGGGCACATCTTTTGACACCTCTGGCTGTAATAATAGAGAAAGGTGTGTATCAATTGAAATGAAGTCATATTGACTACAGCTCTGGTGCATCGACAATTTATAGTTCAAGACATAAACTGTTGCTTTCCAAGAGCTAAACTTAAAAGTGGTGAGGCGGCCTTCTGTGCACCAAAAATCTGGAATAGCTTACCAAGAGAAATTTGCCGGGCTAATACGGTGGAGCACTTAAAAAAACTGCTAAAATCTTGTTGTTTTAATAGGGCTTTCTCATAGCTTCATGTTGGTTTAACCCTGATATGCATTGAATGATCGTTTTTATCATGGCTCCACTAACCCCTACTTTCTCCTCTGTTCTCTTGCTGGTTTTCTTGCGTTAGCGATATGTGCCACCACCACCTGATCAAAGCACCATGCCATCCCTACATTTATGAATTGAAGGCCAGAAGTTCACATGACCATCATCATCCAATTCTTCCACGTGAAACCTGAAAACCATGAGGACTGATTAAGACCATTTATGTTAGGTAGACTGCCCAGTGGGGGCTTGGGTGGTCTCGTGGCCTCCTGCAGACGTTGTTTTTTTTTTTTCCCAGCCCTCTGGATTTTTTTTTAGTTTTGTTCTTTCTTATCCTCCTGGCCATCTGACTTTATTGTTACTTAGGATTGCCTAATCTTATTTTTATATATATATATATATATATATATATATATATATATATATATATATATATATATATATATATATATATATATATATATATATATATATTGTAAACTTTTCTTTCTTCATCTTGCAAAGCATTTTGAGCTACATCATTTGTATGAAAACATGCTATAGAAATAAATGTTTTTGTTGTTGTTGCTGGTTAAGATGGAGGAGCAAAAAAAGGAAGCCAGTTTCTCGAGTTCATATCATGCAGTTAAAAAGCAAACAGATTCTTTTCAGTTTCATAGTCAACAACAAAAATCATGGCGGGTATTAACATTGTATGTATGGGGTGCGAGTTATGTGAAGATCCAATAAGTAACGCAGTAACATCACTGCTTTCATGCAAATGCACAGAAGCCATTCCAGAGGTGAGCAGACCTTTTAAAGCTTTGCAATGGATTATTTTATCAGAAAAAAGGTACAATTAAAGTGTTGCAGCCATACAAGTACAATGCTGCAAAAGTTACAACTAAAACTGGAGATGTGAAAAAAAAAATTAAACTTCCAGATGTCTGAGAATGTGTGAAACAGGCTCACTGGTTCAATTTTTCTAAGTGCTAATTTTGCTGTCAAAACTGAGCCTACTGTGGTCAGAGTCTGAAGAAAGTTTTTTTTTTCTTCCTCAATTTCTGTATGAAGCAGTTCAGTTTTAATTTTTTTTTTTTTTTGGTCATTTCATTTTTCAGTTAAGATAACAGGCTCTCCAGTCAACACTCAAATCAAGAAAATAAAAATGTGAGTCTCCTGGATAAAAAAGGCCTTTAATGACCTCTTAGGCACAGCCATCAGCAGTGTGACTGTCTGCAGAGAGAGTGTCAACCTTCCTATGAAGTCAGTAGACAGATTGGGAGACCATGGGGGGTCATGAGGTCGCTGGAAAGGGGTGTGTGGTGCTCCCGATATCTCTGCAAAAGGACGAAGGTCCAAGTCTTTAGATTCCTGGTGCTTCCTGTTTTCCTATATGGTTGTGAGCAAGGTTACTACAGTATAGATTTGCCTTTTAATATTAGTTTTTATTTCGACATTTTTTCTGACCTTACTTGGAAATTCAGTTTAGTTTAAGGTTACCTTTATTGTGTATTTTTAGTTATTTCACAAAGAATTTTTTTTATATCTATTAGTTTCAGTTTTAGTAATTATGGTATGGAGCTCTGTGGAATGGAATTTAAAATCTATTGCTAGCTTCTGTATGAAAATCTGCATGTTCTCTGTGTGGCTAGGTATTATTATTAACAGAAGTGTGCTTCTCAGCCGCTCCCCGGCTTGTCTCAAGCAGTGTCTGGTTATTGTCCAAGTAAGATGCCAAACATATGACAAGCTTTCTGATAAGCTTCATTTTCAAATATAAGACTAATCAGCAAAATTTTGTAAAGAATGTTCTGTGGCCTTGGATGGAACTGCTCTATTTTTTCTCTAACCATTCACTTTGAAGATTTTGTTATAAATGCAGCTGAACCCCCCTTGTCGGGGGCCTTCCTTGCATTTTCTCTCTGTAAGGAAAAGCCACTCTGCTCACCAAGAAGTCAGAAATAAAAGATTCTGCTTATTAGAATTGGTGTCTGCCTGCTATTTGTTTGAACCTTCGTCCACAGCTCCTACGGAGTTTAGTTTTGTGTCTCAATCAAACAGAACTGTACACTTAAAGGATTTGGATTTGAGTTTAATGTTAGTGGAAGCTTACTATACTATATGGTTTACTATCTGGTTTTGTTTTTGTCTGGTAAAACCAAACATAATCAGAACCAGATACTGAATATGAACAATTTTACACAATTTTATAATTTTCAAAATGTTTTCTATGTCATTTGTGCTGAACAAATCTGCGCTGACTGTTGGCACTTTTTACCTTTTCCTTTTATTTCCCAGAATGGGCCAATCTGAAATTAAATTTAGATGAATTTTAAGTTTTGATGGTTTTTTACTCTAAATGTCTAGAGCACACAACATATCCTGCTCCAAGGCAATGTGCTTAAAATGAATTCCTTCAATATTGCATTCGACAATCTCCCATACTGGGATTTGCTATTTTCTACCAGCTGTATTGATCTTTGATTCCATCTCAGGCACATACAATTTATAGACAGAATTTTTCCACCTGCAGGCCTGATAAGATATAAAAAATCAGAAAATAGATTTATTGTGTTCTGACAGGTGTGATCATGAAAATCATGGAGGCCTAGGAAGAACAGGGGTCTTAGACTTGAATCAGTGTGCAGACTGCACATGGCTGTATTGAGGAAAACAAATAAAAACAAGCATGTATTGGGTGCTGAGATTTGAATAGCTCATGTATTAGATGTAAGGCAGGAAAAATCCCTGGTATGCAATATGTGTGATATGGCTGAAGTTAAAAACAAAAAGAATATGATATATCAACTATCTATTTTGAGAGAGAGAGAAACATTGAAAAAAGAGGGACAAATATTTTAAAATAAAATTCTGCTACTGGATTATTTCACAATATCAGGTATTTTGAGCTGTGAATATAAACTTAAAAAGATAATTACAGAATAAATACAAAAATACTTTTTTTGTTTAGTCTTTCATCACTTAGTAGACTCTCTATGCCTACCTACCTACCTTTAGATCAGTAGAGACAGTGCCAACTCAGGAACTTTACAAAGATTGTAACACTTCGTTGTTAAACGACAAGCAAAAGTGACTAATCAGTAACAATGTGCTGATCTTGTATGATGACCCAGTAAGTCTCTTGATCAATGCAGTTTTACTTTCAAAAATCAGGAGTGGTCTCCCCCAGACTTTCTCGTATACTCAGATATGAGGATGGATATTTGAGAAGTAAACCACAAGCCATTGATTATATTTTTATATTATGTACATTAAAGAACCATCAACAACAAATCAAATCAAATTAATAATATATTGAACAATAATTATAAAGTAAAGTTAAAAAATCAGACACTGCAACTGCATGAATAAAAAAAAATCAAGCATTTGTTCAGGTAAAGTATCTCTTCCATTTAATGGATTTTGGCCCAAAACTTAATACAGATCTACAATTTTGGTGTAACAACCACATGCTAAATTTCATTCATCTATCTCGTTGTGTTTTTGAGTTATCATGTTTACACACACATAGACATAATTCCAAAAAACTGTACTTTCAGACTCAGGAAGGTCTAAAACGTCAAGATTAGCATTTGAAAACCCGTGTGCTCTGTGAATATCTGCCATATTCTTAACAAATATTTTTGCCCTATCATATTGGTTATTAATATTTTTTTGTTATGTTAGCTTTATAGCTCCTCACTTGAGGTGATCAACTTCTGTAACCTGACCTCTTACACTTGATCACAACAGTCCCTAGACTGATGTTACTCGATTATGTTGACCTCCTCTGTAAGTCGCTTTGGATGAAAGAGTCTGTTAAGTAAATATATGTAAATGTAAATTTCAGTTCTTCAATTCCAGTTCTGTTTTGGGAAAAATAAGTCTGTGCTCTTAAAAAATAACTTTGCTGAAAACCAAACTTATTATCAGAGGGAGAATCTGAAAATGAATTGCCTGCCTTTAATTTGAATCCAACCAAGTGGCACTCCTAAGACTAGAATGACTTGACTGTGTTGTGTGTAAGTGTGCTGTGCATCACTCTTTACAGTAATCACTGCCTTACACATTCTCACGGCTACCTGTCTACTTGCACTCATTCCATTTCACTTTCTAAGTAACAACCTTGTCATCTTTCTGAGAAATGTTTTCAAGCTGGGCTGTTGTATCAAGTTCCAGGAATGATCACTGTATGAGGTGTGTTCAAAATGTTTTGGTACTGACTTTGTAGATTTTAATTTCAGCTTTGTAGTAAATGCCTTTTACTGCCAAATATTTGGTTCCCATCATGTTAGAAATGATCTGTTCATTCAGAGTTGACGTGTATTGTTTAATTTTCCTTGTATCTCAAAAATAGTTATTTCACTAAGATTAAAAGAATTTGATATATGCCATTCTGCAATGGATGAAGCCCTGTGTTTCTTGAATCCTTACTTGACCTTAATCTTGAATCCCTGGATATTTAGTAGTTCATGAACTGACCAGAAAATCAGATGTCAAGGTGCAAACAAAAGCTGTCCTTGCATTGCAGCAAGCTGTCATGAAAACAAGAGTCACAAATCAGCGACATGCAGATTCAGTAACACCAGCAATGACACAACGAAAATGAAGAATGCAAAAAAGGCAAAAATAAAATTGGCTCTGCAGTGAAAGGCCAATCAAAAGCAAAAATAAAAAGTTTTCTTCCTCCAGTGAATATTCTTTCAGAAGAAATACAAAAAGGAAAAAACAATCAAAAAGGTTCTAAAAACTCACAAATCTCACCACACCACATACGCAGCGATGACCTCCTCTCCAACAAATAATTTGGAAGTCAACCTGAAGCACTCCTAACGCTATCCTCTTTACGACTGAAAAAATCAGCAGATTGGATCCCCCCCAGAGATGACTCTTATAGTCTACATAGTGTTTTATACTGCTGTGGGGTGTCACTGTCAGATCCCATGTGATGCTTTTGGGGGTCTCTGCACCAATCTCTGCACACATCATGACACTGTGTGCAAAACGTTCTCATTCCACTGGGAACTCACTATAACCATTTGAGCTTCCTCTCCATCCACTGCTTCAGCGGTGCTCTAAACTTTACTTAGACTTATTCCTAACATATTAGATTTGACATTATGGATCTTTTATGAGCAGAGTGAAATCCTTGTATCACAGTATGGTGATGTATAAATGATTACACTAAATAAATAAGAGTAGCAGAAGATAAATTGATCAATAAATAAATAAACAGCATAATTAAAAAATACAGTAAAGAAGATAAGAGTTGAAAATAAAAGTAACATACAGTACAATTACACTTAAACCAGCAGAAGGGTACAGCACATAGTGCAGGGCACAGAGGAACAGGTACGAAAGAAAACACAAACGTTTTATGCTATAACATTTTGGTAATCACTTGGAATTAAATGATAAGCTCCAGGCAGCCTGAAGGATGCCAGCTACGCAGGCTGTGCTGCGCAAGATAGGGGAGAATTAAATGCTTAGCTAACAAGCTGCATGTATACAGGAGGATGAGTGTTGGTGAGGGAATGAGGCTTTAACCAATTAGTGTAAGGAATGTAAGACATGCAGCTCATAGCCAGCACATGATTTTTGTAGTTTAACAAATCAGTGAAGTATTATACTGTGTGATCAAGATGCCTTATTTTTATAGCCAATGAGAGGTATTATTTTGTATTACCGTATTTACTCGTGTACCACGTACCATTTACAAAGAAAATTATTTTGCCCCATGTACGATGCGCGTTGTGATTGTATAGGAAGCGTTTAGAGAGAGAGAGTGCGCGAGCAAGCGAGCGAGAGAAAGTGAGAGAGCGCGAGTGCATGACCAAGCGAGCAAGAGATAGAGAGCGTGAGTGTGCGACCGAGAGAGAGCGCGAGTGCGCAAGCAAGCGAGACAGAGAGAGAGAGAGTGAGCTCAAGCAGAAGAAGTAAACATTACAGAATTACATTTCCTTGCGTATGACGCGCACCTGATTTTCTAATGCTAATTTTTGGGAAAAAATGTGCGTGTGGTACACGCATAAATACGGTATATAACTGAGATATGCAAATCTGTTATGTGAGCAGAGTGAGCATAAATAAGACTCTGAACTTCTGCTCAGGGACCATCCCTCCTGCTATTCCATTAGCTCCATGAACATCGCTTTTCACGAAAAGAAATAAAGACGGATGACAAGCTTCCTCCTCCCTGGTTCTTTGGGGAGATTATTTATGTTGATTAAATTTCTACCACACAGGTTAGGGATATCTGAAGTGGGTGGAGCGAGTGGCGAGGCTCCAGTAGCATTTTTCACAAGGCAGAAATGAAAATGGGGGATGAGCTGGATGGCTTTCATCAGAGATTATGGATTCAGCTCTTCTCAGACATCTGGTTGAGGTGATAGAATGAATTTGTGATGGGTCAACCCCAATGATTTTAGAAAATGTATGACCAGTCTTTTGGAGGAGTTTCCAGTCCTAGCAAGTCAGGTTCCCAAACTACACTATGATGCATCAGGATACCTTCAATAGTGCAATGCTAAAAGTTCACTAATGTTCTGGTTTCCACCTCAAAACTCTTTAGCCTCCACGGGATAAAAAGCTTTTGCTGAGACCTTCTTAGTACACAGGTGGTGCTAATCGACCACAAAAGGCATTTGGTGATCTGGAAACCTGGGAGCTTTAAGCTGCTAACTGTCTGGACAGGAGAGCAATAGAGTGTGATTGACTTTGTTCATTATGAAGTCAACAATGATCTCCTTCGTTTTGTTGTCATTCAGTAAGAGATTGTTATTATACAATCATAATCTTCTACCTCCCTCCTCATTGTCACTGATGAGGTCAATCACAGTAGTGTTGTCCACAAACCTGATGATGTTCTTGCTGTCATGCTTTGCTACACAGTTTTAGATGAATAGACTGTATAGCAGTGGGCTGAGGCAGAAGCCTTGCAGAACGCCAATGTTGGTGAGCAGTGTTGCAGGAGTTATATCCCAGCAAAAGTTGGCACTACCCATTCCATAGCAAACACTAACACTGGGATGATGTTCATGAATTTCTAAAATTGATGCAGACTCCAGGAAGACAACTACTGAAGCACTTCTGAATGCCACCAAATCTCCCTGGACAAACCTGTTCTCTTAAGGTAAGTCCACCTTTAACTATTTATAAAAGTGTACTGAGATATAAATAGTTAATTATTTGTTACTTATAAGGAAAATCGCTAATCCTGTGACACTGCTTGTCACTTTTGATATTTTACATTTTTGCCAGGTTTCTGGTATCTAAAGTTACGTTAGTATCTAAATTCATCTTGTTTAAGTTTTGGATGTCTCACTATTTATTTTATTATTATTTTTGTGCACAGTCATTTTGTGGACTGTTTTTGGCACCTCAATTTTAAATGCTAATTTCATGGGCACTAGTATGCTGTTGGTAGAAACAACAACCATTCCTAACATGTGACGTCATCTTAATGCCTTTGGAAAAGATGACTGTTGACCTAAACTGACATTCAAACTTTGCTTAAAAACCTGTGTGCTATAAATTGAAAGGTCTATTGATTCATTCAAAGTGGCTCTACCTGTAACTACTAATAAAATAATAGAATCAGTGTGAAAACATTGTAAACCATTTCTTTGTCTGCATTTTTTGTTCACCAACTGTCAAAAATGGCTGAATTAATTTGCAAGAAATTTTGAATATGTGTTGCCATTGGTTCAACTTAAAATACGAGGGTTATAAGGAAAGGGGGAAACAAAAAACCCGTGCCAACATGGGGACTGCAATTCCCATCAGTCAGAAAGAGAGTGATGGGGCTGATGGGAGATCACCTTCAGCACACACAGTAGTTTATACCAGCAAAAGTGCAACCTCATTAAATCCCACAGGTACATACAGCATTTTTTCTACCAACTAATTTGGATAACAATTTCATTGTTTTACTAGATTACAGCTTTTTGTCTTATGCTAGGTTGTATATAGCCATGTTGAATTTCCAAAAGACGGTTTATTTTGTTAGTATTGAATAAAAGTATGATTTACATCAAGTTATATTAGATTTATATAATTGCCATCGCTTTCTGTAATGATTGCACAGAAACAAATTGTTTATGCAATGGGGGTGTAAGAAATGATTGACTTTGGAAGGGCAGCAAAGACAAGTAGTCATGTATGTGTCAAAGAATCAGCTCAGGTGGCTGAGAAGAGTTTCAAGTAGATAGATAGATAGATAGATAGATAGATAGATAGATAGATAGATATGAAAGGCATTATATAATAGATAGATAGATAGATAGATAGATAGATAGATAGATAGATAGATAGATAGATAGATAGATAGATAGATAGATAGATAGATACTTTATTAATCCCAAGGGGAAATTCACAAAGTACATGGGTTTGTGTCTGTTTTATGAAGTTATCAGATCACTAGGCTCTTTTCTTAATGGGGGATAGGGGGAAATATTACAGCCATCTACACAACTCCTGTAACCTCTTATCTGTCTCATTGTCCATATTGTACCCCACATGTGCAACTCTAGATACCTCTGTGGTGCACTGCATGCTGACAGAGAATGTCTTTACTTCTAAAACTTTGGTATGAACTGGAGTTTCCTCCTATGCAAAATAGGTGTGAGACCTCCTAAAGCTGCTACTCAAGCAGGCCAGGATCTTTGCTGGTCTGCCTACCTTAGGCTTGCCTGAACTCAGCCAGTCCTCCAAAGCAACCTACTGGCATCAGCTGGAGCAGGTCGAAAAATGTGGAGATGGCATAATAACCATAAATTTCACCAAAAACATAACAAAAGCTATGTAAGAAGAGGGATGAACATAAACCCATACCTCATATAAAAAGGGTACAAAGAAATTCTTCTTAAATCAAGGATGTATTTAATGAAAATAGAAAGATACCAAGAAAAGCTCCAAAGCACAAAAAAAAAAAAAGATCACAGGAGTTTCCTCAAAGGCAATGCTAAATAAACAAGTCTAAAATGTCAAAAACAAGAAAGTCCAGCAGGAAACTGCAATGCTTACAGAAAACAACAAAAGAATGATTCCTAACTCCTGAGCCCTCTGCACAAGGCACAAGGTGGTGATGTCAGGGTGATCCTGCCTCCTGGGGCTCCACCCACAAAGAACAATGAACATAACTACATTTAAAGAGGCAGTACTCAACTACAAATTCACATATGATTTCAACAAAAATAACATATAATAACCAAATATTAATTTAATATTAAAAGAAAAATAACAAACATAAAATATTCATATTTTTAAACAGATACCAAAGCATACCCTTGTGCTGTTAAGGGACCTCAGTTAGGCAAAGGAATGGACTTGCTTAACTTCTTAGCTATGCTAGTAGCCATCACAAAAAATACTGACTTTAAGCTTTCAGTTAATAATTATATTTATTTGCATAAAAAAAACCAATAGCAAATTTATGAAATACAAAGAATTATATAACTGGGTGGGTTCAAGCAGTCTCAATTCTATTCAATTACTAAGAGCAAGAATGCTGATGACACTTTCCCAGATGGTCCTCTTCCCCTGTTACAAATTTTATATCCTTAATTGAAAGATGAAAAGAAAAAGAATTTGGCACGGAAAAGAAAAGCTCTTTGAAATTTGTCGATAGCTGCACCATGAACAAGGCTGTAGCAGTGCCAGAGCTGAACTAAAAGTGTCTGTTTCCAAACAGCAGCTGAGAAAGAGTGTAATATTTGAAAAAAATGTCTAATAACAAAAGTCAGGAACTCTCCCCTCCGTTCTCACTCAAAATACGCAGACTTGAGAAACACCTGGCTTTCTTGTTTCCATCTCCATTAGAACAGTGCGCCCTAACACTTTTTTATTTCTCAAAACACAAACAAATACCCATGAAAATAAGAAAAATGTCTAACCTAGCAAAATACTCTGAATCCTGCTTTGCCTTTCAGATTTCCAAGAATACATTGCACTCCTGAACATCATAACAAGACTTTCAGGCTTAAGGCCTATCACTTGACATCAGTCAGCTGAAAAGGTTAAAGAATCTCTCATACAGCGTCTTGCCTCTGCATCCAAACTGGGATGATGAAATTTAAACACACTGACAATTTCTAGAAATGCTCCTATGAAATGTATTTCATGTTACAAGACGCAGAGGCATTTTATACGAATAATAACATTCTATCGATCTTTGCTGTATTGTTAAGTTTCCATTCATTGGCATATACTTTTATTTTTTTATTTGGTCATTTAAATGTATGTAAGTTACCTTTAAAATGCATTAAGTGGCCTTTGTGTCTGAAAGGAGCAGAATTAAAATAGTTCTTATGTGCAGTTAAACCACATAAACCATAAACTAAAGTGATTCTATTTTATATTAAATACTGAAATAGTTAGACTAAGTGCTCCTTTTTACAGAATTCAAAACCAGAGTTGTAAAAAAATACTCGGAAATGATAACTTAAGTAAAAATCCAAGCACTTTTTCAAATTTTTACTTTCACTGAAGCAAGAAGTATATCAGTTACAAAACACTTGGGCGAAAGTAAAAAAAGTACTCAACTGCCAAAACTTAAAGTACATTTTATAATGATGAGAAGGTGCAAGGCTTTGGATAGAGAACACAATAGATTTCTTTTGTTTTTCAGCAACACTCACAGAATAAATGCACTGCAGAGTAATGAATCTTGCAATTGCATTCCTGCCTTTGACCAGAACATAACAGCAATTACGTCACGACAATGACTGACGTGTGGCATATGGGAGTGTGGATGTGACTTACAGTATGCCTCCCTTACTAGGATACCCGGCAAAAGTAGTTGAGGTGCCTCTACTCCAGAGATAAGTATAATGACATAAAACACAAAAATACAATTTATTTTTGTACAGCCCAAAATCACACAAGGAGTGCTGCAATGGACTTTAACAGGCCCTGCATTTTGACAGCCACCGCAGCTTTGACACCCTATGAATACAACAAAATACTCCCAAAAAAAAACTTGTATGGAAAAAAAATGGAAGAAACTTTGGGAAAGGCAATTCAGAGAGATGCCCCTTTCCAGGTAGGTTGGGTGTGCAGTGGGTGTCAAAAAAAGGGGGTAAAAAGAATACAATGCACAAATAAGAATAAAAATGTAAAGACTGAAGTGAAGATGGATTTTAGAAGGCAATTATTACATTAAATAGTAATACAGCAATTTTAGAATCATTGCTTTAGAACCATCATAATATCATTAATACGAATTCTCCTAATAAAGCAGTGGTTTTCTTTGCTCAATATGGTACCAATTTTATCTTTAAATTACCTGCTCAAGCACTCATGTAAACTATAGAATTAACCACAATAAAGCTCAAGGCATATTTCTCCATATGTATACCAGTGATATTTCTAATAATACAGTATATATTCATATTTTTAATGTTCTCCTATAGACACTTTAATTCTACAGAATAACATTTTCCCACAAATATAAGCACAAAAGCAATTTGCATTAATACTACACTCCAACAATCCAACTTCAATGCAACTTAATAAAATGGTCATCTAAAGAGTCCTTGTTCTGCTGAAGAATACTCTACATATGGGTCATTGTGTTAAATGTAAATGCTTTCTCTAAAATGGACAGCTCAGAGAAAATAAAACTAACACACTTTGCAATTCAGTGGAATGACAGAATGGCAGATGTGCAGGAATAATCCAATAATTCACTAAAACAAAGTATATCACTACTCAAAGTTCACATTTGCACATATGGTAAAACTAGAACATTCACTTAATGAAATTGCCTGTACCTTCCTTTGTCGTTGAGGCTCCAGTAGGTTCTGATCAGTAGGGCTGTTAGCTTTCCCTGAGCTCAAATTCTATAAGGGGGCAACACAAATATTTATTTCTGCTTGAAAGAAAGCTAACACCGCTTTTATTAGCTCTCACACAACTAGGGACCGCAAAACCTCCTCGCAGGCCACATGATCTCGCTTGAACTTCGAGTCTGAGTTGCCTCAAAAGCTTGGATATTGTAATCTTTTTAGTTTGCCAATAAAAGGGGTCATTTTGCATGACTTCTCATTTGCACAAGATTAAAAAGGCATTGCTTTTTGGAACTTCAGTGACTCCATATAAGACAGCTTAAGAAGAGGATAAAAACACTTACTTCAATATGAATTCTTGAAAGCAGAGAGTCTTTAAGTCAGTCAGTCTGTCGATCATTTTCTAACCCGCTTACTCATGAACAGGGTTGCGGGAGTCTGCTGGAGCCTATATTAGGTAGCATAGGGCGCAAGGCAAGGAACAAAACCTGGACAGGCTGGCAGCCCATCACAGGGCAAATTTCTTTAAATGCTGTTTTCAAATATGATGTGGTGAAAGTGCATGTTTAGTTTCCAATCTCACCAGTGTGCAGGAGGCACGGGAATGACCTACCAAATGAGCAGTGGAAGGCTCGCTGTTGAATTTGTATTTTTGAATGATGTGCAGTGTTCTATTGGCTGTGTCTGAGTAGCAACTAACTTTAACCTAAGTTGACGACACACTCAATAGGCCTGTTTTATTAATTGATAACAGTTTGGTCTGTGTAATGAATAATGAGGACTTGCTGGAAAATCTAATGAAGTAAAGAGTATAGTATTTGACTTCAACATGTGGTGGGGTAAAAGTAAAAGTAGCTCTAAATTAAATTTACTAAAGGAAAGTACAAACAACTGAAACGTGTACTCAAACAAAGTAATGAAGTAGTTGTACGTCTTTATATTATGCCTCTGTTCAAAACTGTGCGTCATTAGCCACTTTCCTACTGCTTTTCTAAGATCCTAATCCAGGGATTGTAACTTGTATTCAACCTGCAATAATCATCGGTGCGGTTCAGAGGATAAATTGTGCTAATTTGTTGACCATAAGCATCTAATAAATGTGTTAGTAGTTTGGACTTTGGAGAGTTACCGGGGAAGGTGGAGCGTCACACTTCACATCGCTTCACTCTTTATAGCTGCCTCCTTGGTGTGCCACACCATGGACCGCATTGAAGCAATGATCTTTCCCATGGCATCATGATCACTTCAAAGCAATAAAGTGGGGATGTCCCCTGTGAACTCCCGATCATGCTGCACTTTGCACAGCATCACACCTTTTTGCACATTATTTATTTTGTGTAAAGGTCGCAGTTCCTGTTGTGCGGTGGGAATGCAGCACATGACAGTGTCCAGGGACTCATTTGTTCCTGAAAACAAAGTTCCTGTGCTTCAAAAACGCTTGTTATGTTAGCTGGAGTACTTGAGACTTGGAGTGTTAATATACAAAGATGCTCATCCTTTTTGTGTTTTATTTTTATATACTGTAAGCATGAAGGTCTCTGAGTAAATAATTTGCCTATGCTTGAACTTAGGTGGCATTTGTTTAATCTTAATATGTAAGCCTGCTTATTCCATAGTTCCATCAACTTGTTGAAGTGTTCTTGATATTGTCATCTGAACAGACACTATAGGCAACATGAGGCTTGGACACCAAACCAGTTTCCACTAAAGTGTCAAAATGGTGTGAAGGAATGGTTTATGTCAGGCCACATTATCAGGAGATCTTCTTGTCATCTACAGCGTGGTCTGGAACAAAATGACAATTTTCTGTCTTAAAGGTTACTTGGAACACTCTGTTCTCTGGTGGGGACTACAAGGTGTTCTGGAAGACAGGAAATGAAAACCAGCAGCCATGTCCCAGAGTTTCTCTGCACAGCCTGTCTCTTTAAGAGGTTGGAGACAGAAATAGAAGCAATGACACTTGGGTCCACGAGGGGAAGACAAATTTCATGGAGACACACTCTTTTGAAAAAGGTGTGGATGACTCAGAAATGCTTTTTGAGAATCTGAGTCAAACTCAGGACGTACTCCTGAGTTATCCCATAAAAGGTACTTAGAATCAGGAGTAGAATATGGGCAATTGCTCCCCTGGTGAGGAGCTGGTGGAGGATACATCAGTGTAATAGGTGAGAAGAGGAGGTTCAAGGTTCAAGGTTGCTTTATTTAGTTATGTTTACACCAGAAAACATGAACTTTGCCTTCCCAGTTGCATCTAGTAACAAGACAGAAATAAATGAAACAAAACAAATAGAGACAAGACAGGTTAAGGGATGGCAGTTTGATAATGCATATTTACACAATAATTGTCACAGGATGCATATTAAACCTTAATCATTTTCTCCGATTTTCTTTATTCAGAGGTTGTATGGCACAAGGAAAAAAAGGAATTTCTGGAGCAATTTGTGTGAGTTTTCAAAATGACTACCCTTCCTGAAGTTAAGTTCTACATGTAATGGATGTCTTTAGCATTGTCCTCTGACACACACTTGCCAGATCATCTACCGCAATCCCAATAACTTTAGCTGCTAGCTTCAGCTGTTTTAGCTGAATGAGGAAAGATCTGTAATTTAATAATAACATCCTTAAGAGGCTTAATGCTTTGTATTTCTCTCTTGTGTGACTTCAAGCACCCTTATTCCTACCTGAAAACCCTTTCCCCTTCATTAAACAGTCAAACAGCTTAATTGTTTTGGATTTAATGGAGTTTGAGGGTGGTTCTGGGGTCAGGGTCTGCTTAACAGCATCCCCTAATGGTGGTCCGTCTTGAGAGGCACTGCTATTTCTCTCAGATTATAAATAACAATGCTAGTAATCCCAAAGTCCTATTTTCTACAATTGATCGTCTGCTAAACCCGGGTAACACAAAGGAATGCCCCCATAATACTTCCAGCGAAACCTGTGAGAACATTGCTATATTTTTCAATCAAAAAATTAATGATATTAGAAATAATATAGTATATCTCCCCAACACTGTGGAACCTCCTAAGCCCCAGTACTCCGTTATAAACAAATTCAATTCTTTCACCAGGATAGATTTACCTGATTTACATAGAATAATCTCTCAAATGAAACCCTCCACCTGCGTCCTTGACCCAATACCAACAAGCTTTTTCAAGGAAGTAAACTCGTCATTAGATACGGGGTCTTCCCAGACTGTCTTAAGACTGCTGTAGTTAAACCCCTACTCAAGAAAAATAATCTTGACCCTCTGCTTTTGAAAATTTTAGACCCATCTCTAACCTGCCCTTCTTAAGTAAAATTCTAGAGAAGGCAGTCATTATGCAGTTAAACGACCACTTAAGTAAACATGCTATTCTAGATAAATTTCAGTCAGGTTTTAGAACTAATCACAGTACAGAAACTGCACTTGTTAAAGTAGTAAATGACTTGCGATTAAATGCAGACAGAGGCCATTTATCTGTTCTCATCCTCTTAGATCTGAGTGCCGCGTTTGATACCATTGATCACAATATTCTTAGAAATCGCCTTAGTCAATGGGTGGGCCTCTCTGGCAGTGTCTTAAATTGGTTTGAATCCTACCTGGCAGGGAGAAAATTGTTTGTTAGTTGTGGTAATCACAACTCAAAGATGCATGATATTCTATATGGTGTTCCACAAGGCTCTATCCTGGGTCCGCTTCTTTTCTCAATCTACATGCTCCCGTTAGGTCAGATTATCTCAAGTTACAACGTGAGCTACCACAGCTATGCTGATGACACACGGCTGTACTTATCAAGAGCACCTGATGACATCAGCTATCTCGATTCACTAACACAATGTCTTACTGGTATTTCTGAATGGATGAATAGTAATTTTCTCAAGTTAAATAAAGGGAAAACTGAAATTGTATTGATTGGCAAAAACGGATTCAGTGAGGTTATCAGGAATAAACTTGACGCATTAGGATTAGAAGTTAAGACGGAAGTAAAAAACTTAGGGGTAACCGTTGACTGTAACCTGAATTTTAAATCGCATATTCATCAGACCACTAGGACAGCATTTTTTCACTTAAGAAATATAGCAAAAGTTAGACCTCTTATATCATTGAAAGATGCTGAGAAATTAATTCACGCTTTTGTTTTCAGTAGACTAGATTACTGTAACGTACTCCTCTCAGGACTACCCTACTACTAGTTTAGCATATCCTGACTAGAGCTGCTGATTAACTGTACATACTGCATCTCTGTTGTTAGTCATTAGCACTATAACATAAGTAACATGATAATTATATTTGAATACTAACCCTCACCTATTCTGTTTCTTTTCTCGGTACCCAAATGTGGCCATTGGTGCCACGGCCCACCTGCCAAGTTGTTTGCCTGCCTATGGTAAAGTCATCCCTGATGGAGGATCACAGGAATCATGGGAAAGAGGGGTCCTTTCATCGGAGCAACGTTTCAGCCGTGGCATGGCCAAATGGGGAGGCAGCTAGATGGATGAGGTCTCCAGGACTCTAAAAATATCCAAACCTAATTATGTCATATCATCTACTGTTAAACCGTACTTCTAAAATTTTTATTATTATGCTGTCTTAAGGAATTGTTCTGTTGTGTATATTGTATTGTATTGACCTCCTACTTCTGACACCCACTGCACGCCCAACCTACCTGGAAAGGGGTCTCTCTTTGAACTGCCTTTCCCGAGGTTTCTTCCATTTTTCCCTACAAGGTTTTTATTGGGAGTTTTTCCTTGTCTTCTCAGAGAGTCAAGGCTGGGGGGCTGTCAAGAGGCAGGGCCTGTTAAAGCCCATTGCGGCACTTCCTGTGTGATTTTGGGCTATACAAAAATAAACTGTATTGTATTGTATTGTACCCAAGAAAGACATAAATCATTTGCAACGAGTGCAGAATGCAGCTGCTAGAATCCTAACTAGGAAAAGAAAACCCGAACACATTACTCCAGTTTTGATGTCGCTACACTGGTTACCTGTGTCTTTCAGAATTGACTTTAAAATTCTGCTTATAGTTTACAAAGCCTTAAATAATCTCGCTCCATCTTATATATCTGAAAGCCTGACACCTTATATTCCAAATCGTAATCTTAGATCATCAAATGAGTGTCTCTTTAGAATTCCAAAACCTAAACTTTTAAGAAGTGGTGAGGTGGCCTTCTGCTGCTATGCACTTAAAATCTGGAATAGCCTGCCAATAGGAATTCGCCAGGCAAATACAGTAGAGCAGTTTAAAACACTGCTGAAAACACATTACTTTAACATGGCCTTTTTATAACTTCACTTTATCTTAATCCTAATACTCTGTATGTTCAATTCATCATAATAACTATTCACAGTGGCTCTAAAATCCGTACTGACCTCTACTCTCTCTTCTGTTTCTTTTTCCGGTTTCTCTGTGGTGGCGGCCTGCGCCACCACCAACCTACTCAAAGCACCATGATGCCCCAGCATTGATGGACTAAAAGCCAGAAGTCCACGTGATCATCATCATCATCATCATCATCAAATCCTTCCATGAAAACCCTAAATACAAAGAGGACTGTTTCATTTATGTTAGGTAGATTGCCCAGAGGGGACTGGGCGGTCTCATGGCCTGGAATCCCTGCAGATTTTATTTTTTTTCTCCGGCCGTCTGGAGTTTTTTTTTTTGTTTTTTCTGTCCCCTCTGGCCATCGGACCTTACTCTTATTCTATGTTAATTAATGTTGACTTATTTTATTTTCTTACTGTGTCTCTTATTTTTCTATTCTTCATTATGTAAAGCACTTTGAGCTACATTTTTTTTGTATGAATATGTGCTATATAAATAAATGTTGTTATTGTTGTAATGGTAACAGCACATTATTTACAGATTTAAACAAAGGGATTTGCCAATACAACTCAGTCATATCAATTGTTGTTAGGAAGTGGACAATGCCAAGTTGTTCAATGAGTTCATCAATCCAAGCCATTCAGTAGGCATCAAAGTGACAGCTTTTGTGAAGTTGTTACAGACATGCCATGTCACATTGGGTTTAAGACTAAGAACTGTAGAACTAGACCTAGGACTATGACTCACTCATGTCTAATACCTGGGTTTTTTACCCTGTGTTTTCACATGTACCCTGGGCTCAATGTGGGTACCATGCCTAACTAATATGGTCAAGCCTGCCTGATATCATTATTTCCCTTATATGTTACAATACCAATAGAACACTGAGTTCCAAATTTGTGTTTGAGGGCCAGAGCGTCAAGATACTGTGGTTTTGGACTTGGGACTCATTGGGCTCATTTCCTTTCGTTTTCCATATGTTACACATTTGTAACATCACTCTTATTTATTCATTCACTTGCATTAGGTTTTGATCACAGGTACTGCAATTCTGACTTATTTCTCAGCTCACTTGTGACCTGCACAAGTTGAAGCTCATTATATCATTACTAAGAGGGTATTAAAGATGGCAGCACTCTGCCTCTAATGTGCAAGACTTTAAATTCTGAGATAAAAATCTTCTGTAGTCTCCACATGCATGACAGTCTTTTCTAGGACTCAGGATTGCGAAGACACGTTTGGTTAATGTTTTGGGCTTGGTACTTTGGTCCCTTGTGATCTTCTAGAGTCAAGATTATTTTGACAAAAAATACTCCTTATCAACACCTTTTCCATTTCTCCAAATCAAAAAACATCAGCAAAAGGTCAGAACCACAACATTAAGACTGATAGCAAAAAGGGCATTATGAATCCACAACTCGGATGAGGAAGTGAACTTTAGCCAACCTTTTAACTCATATTATTAATTACCTGCAGGTAATGACCTCTGACGACACGCCCTGAGAAGGTGGGATGCTGTCCTAACAATGGGTGTCCAAAATGTCAGGACTGAATTCTATGATTCCAAAAACCTCCAAAAAAGTGTAATATCATCATAAACCTAAAAAAATATGAAATGACTTCCAACCATAATAATTAGCCCCATCAATACTGTGTTCACTCTCAAGGCACTATCCCAAGGTTTTAAGATTCATGTGATATGTTTCTTCTTTAAATTTTATTGTGTTCAGAAGTCACTTAGTCTACTAATCTCTTCCCCACAATTAGATCAAATGGACCTTTCTCATTGTGCCAGGAGCTTTGAATGACAGTACTTGTTTTAATGATAACTAAAACTTTTAAATTTCTTGTTGCTTCAATAATTTTTTATTATGTTAAATTTAAAGCTTCTTATCTTCCTCTTGCTTCAAGAAGAATGATTCATTATTTAATTTTTATTTCTCTATAAAGTTCTATAATTAATTACTAAGAAGTATTAATACATTATTTGCTGTTTTGCTGCAGTACCATTTTAAACACTATCTAGATGCAATCACAGGTTGCTAGCGGATGTTTACTAGAAGTCATGCCATTCTAGTGTCTCTACTGTGACAGGACCCATTGATATTTCTGGAAGATCGTCTAGAATTCTAAAACAAAGATTTTTCTATATTTTGCTTTCTACTTGAAATCCCCTGTTTACCATCATATAGGCCCGTGACTTACAAAACTTGATTCTTGTTTTGGTTTTGACGTCTCTCTCGGATCTCTTTTTCTGGTTATTGATTCATGCTCATTTCCTTGACCCATTGTTTTTCCTTTGCTGTCAGTACAGTAGGGATCAAAAGTATAAATCAGTTGGGTGACATACTCCAATACATTGGTTTAACTATTAGTCTTCTCCTTTTAACCTTCACACTTCAGCCTAAGTTGGCCTAAAATGGGGAAACTGGTATTCAAAGATCAAAATACAAATAAAGTCCCAGAAAATTACCAAATGGAGAGAATGACCATAAACCTCTGGCTTCTGAACAATGAATAACCTCATTTAAATGAAGATTTACTATAAATGTAAAAAAATACTCACAAGTGTTAAAAGGGTAATTCAAAGCAAGAAAGTCCCAAAAAACTATCCAATATTGAGATCCAGAATGCAAAGAAATAAAGTCACAAAAAACCAGTAACTACAAAATAATATATATATATATATATATATATATATATAGTAACGGTTGGGGGCGCTCTGGCTCCCTTGAACCCCTGTCCACGACTCCAGACACCAGGTAAAAGTCCTCAAGTTGACTTTATTTTGTCGCCACAGTGCACAAAGCACACTCTCCACCACAATACTCATTAAATTACAATAAACCACAATAATAAACAAATAACCAATCCTCCAGCTCCCAGACGCGTTGCCACCCTTCCACCCAGCTCAGCTCATCCGTCTGGGATTTCCCATAGTCCTTTATACTCCCTGACCCGGAGGTGTTCCTGCCCAACAATCCACAAGTCCTTATTCCTTCCGGGTCAGGGTAAATAGTCCTTTTCTTTTCAACCCGGAAGCCCGTCGTTCTTCCTATGGAGAACTTCCGGGTCATAGGGCACAAAGAACTCTTCGGTCCTCCCTGCAGCTCCCTCTCGTGGCCCCCATGGCATCCAGCAGGGCGGTGCATAAAAACTCCATTGTCCGTGATGCCCTGCTGGTCTTCTGGGAACCTCCATGCTGCAAGGAGGGCTCCACCTGGCGGCTTGGGGGTATTGGCCGAGATAAACAGCCGGCCATCCTCCACAATATATATATATATATATATATATATACACTAGGGGGCTTTGCCCCCTGCTTGCTTTGCTCTCCAACCCCTCTGCCTGTGCTTCATGCCAGCAACTTCGTGTCTCTGCTGCTCGCGTTTGTGGATTTCACTTTCACCAAACAACAAAACTTTTAATTCTTGCAGATAGGCCTCTTCATTGAGAAGAAACACTACTTTTCCCTGATGGTAACATGAATTAGACGATCTACAAGTCTCCAACTTAAAGCTGAAAGCCAAACAATATCTACATACTTCTGTTATATCACCTATGTCCATATATTCGATCTCTTTTCACTTTTACCTTTTCATTCAATCGCATTGAATTTTGATTCTGTGTTTGGAGTTACATTGTGACAATGCAACGTATAACGCAACGTATATCTGCCCGTCTCCACACAAACTGTGTCTGACAATAACATTCACACAAATGAGAAATGATTGAACCGTGTGTGTGGTGGTAAATGTTTAAGTTGTGGGCAGGACTTTTCCAAATCTCTTTGCATAAAGTCTTGTCTCACGGGGCTTGAAATTTTCTCTCATGGGATTCCACTTTCACCAAACAACAAATCTTTTAATTCTCGCAGATACGGGAGAAAGAAACACTACTTTTCCCTGATGACAACACAAATTAGATGATCTACAAGTCTCCGACTTAAAGTTTAAATCTGAATAATAAATTTGATCTCTTTTTGTTGTTCTGTTATTTCACCTAGTAATAATTTACCGTTTGTTTGCGCTAATGCGATCTTTACTATCATTTTTTTGAGACTTTCGAATTTTTGTACTTCCATTATCTCTAACCTGCTCTGCATGTGTATCACACCAATGTTTTTGAATTCTTTACGACGTTCTACTTTGTCTTTTATTTTTGGCCCTGGGCGTGATTAAATCTCTTGGCACAAAGTCTTGTCTCGTGGGACGTGAAAGTGTCTCTCTGAGAAAGGCACATCTCGTCTCTCTTCCCAAGATTTTTTTTATTATAATAGAGAGATATATATGAAACTTACAAACACCTTCACAAACTCAAGACTCCACTGCTGAGTCTTCTCTATCTGGCCAAGTCAGAAGGAGGAGCCAACTGTAATGACATCAGGGTAGCCCCGCCACTTGGGAGTTACACCCTTGGAATACAAGGAACTTAAGAATATTTACAGACACATAATGTGAAGCTTTAGATAAACATAACAGAAATTACATGAAAAAAACATGAAACTTATAAAAGAACATAAAGTACAATTAAAGAGAAAATACACACAAACCCAAGCTCACAAATAACTGGAGGCAAGATAAAGCCAACTTCAAATTACAGATCTTATGTGGAAAACACTGTTTCCCTTTGGCTTTTGCGTAAATTCCTTTTTGTGTTCATTTTGTTCATTTCGGATTCTTTGATTATTACTGTCATGTCATTTCTTAACCCACTTAACCCACCAATGGTCATAGGGGCTGCTGGGGCTTAGCTAGTATAGGACGCATGGCAGGAACAAACCCAGTTCAAGGTGCCAGTCCATTGAAATGATTACCATTGTTTATGTTAATATTGTTATTTACTTTTATTACTTTCCCATTTATGTATTTTATGTTAATTGTGTTAATAATGTAGTTTCCATGTGTTTAAAATTATTTTCCAATGCTCCTTTAAATTTGTGTTTAAACCCCCTCCAGGGCTGGAGCCACAACTACTTCATCTGCCTGCAGTTTGCCCTCAAATGCCTGCTGGGATAGCAAGCCCTTGTGATTCATTAGAATACACTTAGAAGGCGAGTATAGTGAGTGGTGTTGTTTCTTTTTTTCTTTGAAGGATTTTTGATGTTGTTTTGCTTTGGTTTATTGGTTTACTCTTCTGGATTACAATTTGGGACTTTGTGTGCTTAGGATTGCCTTATAGGCAACACCTTTATGATTTTTTTGTTCTTTTCAACTTTTGTGCCACTCCATAACAATGATTATCTAATTGTTAATCATTGCACCACTCAGAGTATTTATATCACTGTATCTGAGAGGGGAATCACAGATCTACAGCAGCTGATCGGAAAGAGAATTATCGGTATACATCGGTATCAAGCAAACGCTGCCTCAGCCATGCTGTCTATTGAACTGCTGTCACATGACAAACGCTTCAGAGTCTTTCCTGTACTGACCTCGTGGTTCAGAAACAGTTTCATCCCAAGAACTATAAACACAGTCAATCAGTCCATTACTGCTCCTTGTAGAACTGTTTGTATTTATAAGTACAATTACCTCACTGTAAACTTACGATATTTATAATATTGCACAACCTGAGCCTCTTTATAAAGCACGTAATTACATATGATGACGATATCATTTTTAAGATGAAATGCAGCAAAATATGGTTATTATATTATACAGATAAAACTTTAACTTCTTTAAAATAAAGGGCACTGTGTCGCAGTGCTAGCAAGGATCTGGCGTTCCATTCACGGATTGTTCCTGCCTCGCGCTGTATGCTTGCTGGCACTGGAGTGACACTGGAAGGATAGAATAATGAAACATGTACTACAAAGATATTTCAATGTTCCTTAAAAGTTTTGAAGAATCACGTTCTAAGCTTACAGATGGCTTAATGTCTATTACAGAGCTGATTGTGTGGCGATTGGGTATTTGGAGAAACAAAAGGAAGGACAGGAATTGGGGGTTAGTACATTTGAAAGAGACAGTACTGCTGCAATAAATTATTTCATCGAAGGTCGCGCATGGCACAGCAAGCATCTTGCATGAGGCATGAACAATCACTGTGCCACCAATTTCCCATGTTTAATAACATGCTTTAATTCCTATCATCATGAAAATGATATCATGTATACATCTCAATATTAATTATTTAGAGAGCTGTAATATCACAAATGTAATGGATTCTGTGTCCTGTCGGAGGAAGAGAAAGCCCGTTTAAGAAGCACGTAGTGATTCACACACATGGAGCACATAGAAGATCAAATACAAAACAAAGCATTTAATGTGCTACTACAGATACGATGGGATTTGAGAAACTAGTAAATTAAATGATTTTAAGATGAAGTTTAAGATGTACTACTTTAACGACAAAATAAACTATGTGATTAAAGTGGAAATTTCTAGATTAAAGTTGACATTTCGTGCTGTTTTCCCACTGTGTGCCTATTTCTTTTCTCTGAACCCTAATCAGCTTTATTATGACACTCAGATGGTGAGCTACAACTCGCCTTTTCACGGCAACTTTGAAATGTGACAACTTCTTTTTTATTTCGTGCACTGTGCAACTTTGTGAACTTGAGCTTTCGAGTTTCTCCGACACAATATGTCACTCGATCAACTTCCTTTTGTTGTTTATACCACTGTTTTAAACCAACAAATAGTAAGTTTTTCCTTGCCTCCACTTGGTATTTGTTGAACTTCTTCTATTTCCCCCTGTGCTTTTGCCATTGCCTTTTCACAGAACGCTGACCTTAAGGGCTATTTGTATTGATTTGCATATTCAAAGAGGCGTAATTCTGGGAGGAGACAGGGCGGGACAGCAGGCATGTGCACATGCGTTACTTTTCATGCTGACCAGGATTTATTTAGCAGAAGAACGTGGAAGTTGGTGTATGCCCAGATTTATGCATCTGGATTTTTTTTGTGCGTACGAACATTTCCGTTTTTTTCTGCACACCATGTTATAGTGTGAATTCTACGCATAGAGGCATACATGACGCCCCTGGTCTTTAACCAGCCAACCCTGACATAACCTACCCAGAATCAGTTTGCTTTTATTGTTTTATTTATGGACATCAAAGCTCCAGAGTGGGCTTCTACTGAGTTTGACATTAGCCATACTGCTTGTTATTCATAGAAAGCCTTCTCATCCCCCAGAAAGGAAGTACCTGGCAATTAAATGTTTACTAGATTTAAAACAAAGTGTAACGACTGCATTCACACTCGTAGGCAGCAAGCTACACACTCCGGCTGTACTGGTGAAGTCCAGACATGGCCACATCAAACCCTAATTACCCCACATCCTCCACTCAAGTTCCCCAGTCGCTGGTAAAAACAAAAAGGTTTGGGACCCGTTATTAGGTTTAGTATTAAAAAAAATTAATATATTGAAAAAAGAATTAAATATAACACAGAGAAATCCCCATATTCCATGAACCTGATGATATATACGGTGTTAGAAAAAAGAAAAAAAGAAAACCTGACATGGCTCTGACCTCCCTTGTCCTCCCCTTGTCTTAACCAGAAAACATGTATAGTTTTCAAAATGACAAGCAAACATTCATATGCACAAAACAAGTCCAATGAAATAATGGAAACTGTGGAGTGGAGAAATGAATGAATGTCGGCCAAGTCCCAGCTAATGAAAATGGTAGAAAACCTGAATTCAAACTGTGATCTTGTGAAGTTTGAACCAACACAGTCTCACCAATGACTCCTGTTTAGCAGTCTGACAGCCCTGGGAAGTGGATGATGAAAAAGTCCTAAATATCTTACTGCCATGTGTAACCAGATAAGCAGTGATGATCTGTGGATGCCATCAATGAAAGAACAGAACTGCTTGATGTGGGGGATCACGGTCGTTTTCTGCTTCTTCTCTTCTTTCTCCTTCTTCCTTCTTTTGAATGTCATTTTTCACATGATTTTCAATTTCAGTGCCAATTAGTTTAAGCAACATTGTGAGAGTTTCGTGTCTCCCATTGCCTCAGTAAGGCAGCCCACAGTGTACTGTTATCGGTACAACAATATAAAGTTCACTTCTTGTACATGTAATTTATTCTGTGGTTGAATAAAGACATTTAGCGATTGCCTGCAACTTTCTTTGACACTTTTTAGAGCCTGAATCTCCCTTTGTTTTGTGTTTTGGATTTTTTGCTTAGGATTAGTTGCTTTGAGGATGGTGCTTTGGACTTCTGGTTTTGACCTTCACTTTTGTGACAGATTAGGTGCTTGCTCGCACCCTTGCACCCTCAGACACCACGTCAGAAACTAGGTAAAAGTCCAATAATGATATTTATTATATCAATAATGTGCACAAAGCACCCTCCACTCCCAAATACTCCAATAATAATACAATAACAACAATAATAATAATCATCCACTCTCCCAGACGCTTAGCCACCCTGCCTTCCAACTCAGCTCATTGTCTGGAGCGAGGCACCGCCCTTTTATAGCCCCTGACCCGGAGGTGTTTCTGTCCCAACAGCCCTCAGTTCCTTTTTCCTTCTGGGTCAGGGCAATCAGTCTTTTACTTCAACCCGGGAGCACGTTGTTCCTTCCCGTCACATGACCGTGACGTACCCCCGGGTCATAAGGCACAAAAGAGCCCATAAGCCCCCCTACAGCGACTCCTGGTGGCCCCCAAGGTATCCAGCAGGGCTGTGTATAAATACTACAAAGTCCATGAGGCCCTGCTGGACCTTGGGGCACTATCCTGCTGTCGGAAGAGCTCCTCCTGGTGGCCTGGGGGTGAGGACCGGCATGAGAAGCCGGCAGTCCTCCACACTTTGTTTTTTGAGCCACTTTATATTTTCTTGTAACATCTTCACTGTCAGTCCTTTTTCTGTCATTACACTTTACCTGTTGACTCCTCCACCTGGAAGAAGATCTACAAGAACCAAAATGCATCTGATTAGGCACATGCACAATGTCCTATTGGTATATTTGAGTCTGGACCTTCAGTGTTATTTTTGCGTTCACAAGTGTAAATGAATAATTCTGCTGTTTCTACATTACAATACCATGTATTTTTTATTGTATTTGGGGGACCCATTAATCCTTTAAACCTTTGCTTAAAGCTTATGGAAATTTCCTTTTAGTCACCTTCAAAGTATTCTGCATGAGATGCAATACACTGTCCCTGTGCTCCTGTTAACATTTCCGTTACTCCTCTTTTCTTATTGTGTCTAGAGGCCCTAGCTGTTATATTTCAGTTAGGGTTCCTCCTCTGGCTGGGGTTTAAATCCCTGTTTTGTGTCTTCTTTTGTTTGTAATAGTTTTATTTCTGTTTATTTACGTTATTCTTTGTGTTTGGTTTTGTCTTGTGTTATGCCTGTTTTATGTGTTTTCTGGATGGTTCCCCAAGTGGCAGAGCCACCTGCCCAATTCCGAAAGGGACAGGCTTCATCATTATAAAGGCAGGGGCAACACACAGTTCCTTACAGTTCGTCTGAATGCCCTCATAGTGTAGTGCGTTCTCTTGTGTTTCTGTATTTTGCCATTTTCTGGATATTTGAACCTTTGCTCTGTTTATTTGACTTTGTCTTGGATTACTCTTTTGGGATTTTGTTCACCTTTTCCTTTTCAAGAAATTTATTTTTGCCTTTTGTGCTCCAAGGAGCTTCTTGTTATTTTTTTATTATTAAATCTTCCATTTATGATGATATCACGTGGCCCTCTGTGTTACTAGCTGGGGTTTTTGATGGTGTTTCCCCGTCTAGTGGATATTTTTGGAACTGTTTGGGACTCATGTGCTTTACAAGTCTTGAGCGACACTTGTGGTTTTTCCTGTATTACTTCCAGTGTAGTAAATCTTCTTCCCATGAGTCACCATTTTAATTATGGGAACAAAAAGAAGTCACCAGGAGCAGAATATTTTGAATATGGGTGGGTGAGAAGCAACAACCGCTTTTTTTTTTTTTTAATCAAAACCTCTTTCACTGACACCACAGTGTGTGCCAGTGCATTGTCATGATGCAAAATGCAGTTTTACATGTGCCTCTGCCCCAAATGCTTTTTTGTGATGCTATCCCATGGATGATTCAGCAGTTCAATATAATGTCACAGTTTGAGAGTCAGTTAAAAGAGAGCAAATTCTTCACTAACAAGTCCATCAATATCAAAAACAGGATCATCTTTGTCACTTGAAAATCTGTCCTGGTGGCTTGGAGAAAAAAATTGTTAAAGTCACTTTCATGATTGTAGAATAATCACCAGAAATACACACTTGATGAATTCAACGTGATGCCACTTGGTGGACTGATTAACCAGACTGTAGGCATACGACACCTAGCAGCATATTTCAAAATAACCTACACCTGTTCTATTGACCGATTCTGGGAATTTTTGGGTCCCCTTTTGTATGTCCAGTCATATTGGAAAAGCAGACAGAATACTTTTTAAGAACCTAAAGGAGATCCTGCAACAGCCTGACTTGTAGTTCAACAGATGAGTAAAATGGATTTTAACCTTGGTGACAAAAAGAGAATTTTTATTTCATGCGACTCTGTAATGGATGTGTGCATTGTGAGTCAGGAGTTGAGACGGTGGTTTCAGTAACCATCCGTAAAGTGATAATTTACAGCTTATACCGTAGAATCAACAATATCAAAGAAAAAAGAAATAAGCAGGTGTAAATGCCACAGGGACTGTACGGGCATCCTGGCCAGAAGAGGTGATGGTTCCTTACCTGGATGGGAGGATCCTAACAGTCAGATGGGAATCCCAGCTGGGGAGGAAAAAGGGATCAGACCCAGATGGAAGGACTGGAAGAGATGGATGGACAGCACATGGAAAGATATGGCTGGGGGCTTTTTTCTCCCCCAGGACACTAGATGGCAGCAGCCCCGGATATCCATGCCCAGTGGTAAGCCAGCAGAGCATGCCGGGAAATGCAGTACAGTAGGGAGACATGTGCCTGTTATTATAGACTTCTGTGTGACCCAGAAGTTCTTCCATCGGGCAATTGCCCTGGCACCAAAAGTACTCCGGGGTCTGTAATAAAATGGACCGCACTCACTTATCCAGACAAGTTGAAGCTGGGATGTAGAGCGGCAACACTTAACTGGAGGAGGGCAGTGTGGTGGTGAGAGAAATTATAGTTTTCTGTAACTTATAAAGGAGTGTGGTGTTATAGCCAGCCTTTATTATTTGTGTGTTCATGTTTGGGGGTTTGGGGCTCACTGATGCCCCGGTATACTTCACACAGAATAAACCCTATATGCAGTATCACAATATATATAAAAAAAAAAAAAACTCCAGGAAAATACTGAATAGTTAACAGCACAGAAAATAACAGCAGGAAATCATAGGAAAAAAAGAAAGTTCTATATATTTTAAATATTCATTTACTTTGTAGTTTGATTTAATTTGTTGATTTGTTCTCTTTATATTGACTGGCAGATGACTGAGCCTAGGTGATGTTTTATGGGTTCTGACTATGTGCTGTCTCAATGGAACAGTGATGTGTTTTTAATAAAAGGTCCAGGGGCCTCATGCATAACGCCGTGCATAGAAATCGCACTATAACATGATGTAAGCACAAAAGCCGAAATGTGCTTACACACGCTCCATAAATCCCGGTCAGCATGAAAAGTAACGAGCATGCACTGTGCTCCTCCCAGAATTATGCCTCTTTGAATATGCAAATCAATATAAATCGCCCTTAAGCTCAGCGTTCTGTGAAAGACAATGGGAAAAGCACAGGGGAAAATATAAGAATTTCAGTGAATACCAAATGGAGGCAAAAGGAAAACAGTGGTATAATCAACAAAAGGAAGCTGATCGAGTGACATAGTGTGTTGGAGAAACTCGAAAGCTCAAGTTCACAAAGTCAGTGCCAAAATAAAAAAGAAGCCACATATCAAAGTCGCCATGAAAAGGTGAGTTGTAGCCCACCGTCTGAGCTTAGGGTACAGACAAAAAAAAATATGCACACAGTGGAAAAAAAGCACGAAATGTCAACTTCAGTCTCGAAATTTCCACTTTAATCACGTAGTTTATTTTGTCATTAAAGTAGAACATTATAAACTTCATCTTAAATTCATTTAATTTACTAGTTTCTCAATTCCCATCGTAACTAAAGTAGCATGTTAAATGCTTTGTTTTGTATTTGTTCTTCTATGTGCTCTGTGTGTGTGAATCACTACGTGCTTCCATTCTTTCTCTTTCTCTGACAGGACACAGAATCTATTACATTTGTGATATTACAGCTCTCTGAATAATTAAAATACTGAGATGTATACGTGATATCATTTTCATGATGATTGGAATGAATGCATGTTATAAAACATGGAAACACAATGGCGTAGTGACTGTTCATGTCTCACACAAGATGCTGCTGCACCATGCGCGACCTTTGATGAAATACTTTATTGTAGCAGTACTGTCTTTTTCAAATGTACTAACCTCCAATTCCTGTCCTTACTTTTCTTTCACTAAATACCCAATTGCCACACAATCAGCTCTGTAATAGACGTTAAGCCATCTGTAAGCTTACAACGACAATTCTTCAAAACTTTTAAGGAACATTGAAATATCTTCATAGTACATGTTTAATTATTCTATCCATCTATCCTTCCATTGTCGCGCCAGCATCAGCAAATATACAGCGCAAGGCAGGAACAATACGTGAACTTGCTAGCGCTACGGCACCGTGTCCTCACATGTTTAATTATTAACAATACAGATTATTTAAATGAAGCTAAAGTTTTATCTGTATAATATGATCAACATATTTTGCTGCATTTCATCTTAAAAATGAAATCGTCATCATATGTAAATACGCGCTTTATAAAGTGGCTCAGGTTGTGCGATATTATAACTGTAATGCAAGTTTACAGTGTGGTGATTGTACTTATAAGTACAAACAGTTCTACAAGGGGCAATTGATTGAGTGCATTTAAAGTTCTTGGGATGAAACTGTTTGTGAACCGCGAGGTCCGTACAGGAAAGGCTTTGAAACGTTTTGCAGTGGCTGAGGCAGTGTGTGCTTGATGCTGTATACCGATAATTCTCTTTCCGATCAGCTGCTGCTGTGATTCCCCACTCAGATACAGTGATATAAATACTCCGAGTGGTGCAGTGAGAGTAATATGGAAAAAGATGATCCACTGTGGCAACCCTAATGGGAGCAGCTGAAAGAAGAAGAAGAAGAAGAGGAAGGTGCAGTGAGAGTAACAACGCTAAAGCAGTTATGGTATTTGGAATAGTTTGGCTATTCCCTGGGCCATTATATTGTTACAGGTAATCTACAATCAGATGCATTACACTAATAAACAATATGTGGTTAGTTTCAGTGTATTTATAAAGCCGCGTCAGAAATGTGGTTCTAAGAAAGAAAGGGTAACCACACAGTAACAGTAGCAATGCTTTGACGCTGGGTGCCGCCAGTCTGCAAAACCAAGCGGAGAACTTGCGTACGACAGGGTTTGAGGTGCTGTGGAAAAGTGTGTGGCTTTACGCCAAGTGTAGGTTTTATACACCGCAATTTGAATGTGGAAACGTTCTTACGTAACATTTCTGTGCGTACGCACCGTTTATACATGAGGCCCCAGGAGACTAGTCTTAAGCACTTTGAGCTGCATCATTTGTATGAAAACGTGCTATATAAATAAATGTTGTTGTTGTTAAACAATGCTAAAAGTTCATAAACCGAGAATCACAACTTTTCTTTTATCAAGCCAATATAGACGTCAATACACTGAAGTGGAAAAATGCAAAAAGAAAGAATCACTAATAAACACAGTTAATACCAATCTTGGATACTGTGGAAATGTTTGTGCTGACCTTTATATGGTCATGCTGATGACGTTATGTGCTGGGCAGTTCTGCAGAATTCTGGGAAACCTAGCCATGGGAACCACCAATGGAAGAAAATGGAAGTGCCCCATCCACCTGTAAGTTTAACATGTCACTGTGATCTGTGCCAACAAATCTTATAGAACCTGATTTTTACTTGCATGTGGTACCAGACACATAACTAGGTTAAGCACACAAGCAAACACAGAGAACTGCCATGCAAGCAATATGACAAAAAGATGGACTAGGACAAATGGAAAGCTTTCAGTCAGATTGTGTGATGCTGTGGGATGCTGTAACCATGTGCTGTTTTCTATGTATGTTAACAGTAGAATCCCTGAAGCCTATGAAAATAATTGTAATGCACATGTTGTTAATGTACCTTATCCAGATGTGGGCAGGTAGTCAGGTCCCTTGCCAGTAGTCCAAGGCATAATGTAGGGCTGTGTATGTAGCCCTGTGGCAGTACTTGAAAGGTGTACTGTCTGTCCTTCCAAGTAAATGCAAACTGATCTTGACTTTACCTTACTTTTAAGTTATTTTTTTTATAATACATAATATGATGTTTTTGTAGGATTTATCCACTAATTTATAGCTAAAAATTGAGCTTTTATATCAACAAATTTTAAAAGTATAAATTAATCATTTTTTATGCATTTTTGAAATTTACAATAGGGGCATTATTTTTGAACCCCAATGAAATTTGAAATCTTGTAATGGCTCTTCCTACAATTTTAACCTTATTTATTAATATTCTTTCTGATTCTATGGTGTAAATTAAAACAGTTGGTTCAAAGACAAACAAATTTGAGAAATATGTTGAATCAGTGTTCCAGAGCATTATTACAAGTCTCTCCTACCCTAACCTACCCTGGCCAGTGTCCGGTTCAATGAGTTCACCATCCTGTTTATAATGCGCTTTACCAATGTCACAATTCAAAAGTTTAGATATGACCATAGGAGAGAGATTAGTTTAGGCTTTTTAGACATTTTAACCTCTTTTTTTTTAGCTTGAACTTTTTAGGCCAAAACCTTCAGTAGGCTTTAGGTAGGCCTTTATTTACATTATGTTTTGGTTAAAAGTTTTTTTTTAAGTATTCATATATAATTTTTTTAAGGTTTTATTTTAAGGGCTGATGACGTTTGTTAGGTTTATGTTAAGTCTTTTCTTTCATTTTCACAACCATCTGTGTGTGTCTTTTCACTTTAAATTATTTATTAAATAGAAGGGTCATTTTAATGCATTTAGGTATTTTGAATTTTTTTTTTATCTCACTGCAACCTTAATTGGAAGTGGGAGGGGTTGCCCTTAATTAACACCTGGGCTTAAAGAAAGACCTTACAAAAGCTCAGTATCCTTTGGAGCTGAACACTTAGCCCTGATGAAAATGCTTTAGGCATTGAAATGTTGGGATTGAGGGTGGCACGGTGGCGCAGTGGTAGCACTGCTGCCTCGCAGTTAGGAGACCCGGGTTCACATCCCGGGTCCTCCCTGCGTGGAGTTTGCATGTTCTCCCCGTATCTGTGTGGGTTTCCTCCCAAAGACATGCTGGTTAGGTGGATTGGCAATTCTAAATTGGCCTTGGTGTGTTTGTGTGTGTCCTGTGGTGGGTTGGCACCCTGCCTGGGATTGGTTCCTGCCTTGTGCCCTGGGATTGGCTCCAGCAGACTCCTGTGTTCAGATTCAGCAGGTTGCAAGATGGATGTTGGGTTTGTCAGCTTTTTTTTCCCTCTATTTTCTTTTGCAAAAGATAGCAGATAAGTGTAGAATTTTATTACTTATCTGTTTTTATTCTTTTTTTAATAAAACCGGTTGGATATTGGATGGATGGATGAAATAAAGGCTGTGTTTTGAAATCTATTTTTCTAAAAGAATTTTATGAGGCGCCTCATTAATCCCTTTGTTTTCAAGATCTTGTGCATTGTAAGTATTTTTCATTTAAAGTGAACTTTATTTTTTTTTTCTGTTTTTACATTTTTCTGTTTTTTACTTTAACTTTTTGAAATAAGTTTTTTAACAGTATTTTTTTTTTTTTGCACTTCTTTGGTAGGTTTTATTTAACTATATTCACTTGTACATGATTCCTTTTCATACTTACCTGTACTTACCTATACATATTTCACTATCAATACTCGCCTTTGGTTATCCACCTATACATAAATTCTTACCTTTAAGTTGTCCCCCTACAAATAAATACTTTTTATATAGGAATTCTTACCCTTTAGATACTTACCTGTATATACTTACGGTTCCTGAAGATCCTTTGTCATCTTGAGTTTAAGAAGTCTTGGTAAGTACTTTTCCTTTTTCTTTCTTTTGAGCTTTTTTTTGGTATAATATCTGGTTAGATATCTGTTTCTTCCAATACCTTTATTTGTGTGTAGGATTACTTCCCTTCTTTTTACTTTTTTAACCACTTTATGTATATTTTCTTAGAATAAAATGACATTTTCTGGCAGACTTGAAAAGACCTATTTTAAACTTCTGCAGGCAGTCCATCCCTTGGAGGTGATCCAAAAAGAGCAATTGCCAAAAGCGACGACTAAACATCCTTCCTTAAACCTTCATCACCAAATCCTCAAGTTTGTGACAGGTTTAAGGTGAATACTGAAAGGTGGATGGAGGGCACTGTAGCAATTTCTCATTATACTGAGGTAATTGATAATATTCTTAAAGAGTTGCCTCCGGTTGATGAACTTTTTTAGATTAGATTAGATTAGATTCACTTTATTGTCATTACACATGTATAAATACAGGGCAACGAGATTCAGTTTAGCATCTAATCAGAAGTGCAAAGAGCAGAAGTACAATAAATATAATATGTGCATATTATGTACAGTTAAATACGATATATACAGTTAAATACGATATGTAGAGTTAAGAGCACAGTGAAGATGGGAATAGATATATAGATACTGTATATATAAATAGATATACAAATGTTCTAAATGCGGATGGCAAATATACATATTTTACAATATACATTTATGTACCTATACATGTATTTGTATGTACTATAATACTATAAGTACCATATATATATATATATATATATATATATATATATATATACATACAGATGTACAACATACAGGTGTGTTATGTATGTGCAGTAATAATATAAGTACTATTATATATATACACAGATGTACAATATACAGATGTGATATGTATGTGCTGTAATACTATGAGTATTGTAATATATACAGATGTACAATTTATGATATATGATGTACAATGTACAGGTGTGCTGTGTGTGCACAGGTATGTACAGATATGTACAAGGAAGGGAGGAGGAGTAGTGTAGAGGATTAAGTGTGTGGATGTGAAGGTTCAACGGGGGACTGAGTTCAGAAGTGTGACCGCTGTGGGGAAGAAGCTGTTCCTAAACCTGCTGGTTTTAGTTGGAAGGCTCCTGTAGCGCCTTCTGGAGGGGAGGAGCTGGAAGAGTTTGTTGGCTGGATGAGAGGAGTCCTTAAGAATGCAACGAGCTCGGCGTAAACATCTCTTCTTGTGAACGTCCTCAATGACCAGAAGTGGAGTCCCTATGATGCATTGTGCGGTTTTCACCACCCGCTGCAGTGCCTTGCGGTCAGCAACAGAGCAATTCCCATACCAGGCTGTAATACAGTTAGTCAGGATGCTCTCTATCGCACAGTGGTAGACGTTGCCCAGTATGACAGCATACTTGCTTTGCATAAGGCTATTCTTTTTGCTAGGAAACGGTATGATAAGATATTAACTGATACTTCTGTTGATTCTTTTAAACAAATTTTAGATTACCATCCTGATGATAGGCCTTTTCCACGAATGTCTTCTCCTTCATCCAGTTTGAATTATAGTCAGCAACCTGAGTTGCTACCAGTACAGCCACTACAACAGCTGGGGCCTGTTGATGTACATAGTGATCCTGTACCTATATATTCACAGCAGGTAAACATTCCTCCTTCTTTGCATATATGGAAAATAAGAAATTCATTTATTCATGTATTAGCATAAATAGATATGAAAACTTATGAGCATTAACCTTAGTGCAAGTATTAATACAAGTCAGCCATACCAAGAAAATAGTTAAATAAAGGCACAAGCCATATTTCTTTTTTAATTAAAGCTTAGCCCTAGCTACCAATATCTTATCGGATTGAGGGACAAGGAAGGGGGAGAGTGACAGATTGATAAGCCTAAGAATGGAAGAGGGGGAACACCTGCAAGCTCAAGGCCGACTAAAAATAAGCAGAGCAAAAAAGTGAAGGTAAATAACAAAATATGAGAGATAATGATGGTTCCAATGAACATTTGGGAAGCCAGCTGCAGATGGGAGTCAGAAGGAACCGCGAATGAGCTGTTTTGAGCGAGGTCAGGATGATAAGAAATGATTATATAAACTGTGATTTTTTTTTTTTTGGCCTGTTCAGGGCTCAGCTCAGTTTGGCTTAATTGGGTTGAGTCCATGTTGTTGTTTATTGCAATAAATCTAATTATTCTGTTTGCCTATCCTTCGACTCCTTTAGCCTTCATTTACAGTGAGAATCTTCAGTGTAATTTTCTCTTCCACACATACACATGGGCAGACTCCTATTCCGGATCCAGTAGTAGCTTCTAAAACACCTATAGCTAAACAGACAAATATTAGACAAACCAGATCCAAAAAAGTAGCTGCATCTGTTTCTTCTACAGGTGAGGATCCGGTACAGGCCAAGATGACAAAGACTATTGTTAAAAACCTAAGGGGAATGAGATGATGAGAGGCTTGAATAATAAACATAAAAAATAATTTCAAGCCAAATCTGATTTTCCTCAAATACTTTTTCTTAAGAAGTATGATACAATAGCTGATTAGCAACCTAAATTTTTAAAATCAAGGGTACTTTAAATTGACTGTAATTTCTATCTTTTTGATCCTAAAAAGAAATATAATATACAGGTAGAGGTTATTTGTGAAGTCCATATCTCTAAACTTCTAGAAAATTTTGTAAAAATGCCAGTCCAGATGAATGTCTTTCCATCCATTCAGCCATCCATTATCCAGCCCGCTATTTCCTAACTACAGGGACACGGGGGTCTGCTAGAGCCAATCCCAGCCAACACAGGGCGCAAGGCAGGAAACAAATCATGGGCAGGGCGCCGGCCCACCACACCAGATAAATGTAAAACAATTAATTTTGTCAATGGGTATACTGGACTGTAAGAAAGAAGCACCCATAGGTATGATTTCAGAATTGATGATTGCTTTACGTAAGGTTTTTTCCTCAGGCAATGATCTATTTGACCCTGATTCCACCTTATCATACTAACAAAAATAAAAAATATTTTGCAAAATATAACCATATTTAATCAATTTGTGGGAACTCTGCCTAAAGCAATTTGTAATCCACCTTTTTCAATTAGATGGACAAATGGATCAGAAAGAACACCTTACTTGAATGTCTGCCAATGCATTATTGGGGTACTGGATGAATGTCATATGTGGACTGACTTAAGGATATAGATAGATAGATAGATAGATAGATAGATAGATAGATAGATAGATAGATAGATAGATAGATAGATAGATAGATAGATAGATCTATTTATCTCCTACCCCTTTCCCAAATCCCTAATCTTAAAGTCACTATATTTAGGTCCTAATCTTAATTTTAACCCCAAAGGCTAATATTTGAGATGGGCCCTGATGTTAAGATCTCTGTTAACAATTTACTGGTATAAGAGGAGAAAACCACAGCAGGTCATGGCACTTATTGATACTGAGGCAGAATTCACTTTAATTTATGGGAATCCACGCAAATCTTCTGGGCAAGACACAAATATAAACGGGTGTGGGTTCTCAGACATACAAGCTAAACTTATAACCGCACGATTAGCCATAGGACGGTCACCTTCCTTTAAAGCAACTACAAATTTCATAATTACCTGAATACATATTGGGGATAATTTTTCTCACAGGGAGAACAGCATAGACAGAATGGGGAACATTTGATTTTAGGATTGGCACTATAATGTGTGTGGACTATGGCCAGCAGCTTATCCTGGCCAATACCCCTAAGCCGCCAGATGGTGCCCTCCCTGCAATGTGGAGATGCCCTAAATTCCAGCAGGGCATCATGGACCTTGGTGTTTACCTTCACAGCCTTGCTGGATACCGTGGGGGCCACTAGAGGACACTGCAGGGAGGCTCAAGGACTTGTATGTTCAATATAGCCCGGAAGTACTTTGCAGTCAAGAGGATGGAAGAAATAAAGTGTTTCCGGGCTGAAGAAAAGAGGAGTTTTGATCTGACCCGGAAGTGCTAAGAATCACATGGACTGGGGGGATCAGAAGCACTTCCGGGTCAGGGACTATAAAAGGACTGTGGGAGATCCCAGCAGGGGGCCGAGTTTGGAGGAAGGGTGACTGAGCTGCTGGGAGGTGTGGATGAATTATTGTTGTGATTATTATTGTGTTTATTGAGAGTATAGTGGAGGGCTTTGTGCACTATATTGTACAAATAAATTAATTATTTGGACTTTTATCTGGTGTCTGGCAACTGATCTGAGGGTTCAAGGGGACGACAGCGCCCCCTATCTGTCACAGCAGTAAAAGCAATAGTAAGGGGTAAGCAAAATGGATTCCCATAGAGATTCCTGCACCTGACACACCTGTAAACTTGAAACATTATAGTTTGTCAGGGTGTCTTCAAGACAGGAGAAATGGTGAAAGAGCTACTGCGGGTAGAAATCATTCAACCTTCAGTTAGGCCTTTCAAATCTCCTGTGTGGCCAGTCAAAAAACCGAATGGTTCCTGCAGAATGACAATAGACTACAGAGGATTAAATTCCAAAGCACCACAACTTGCTGCTGCAGTTCCTGATATTGTCACCATCATTGAAGACATCATGGCTAATGCAGGGGAGTGGCATGCTGTCATCGATCTGGCAAATATTTTCTTCTCTATTCCTATTTCATCTCAAAGTCAAGATCAGTTTGCATTTACTTGGAAGGACAGACAGTACATCTTTCAACTATTGCCACAGGGCTGCATACACAGCCCTACATTATACCATGGACTACTGGCAAAGAACCTGGCTACCTGCCCACATCTGGATAAGGAACATTATTTTCACTGTGGAGATGATATAATGTTGACAGGTGATGAATCAGCAGTACAAAATACACTACCTATTCCAATAACTCACATGACAAATCGAGGATGGGCTGTGAACAACAGCAAAGTTCAAGGACCTGCCTGAGAAATAAAATTTTGGGGCATGATGTGGATTGGGCAGGAGAAATGAGATCCCCAAAAAGTAATTGACTCTTTGCAGAAATTACAGGCACCAACTAATAAAAAAGAAGCTCAATCGTTTGTGGGACTAATGGGTTTCTGGAGAGCTTTTGTACCAAGTTTGGGACTGATTTTAAGACCAATAGACGATGTTGTAAAGAAAAAGGCACAGTTTGAATGGACAGGAAAACAGCTAGCTGCGTTTGAGGCAGCTAAAGAAGCCTTAGTACAGCACCAAGGACTAGGAGCTTTAAAACCTAATTTGCCCTTTGATCTTGAATCCACAGAGCAGAATAATAATGCTACCTGGAGGTTGTGGCAAAAACACAGCAGTAAAAGAATTCCCATAGGCTTTTGGGGCCGACAGTTAACTGGATTAATGACTAAATAAATATACACCACTTGAAAAGCAGCTCCTTGCAGCATACTGGGCCGTTTTGCATACAGAGAGACAGATCGGTCCTATTCCAATAAAGTTAGAGACACTAGCCTGGGAGCGAGAGCAAGAGCTGCCCAAAATCAGACTCTATGTAAATAGAATGTGGTATTTGCGAGCAAAAGCACATTTTGAAGGGAAAGAGACTAGAGAATTACAAGGGGCCATGACAGGAGCTGTGATATATGAGGATCCAGACGAAATAACACCTGTTCTGTCTATGGTGGCATCTCCAGTTAAAGAGGCACTGGAATACCATCAACTGACATAGGAATGACAGGAGAACAGCTCGTTCACAGAAGAGTCAGCGACAGTGGAAGGAGGAAAGGCTTTGAGGAGCTGTTACCCTACTTCAGCAACAAGGGAAAGGGAAATCAGGCCAATAGGTTGAACATAGTGCTGTGGCAATGGCCTTGGCAAACAATCAATGATTTCCTATTGTTTTTTATATAGATAGTTGGGCAGTTTTTCAAGGACTAATAGTCTGGATAGCAATGTGGAAGAGGACTGGCTGGACTAGTCATGGAGGTGAACTATGGGGTGGTAAAGAATTGTGGGAACAGCTTTGGAAAGTGGGCAGAAGAAGGGAAACTCTAATTGACAATGTTGATGTGCATGCCCCACTGGTATCTGAGAGGATTATTAACCAACAAGCTGTTATGATAGCTGCTGGTTGCAAAATCAAACTGGAAGAAACCTGTACAAAACATAATGACCTCTTTCACCACGCTGAGGTAAATGTAATTGAGCCTTCCTTAATATCACTGCCAAAGTGGGCTTGTGAAACATCAGAACATGTGAAAGCAGAAAAGACATATCAGAGGTGTCATCAGTGATGTATTCCAGTCACTAAAGAAATTGTCAAACAAATACTGACCAATTGCTCCACGTGTACAGAAGTGAAACAATGGCACCTACAAAAGAAGACAACTGGCATACTTAAGAGAGGAATGGCACCAGGGCAGATCTGGCAGATGGATTACATTGGACCACTGCCACGAGAAAACAAACAACAGTATCTTTTAACTGCAGTAGATACTTATTCTGGACTCTTACAAGCTTACCCGGCAATGAAAGCCAACCAAGAAGCCGAACATAATGGACCAAGTCATCTGATCCAAGCATATACAGTGCCAGAAGTATTTCAAAGTGATCAAGAAGATGTACAGGAGAGGGCTCAAGGAGCTGGAATTCAGTGGATTTCTTATCACCTATAAGCAGCAGGATTTATTGAGAGAATGAATGGCTTTTTGAAAGAAAAAAATAAAAAAACAAACTAGGCACACTCACCTTAAAGGCTGGACTAAAGTTTTAGAATAAGCCTTGTTTAACCTCAGCAATCTTCCATTGGCTGGATCCACAGCCTTTTTGAGACACCTCTGTCTGATATCAATTAGTCCATTGGCAAAGGATGAATTAACTCCCACGTGGTGAGTGGTTAGGGCACCTAACCTTCAGGTCAGTGGCCAAAGGAATGGTAGGTCAGAATAAATACTGAAATGCTTGAAAATGATTCATGTTTAACGGGGATTTTATATATCAGAATGAACAAATGGCATTTAGTGTTAGAAAACCAGACTAGTCAAGACATGCACATAACTGAGGGAAAGGCTGCACATATAAACGTTGCAATCAGTCCTGAGCAGTTTTAGGGACAAAATGGAGGGAAGGTATGGGTGTTAACTCCAGGAAAAAGCCTAGAACTGGGGAAATAATAGCTGCAGAGCCAGGAGATACTAAAATGTTTCTTTTAACAGGCTCTCAGCCGTCTCTCTGTTTTCCCTTACACAGGTTATCCTCACATGTGGATTGACCAGGTTAGATGATTTATGGACCAGATGGAGCCAATGCACCCCATACACTTAAGTCTTTTGGGCTGCTGATAAACCAAGAGCAGGAAAATATGTGACATCGAACTTCACTCTTACCAAGAACTGTAGCTGGCAACCACGAGACAAGATAAGTACGGCTCCATTTTCCATGAAACTGGAATTCCCTGAAGTTTTTGCCTTTTCTCTGTTATGACTTATGAGGACACTGAAATAACTGTGACTGTACATAATAATGTATCGGTCTGGTTGGGGATGATGAATTGTAAACCTCATTCTAATGGTGCATTGTGTTGGACAATTGAAGGGGGGGTGCATGAAAATGATGTAATACTATATGAGTTTAAAAAGGATGTGACAACAACTGTAAAGGTACCAGTAATGTAGTGGAAAATTCATAAGACTAGGAGAGGAAAAGGTTATTCAATTGGTGCCATTCTACTTCGGCAAATGAAAGATTGTAGAAAACCCAGAATAGCACACAAAATACCGACTGTAGCACTTAATATTAATGTTATTGGATTTGATATAAAATGTTATTATTTTCCAAGAAACTTTGCAACTTTTAGTTGCAAAAACATAGAATCTGTATGGTCCCCTCAAAAGGAAGAAGTAAAACAAAGGCCAAAGCAAGAGTTTTGGGGAGCCATAGGAACTGGCCTAGGAATAGGGGGTTTAGGTTTAGGCTCTCTCAATACTGCTAATATAGAAGGACTATATAAGAAAATATCATCTATTGGAGTAAAACAAGCAAATGGTTTGCAAACTCTGGCTCATTAGGGGCCAGATTTGGCAGACAAACATTTACAGGACTTGCTTTTTTTGTAAAATTCATCATTGGTGGTTAAATGAGTCACTATGGATTTGAAAGGACAATGGGACATAGAAATAGAGTCTGCTTGTTACTTCAAACAGATTATTGCTATATAGCAGTATTTACATTTTAAGATAGATGGAAAAAAGAATTCAAATTAACAGTAAACTGGTGGTTGCAGCCAACCACATTTATGTGTGAAAGATCAATGTGTCAAGCTCTCTTTCAGGTGGCAACTTCTGCAGAAGCCGATAATATTTTGTGTCCATTCCATGTTCTGCATGTTTTACTAGGGGGCACGTAGTGGGCACTTACAGTAGATAAAGAAATGGATAGACATGAACAATAATACTGTTCAACCTGCCTTTTGTTATAAGTGGCAAGAAGGGTGCATATGTCAAAGGGTGGGAACATTGGCACACAGTTGTTTGCATGTTTTAGCAGGAGACTGTTATTGGCATCAAGTAGCAGTTAACTCCACTAAAGTGTTTCATACTGATACTACCTCTGCATGTGCTGTGACCATGTACAGTATAACTTGGAGCAATGGTACCCACTATAAGGGCCTGTGGGTATTCTGTCGCACCAATGTTCCTACTGTAAAAGATGACTATTACGATAGGACTTATGCTTTGACAACACAGAAGGATGTACATTGGGAAGCTGAAGCTAACTCATTCCTCCATTTACAATTTGACTTTGAAACAGAATTACCTAAATATAAAACTATTTTAGAGTATGCTAAAGGATCAAAGCATATATTTAATGTGTGGAAAACCAGCCTGAACACCAACAGGCAGACACCAACAGTTCCAAAACACAACCCAGTGTCCCTGCACCAAACACCCTTACATCTGGGCCTTCAAACAGTCCTTCCTTCACCACCTCCACTCCTCTCCTCTGAGCTTTGTCCTCTTCCTCCCGACTCTGGCTGGTGACTGGAGGAAGGTGGCCTCTTTTCTCCCCACTCGGATATGCTCCAGGTGGCCTTTGATGATCTTCCTGCAGCACTTCCGCCACACTGGGTATCCCTGGTATTCCTTCTGCCAGCACCTCCGGGTGTGGTGGAAGTGCTGACGTCCAGGTCTCCTCAATCGTCGGGCGCCCCCTGGTGGTGGCCACGGGCTCCTATCGGGTAGAGCTTACATGCTCAATTCCCGTTGCCCCCATACAAACCAGGGCAGATGCCCTCTCGTGGTCCGGAGGAGGCAAGTCCCCATCCCGGTCCTTCCAGGCGTCCCGGCTGGGCACAGCTGACTGCCACAAATGTAACTTTACAAAATGCTAGGGACCTAATAGTAAGAATTAGAATTGATAAAAAAGAGCAATTGCTTCTGCAGAAGAAATTAAGGAAATCTCCACACATCACTGGTGGGATTTTTTTCACTAAGTGATCATCATCTAGTAATAATATGTTAAATGTAGTTGTTAATCCAATTTTGTTGTTAATTGTCATTGTCGTCATTTTCAATTTTGCAAATATTCATTTACACTTGCGCATTTGACGTGTGAAATATGCTGTACAGCAGACACATAGCCAGATTAAGCACACAAGCTGACACAGAGAACTGCCATGCAAGCAATATGACAAAAAGATGGACTAGGACAAATGGAAACAGTTCAGTCAGACTGACGGATGTTAAAACCATGTCCTATTTTCTATGTATGTTAACACTAGAATCCCTGAAGCCTATGAAGATATTTATAATGCCGGGCCACCTTAAATTCCCTCGCACCTCATCATCAGCACCTTTCTTTTGCAAATATGTCAATCGGCACTGGCAGTAGGGGGCCAGTTTACCCGTCCCCCACCGAGGCAGCTGAAGTTGGACACAAAATTCTCACAGCTGAATTCTGTGTGTCTGGGAGTGAGGTGTCTGGAATTGTAGAGGGTAAATAATACATTTCATGTATGTTCTGTGTCTACAACGATCTATGTAAATGTAGGATGACAGGAAATGCCAGGCAAGAAATGTTGAACACATAACTAAAACAGAAACTTTTTTCATGTTATAGTAATAATGACAAAATGTTGGCGTGAAGTTTGTAATGTGTGAAGACTGAAGTCCAAATATCAAATAAACACTTTCACAAAAGGTATAACAAAACAGGTGCACGTTTATTCAAGAATATAACCAAAGAAAAAGAAATTGATCAATACAGTAATCCCTCGCTATATCGTGCTTCGACTTTCGCGGCTTCACTCTATCGCGGATTTTAAATGTAAGCACATATAAATATATATCACGGATTTTTCGCTGGTTCGCCGCTTTCTGCAGACAATGGGTCTTTTAATTTATGGTACAAGCTTCCTCAGTTTGTTTGCCCAGTTTATTTCATACAAGGGACGCTATTGGCGGATGGCTTAGAAGCTACCCAATCAGAGCATGTATTACATATTAACTAAAACTCTTCAATGATATAAGATATGCTTCCCGCGCCGTGCTTGTTTGCTTCTCTCTATCTTTCTCACTCTCTCTGCCTGACGGAGGGGGTGTGAGCAGAGGGGCTGTTTGCACAGAGGACACGAACGCTCCTCTACAAAATGGCGCTTTATCGCGGTGCTTCTTTATACTTAAAAGCACGTATTGATTTTTTGATTGTTTGCTTTTCTTAGGGAGCGCTCTCTCTGACATTCTCTGCTCCTGATGGTGCTCCTTTGAAGATAAGATATGTTTGCTTTCTTTTAATTGTGAGAAAGAACTGTCATCTCTGTCTTGTAATGGAGCACAGTTTAAACGTTTGACTAAAGGGTGTTATTTCATGTCTAGAGGGCTCTAATAATGTTAACAGGCTGGGAGAGTTTATAAGGGCTTAAAATATATAAAACTAACCATACAAACATATGGTTTCTACTTCGCGGATTTTCACCTATCGCGGGGGGGTCTGGAACGCAACCCCCGCGATCGAGGAGGGATTACTGTATACATGTTGCTGTCAATGTGTAAAAACTGAAACTCAGATATTAATCGATACAAAGTAGAACTGTCTGCTTGGCTGGTGTGGAGAACCTCTGTCTCATAATCGAGATCATGCAGATTTGATTTCAAGTCATGCCCATATTTAGCATTTAGCTTAGTGAGCTGATATTATTATTACTGTTGTACAGTATAAAAAAAACATACATTTGATTTGAGTCTGTAACCACCGGTGTAAATTTATGGTACTTGTAATTTTTTTTTTTTTAAATACAGTTTTACTCTCTCAGTCACATTCATGTCCCGATCTGACACTGTTAGTTTTCAAATAAAGACGTGGTATAACAAACTTGCCTCTCCCTCTCTGAGTTGATGGCATTTATCTCCATTCTTTTCACAAGAGTAGCACAGTTGTGCTGTGGCTGATACCTGGTCAGAACTATTTGTTGTACTGGCAATCAAAGATACGATGCCTCATGACCGCTATCAGACTATCATGTGGCATTTGCACTTTGACAACAAGGACACCCGTGCAGAATGTGTGAAAAACAACAGATCTGCTATAATCTCAGACATCTGGAAAACTTTTTGTTCAGAACTGTTTCCAACCAAGGTCTGTTGTCCTTTCTTGGAATACATCTCAACCAACCCTGTCAAATTTGGCATAAGGCTTTGAATTGTGACAAATCTGAAAACAAAGTGCATGTGCAATGTCACTTCTTATTTATGAAAAGATCCCATAAGTCTCACAAGCAATTCTCCATGCTATTTTTCATATCTGGCAGTGTCATGCTGACGGTGTATGTGTCCTAAAACATGAAGTTTGTCTGCATTCTCAGTACCATGCACCATATCATGGAGATTGGAATGAGACGTGGCAAGACTGGAAAAAAAACAAACACGGTCACAGACTACTTTATACACTGTGTATTTACATATGTTTATTTTTCTATTTATTTATTTAATGGGCTTCTAGAAAAAAGAGGCAGATATCTCCCTAGGGACAAATAAAACCGTTCTATCTATGTTGTCTGAGTCCCTCTGTATTGAGTCAATGAATTCTAAATTATCAGCCAGTCCTCCCAGCTTGTTTTAATATCATTGGCCCAAACTGAAGCGATTACCACCAGTCCTTTATTTCCACTTCATCCTCTGGTTAGGTGCCAGTCGCAGGTGATCTGATAACATGATAAAACTATGCATTATTTAATGTTTGAAGTTTCATTATTGGATTGATTTGATTTTTAAAAACACATCTTCTGAAAAGTCATTTTGTTTAGAAAATCCATTTATTTTTGGCAACCTTTAAATTGCGTAGACACTTTGCTTTTTCTGTTTTTCTGTAACTATTTTATATTTTAGGTGTTATTTTCTAAACATTTTGGTATTCAATTTATTATTTATCCTGCCTACTCCTCGTCTTCTCAGCAGTTATTGACAATGAGATCCCCTGCTTGCAAAGAAGTTGTTCATGCTTTGAGGCTGAAAGAGAAAAGATTTTGGAGGAAAGATTTAAAATAAAGCAGGAAAATCTGTCACCTCAAAAAATCCTGTAGGTTGACAGAAAGCGAAAACAGGAAACATTTCCTAGCAGTTTTTCTTTTTTATTTTTTAAACAAACCAATTGATGCCCACATCTTCATTATGTGGTCAAAGTTACACCATGCAATTAACCCTTTCATAACTGTCATTTCAAGTGCAAATTCCCCTAGCAGCCTCGGGCTGGCATGGGGCATAGATAGGCATATGGCTTTGGACTTGTTTTATTTTCATTCAACTGGGAAGCATAGCCAGCTTGTATTTATTAAAATGGTTAGAAAGATCTGGAAAAAAGAAGAAACACAGTGTGTGAGTAACTAAGTGTAAGAGTGCGAGTGAGCCAAGTCAGTGTCTCAATGAGTGTTTCTTATTCAAAGCAACAGCTAGAAAGTTCTCGGAAGATCTGAACCACAGGGCCGACCCCCCCCTTCCAGCTAAAGAAACCTCCTTCCTGTTTACTGAGGCTTGAATGAAATGACACCTTACAGCAGGGAAACTTTCCTGTGGTGCCCTGGGGGGAGGGGGTGGGTGAGGGGCTGCTGGTATATGTTGGGTGTTTGGAGTTAAAGAAGCACGAAGCAGCTGCCAACCCTTTGCTGGTTTTACCAAAGAGGGGAGTGGAGGAAACTTAAATGTGATGAGAGACTACATTGATGATAAGCTCATGCTTTTTACTCTTCTTAAATATAACCATGTAATGCAGGCAGCCTGTGTCTTTGGTAATTGTGACAGGCACAAAAGGGGCCACTAACAGTCATGGTGCTATAACAAAGAGCAGCAAAATAAACAAACCGTGAAAAAGAAGTGATACCCGTGCTTCTGCTTTTTTCACTCTTTTGGCCTGGTATGACAAATTATTCTGGATGGTGCAGATGATGTTACACACCTGGACTTCTCACCAGAAACACTACATTCATGGAAAGTGGGGTCAGCTGTGATTTGTGAGATGTTTTAGGTCTGGGATGTGGTTAATGAGACACCCCACTAGACTTTGAAAAATGTGAGAGTGGAAGATGTAATGGATGAGCACACAAAAGCAAATCTCCATTCCTCCCAATATGTACCAGCCAAAATTATTCACTGGCACTCTCAAGAAGAAATTCGTCAAAGTGGTTCTTCAGAACGATGCCATAGGGGAATCATTTTTGGTTCCCAAAAAAGCTATCCACAGGAAGCTTCCAGAAATAACCTTTATTTATTTAGATCAATAAGGATCCCACCAAAATCCAAGAATAGATGACAGCAGATTTGTGACATCCTTTTGGGTCCTGGTTTTAAAATAACTCTTACTGCATATAACAACACAGGCTCGTTTCAGGTTTTCTTGATCTGCTAGTATTCCGCTAGACGACAAATGATACTTCAAAGATTTCAGTTTTGCTCACATATTAGAAACCTTTTCAAATCCCAAAGAGCCAATGTCATATGGAAAGAACAGTTTCTAGTTGAAATAGTTTGGTTCTACAAGGAACCCAGTATAGCACCAAGAAAGAGCCAGTAGTGTGGGGTGAAGGAAATGGTGTTATCTATGTTCCTGAAGAAGATCCCAAAATTAGGTAGTCTATGTTATAAAAACATAGTGGTGGCTCTAAGGCTAGGGATCTGCACTGGCAATTGGAAGGTTGCTGGTTCGAATCCCGTAAATGCTAAAAAGGGACTCTGCTCTGTTGGGCCCTTAACACTAGAATTACCAGAGCATACAAAAAAAACTTGTAGATCTCTCCCACCTTAAAGCGCTTCGCATCACTCTGTCAGTGTCTTTTGTTCATTAAATGTGTTGCAAGCAGTCTGCTATCACATCCCCCACCGGCGCACAGTTTTCTCAGCTCAAGTCTATTTACCTGTGTATCAGTTGCTTAGAGTTGTATAGAGTGAGACGTCAAGCAAAATGACACCTTTTAAATGCTATATCGTTATTTGGAACACTTGCATTTCATGTGTGTTCTGTGCACAGTAAACACATCGTTAAAACATAAACGTTTTTCATGTTTTAGTAATAATTGACAAAATGTAGAAATGAAGTGTATAATGTGTGAAGCCTGAATATCCAAATATCAAAGAAACACTTTCACAAAAGATACAAGTATAACAGAACAAATGCGCTTTTTTTAGCGCTCTAACCACTATACTACCCGAGAAGTCAGGACAACAAGCAACACTAACCTGATTTCTTTTTCTTCGGTTATAGTCTTGGAAAAAGACGCATTTGTTGTTGTGAGCCCAACAAAGCTCACCTGGCCTATCCACTTATTTCTTCCAAAAAACATTAAGCTGAGTTTTGAAAGTTCCTAAAGTCTTACTGTCCACCACACTACTTGGTCGCTTATTCCAAGTGTCTATCGCTCTTTTTGTAAAGAAAAACTTCCTAATGTTTCTGCAAAATTTACCTTTAACAAGTTTCTGGCTGTGTCCCTGTGTTCTTGATGAACTAATTTTAAAATAACAGTCTCGATCCACCAGACTAATTCCCTTCATAATTTTAAATACTTCAATCATGTCACCTCTTAATCTTCTTTTGCTTAAACTGTAAAGGATCAGCTCTTTTAATCTTTCCTCATAATTCAACCCCTATAGCCCTTGAATCAGCCCCGTTGCTTTTTTCTGGACCTTTTCAAGTGTTGTTATGTCCTTTTTGTAGGCAGAAGACCGAAACTGCACCCAGTACTCGGCATCACCAGTGTGTTATAAAGGTTGAGAAGAACCTCCTTGGACACATCAAGGCGCTATTTAACCTAACATTCTGTTTGCCTTCTTAATGGCTTCTGAACACTGTCTGGAAGTTGACAGTGTTTAGTCCACTACGACTCCTAAATCCTTCTCATAAGGTGGACTCTCCATTTTTCCGACCGCCCATTGTACATTCAAACCTAACATTTTTACTTCATATGTGTAATTCTTTACATTTACTGATAGTAAATTCCATCTGCCACAAATCTGCCCAAGCCTGTATGCTGTCCAAGTCCTTCTGTAATGATATAACAGATTCCAAATTATCTGCTAATCCACTTATCTTGGTATCATCTGCAAACTTAACCAGCTTGTTACTTATGTTCCTATCTAAATCATTTCAATATATTAAAAATAGCAGCAGCCCTAACACTGACCCCAGCTGGTCACCACTCGTAACATCGGCCAGTTCTGATGAGGTTCCTCACACCATCACCCTCTGCTTACTGTGTCTGAGCCAAATCTGCACCCATCTAAAAACCTCACCCATACGGACGTCTGTGACAATGTAAATAGAGAAACTACATCAAAAGGAGGTTGCATGCACAACAGACGACTAATGGAGGTTTAATTTAATTTTGGAAAAACACCTTCGTTTTCTGTCAAAGAACTGAAGTTTGAATTGTTAGAATTAGCAAACTGAGCATACGTGTGCAGTTGAGGATATTTAGGTGGCATGGCAGCATCTGCCATCAGGGTGTCTTGGGTACACACACTGGAGCCCTGCTTACAAACAGGCCCTCTTATATGCAAGAGAAAGAAATACCTGGTAACAGAAAAAACTCAAGTTTTCACCACTGTCCAGCACACATGCTGCCCAACTTTGATCTTCATTATTATATATTGGGTGGAGCAGGATCAGAGCAGGTGCTAAAAGGTCACGTTTTTACTTTTACATTTGAGGTGTTCCTGGGCTGCAAAAACCAAAACATGCACATGGATGGTCATTTAAAATGAGAGCCCAATGGTGCAGCAAAAAGAGAAATTACAAAAGAGAGAAAAGCAAAAGATCCGTTTTGCTATAAACTATACTGTACATGACATTTTGAAAAAACAGACCATAGTTATAGCTGCATTTGTCCAAAGGTTTCAAGGTTCTGCAACTTTGGCTTATATTATAGAACAATTCTGGCAATAGTGGGGCATGTCTGCAGATACTTTCACAGTATCTTTGTTTTAAAAGTTTTTGTAAAATTCAAAGCAAAACAGTTCACACAAAAATAAAGGAAAAGTTGATATTACAAAAAAAGAAAAGTTCTTCTTTAAATAATGTTCTGTTTAAGGCTTAGTTGTCTTGTTTCATTTCTCTCAATATTTAGGCATGCAGTCATACTTTCAAATGTTCACATTTTCATTAAATGATTGTAAAACTATCGGGAGACGGTCAAAAATCTGGATGCCAATATTCTACCTGTAAGCTAATATAACAGACCGTGCATCTATCGGTGAGACGATTTCCTAACTGGATTATTTATTTACCGGTAATACTAAGAACGCTCTATTTCATGTTAACTTACAGGGGGTAAAAGACTAAACCATAATCTTAGTAACTGTGAGAAACTGATATCCTATTATAATAAGCAGTCACTTATGTTGATTTAACATTAACTTTCTAAGATTGGCTCTTACAATAATGATAATTTGAAAAAGTACTTTGATCACTTCTTGTGGAGATTAATGAGAATGACTGTAATGATATGACTTATGACTGCTTCTAGCAGCTTTAGCAGCCTTGCGCAGTCTGATAACGCTGATGTCGACATGAACAACAATGTGGCAGACAATGAGGGGACAGCTGGAGGTCAGATGCCCCAAACCATTTCAAACCTGAACAATCTTTTACTTTAGTTGGTGCAAATATGTGAACCCTAAACACTCATTACATGTCAACTTTTTGTCAGAAAGTAACATATGCTTTTTAAAATGTTTCTTTGCATTCATTAACTACATTTTCAAAATAAAAGATGATTTCCTGCAGATGTGATGTTGCATTCATCAGTTAGTTTGTTAAATTAATTTTAATACTCAAAGTTAATCCAATATAAAGTGTTCTACTTCAATCCTTGTACCTGATTTATTATTGGGATATGTGATGATCATAATGTGAGAATATATTCATGTGCCTAGTGGTATAGTGAAGTGAGGTGCAGGGGACTATGCGGGGGTCTTAGTCCAGCTATAATAGCTAAGAATGCTCAACACATTGCTTATCAAATTCTATAATAGTCCTATAAAATGCTCCTCTTAAAAATGTCAAAACAGTTAGATAGATAGTAAAATCACTATATAATAGATAAAAGACACTTTATGATAGATAGATAGATAGATAGATAGATAGATAGATAGATAGATAGATAGATAGATAGATAGATAGATAGATAGATAGATAGATAGAACCAGGGGGAAATCTGGCTTTTCACAGAATCTTTTTAAATAAATAAATACATAACTACATAGATACAAAAATGAATACAGTATATACAAAAACACTCTGGTCTGAACACACACCTGAAAGACTAAAATGAAAGAAAATCTGAAAAAAAAGAAAACTTCTGACTAATATGACCCATTCATAGTGAGGCACTATGCAGTTGTATTGTTGTTGGTATTAAGGAGCCCCAGTCACGTTTCTTCATACACTTCTGCTGAATAATTCATTGGCTGAAAGTCCTCAGTGTCAGTGTGCCAGAAAGACAATGTGCAGCATTATCACAATACCAGTAATGGCGCACTGCACAAATACACTTGACTTGAGCATTCCTAGTTTTCATCCTCTTTCTCTGTACGTTTACCATTCGTTTGCTCAGAAGTTGATGCGCTTGCTGCTTCCTGAGCAGCTCTTCTTTTCTCTACCCTAGCAGTCTGCTTCTTCTCTTCCTTTGTTGGCATCTTTTCACGTTAAAACTGATTAAGTCAGTGTTTGTGTTGCAATTACCTTGTATGTTTTCCTTAATTTTTCACTTAAGCTGGCACTTAAGTCTTCAATTTGCCTCAAGAATGATTTAAGACATGAAGAGGTAGAGGAAGTGACAGCTAAAGTGGTAGGGATGAGAACGGCACCTGTGTGCATGCACCATACGGCCGCCCTGCTGGCTGCTGAAGCGAGTTGATTCTACAATAAAATAAAATAAAAAAAAAAGAGTAATAACCTTGGAGGTCAATCATCACATGAAAGCGACTTGTAGATGTCACATATTATATGTGTACCAAATTTCAGTTCTCGGTTTGCGAGCTACAGGTGATTTAAAATCCTGGACTGTTAAATGGATAATCATGTTAGCGTATTACATAAAAAGATGTCACTCACTTTTGCTTACATTTTCTCCTTTGCTACGACTTCCAGGGGACTCAGAATGCGTCCAATAACTGAACCTGCCCTTTTAATTAGATTGTTGATTCAGTGGTCCTCTCTTGAAGTGTCATTACTGGCCAAGCACATCACAGTGAAGAAAATTGCACTGACCATCACAGAGTTGTAGAACTTCTGAAACATGTCACAACCTCATTAAAGGAAAGCAGTCCCCTAAGGAAGAAGACCCTTCCCTGCCCTTTCTTCTATAGCTCTCCAGTGTTGCAAGACCAATCCAATCTATCATTAATGTGGACCCTCAAGTACCTCAAGGAGTGGACCATCTTTACATCCATACTATGTCCAGTTATACAAATGATGAGTTTTGCATGTTCGTTGTTGTCACAAGAGGGTTGTACATTCGGGTCTCCGTACAAACATGGTTACCAGACACGACAGATGATGGTAACTTTCAGGCACTTGTACTCTCATTGCAGCATCCAGAGAATTGGTCAATGGCAGCTTTAACTGTTACATAAACAGTTCAGTATTTGATAGAACTTGAAGTAATGTAAAAGTTGGATGAAAGTAGCGATGATGATTAAAGGATGAGTATTATCACCATTAAGAAATATCTGTGTGGCATAGATAAGAGGAAGAGAACTAGCTCATCTCCAACAACTGTAAAGTTTCTAAAAACAATATCTGAGGTAAAGGTAGATTTCATGTATTTACCCAGACAATGGTCCATGTTGCTTTTTAACCACATAATAAATTGTTCTTGTTTGACTACTTAACAAAATTAAGTGCACTATATAGCCTTTTAGATTAGATTAGATTAGATTACAGTATTTATTTATAAAAGCACATTTAAAACAACAGAGATTGTGACAAAATTCTGTACAAAGAAGCAGTAAAATAAACACAATGCAAACAATCATGCAGAAGCAGATTAATAAAAAACTAATTATAACCAGTGGCATAGCAAGGTCTGATGGCACCCGGTGTGGAGTTTAAACTTGTCACCCTCATGTCCACCAAAATATAACATTTCAAAGCTCAGCCTTCCGAAGAACCTGGCGACGTATTTGCAGCCAGATAGGAATAAATCGCCAAAAAAGGGTATCACTATTGAAGTCTTATGAACAGCACATCTTAAAAAATACATCGAAATTGGAACAATAAATTATGCACTTGGGGGCGGCACGGTGGCGCAGTGGTAGCGCTGCTGCCTCGCAGTTAGGAGACCCGGGTTCACTTCCCGGGTCCTCCCTGCGTGGAGTTTGCATGTTCTCCCGTGTCTGCGTGGGTTTCCTCCGGGCGCTCCGGTTTCCTCCCACAATCCAAAGACATGCAGGTTAGGTGGATTGGCGATTCTAAATTGGCCCTAGTGTGTGCTTGGTGTGTTTGTGTGTGTCCTGCGGTGGGTTGGCACCCTGCCCAGGATTGGTTCCTGCCTTGTGCCCTGTGTTGGCTGGGATTGGCTCCAGCAGACCCCCATGACCCTGTATTCGGATTCAGCGGGTTAGAAAATGGATGGATGAATTATGCACTTTGTGGTCCTTTTAAAGTACCTGACCCGGAAGTGTTTCTCATCCTTCAGTCCATAATTCCTTACAGATAAAAGTCCTTTTTTCTCACCCCAGAGGTACGTCATTCCTTCCATTCACGTGACTTGGAAGTACTTCCGGGGCATAGGGCAAATAACACTCCCCAAGCCTCCCTATAGTGGATCCTGGTGGCCCCCATGGTATCCAGCAGGGCTGGCCATAAAAACTACAATGTCCATGAGGCTCCGCTGGAATTCAGAGACCTTCCATGCCGCTGGGAAGGCTCCGTCTATCGGCCTGGGGGTATTGGCTGGGATACAAAGCCGGCCACGGACCACAACCCGTTTAAGTTACCATAGATTTCCGACATGAATTTCAAGGAAAAACCAAAGAAGCGTCAAAAAATGAGGAAAAAATAAATTTAAAAATACCGTCTTGGCGACGTAAAATAAAGGCAATAACGAGCCAAATCAAGAGAACGCCAATGATAATTTCCCAATACTGCCCCTTCTTGGCCTCTGATTTGTCGCCAAAAATTACACCAAATCACCAATTAACCAGAATTGTGACACATGATTTCGTCGTGTGTCCCGGCTCGTATATATAGGGGCCTTAAGATAGTGGGATGGGGAGGGAGATATTGTCCGTTCGCTCGTAGAACGATCCTAAAGTAAACTTGTTTAAACTTTGTGACAAAACTCTGTTTACTTGAGCACCAGCACAGTTCAAAAGAAACGAGACAGAACACCCCCTCCCCCCACACACCACACAATAATACTAAATCATTACAGCATCACATCGTTCACCCGCAATTTGCTGCAATTAGGGATTGTTAAAGCCCATGTAAATTATTTGACATGTTATTTTATGTAACATAAAGCAGCATTAATACAAAACCGGCAATTTTTTGTCACCCCCTCACAGCTGGTACCCGGTGCGGGCCGCACCCACCGCACCCGCCTTCCTACGCCACTGATTATAACATCCACCACAATTCCGTTATACACAGTGAAAGGCAGAACAAAACAAGTAAGTCCTAAGACGACTTTTTAAAACCTCGATAGAGGATGAAGACCTGATGTGAAAAGGCAAGTCATTCCAAAGCCTAGGAACAATAACTGAGAAAGCTCTGACTCCCCTCGACTTCAGCCGAGATCTTGGAACTACAAGGAGTCATCGTCCAGATGACCTCAATGCCCACATAGGGGTGAAGGAGGTCACAGTGTATTTTGGATCGAGACCATGCAAGGCTTTAAAAACAAACAACAGGATTTTAAAATCAATGCGACACCTCACCGGTAGCCAGTGGAGCGAGAGGCTAAAATTGGGGAGATGTGATTCTTTTTTCTCGACCTAATTAAGAATTTCGCTGCAGCGTTTTGGACCAGCTGAAGGTGGAACAGAGCAGATTTTGGCAGTCCCACATATAAGGAATTACAATAATCAACCTGAGCTGTAATAAAGGCATGAATGACTGTTTCCAAGTCCTTTTGTGAAAGAAAGGATTTTAGTTTAGAAATTTGCCTCATTTGGTAAAAACTGGACTTTACTACCGTGGAGATTTGTTTTTCAAAACTTAGTGATGACTCGAAGATGATACCTAGGTTTTTGACATCATTATGAATCATTGCTGCCAAGGAACCTAAGTGAGGGCCGATTTCAACTGCAGATGTGGTAGGACCAGAAATAATGACCTCTTTTTTATTTTCATTTAATTGTAAGACATTTTGTGCCATCCAATATGCAGGTTTGTCCAGTACAATTTTGCAACATGACAATGATTGACAACATATTGCTGCCAATTTCCTGAGAACTTTTACATGACATTAAGGCCTTTGTTTAGAAAGCCATGTTCCCAGAAATGTCTACAACAGAGTTCATGAGGAACATTTTGTTCCAGCCTGCCCATGAATTCTTTTCTCTGTCAAGGCTAATGCCTGTTTGAATGTACTACCAGTAGCAATTCAGCACATAAAAAGAGCTGTATTAAAGAAGGTGATAATACAAGGCAGGGGATTGAACTAAACAAATGACAAAAATAAAAATCAAGAGCAATTTGCTCCAGTAAACCTAACTAAACAGCACTTGGCATCATGTCTTTCTCACATGGTGCTTAACTATCTTAAATACCTAAATGGATTCCACGCCCCTCCTGCTATGCCTGTTATTAAAGACAAGTGAATTTTTCCAAAGGAGCCAGGAGAAGAGACAAAGTCATTATGCCAGGCTGAAGTCAAACCCAGAATTAGCTCTATCTCTCACCAAAACACAAAATCATGGTCAGAAAAATGAAGCTCAGTAGGCTGCTTATTTAATTTTGAGAATGAAGCAAAGCACACACCAACAAGTTCAAACTTCAGGTAATCAGAAAGCAAGTGGCACTGACCTTTATACTGCTGACCCGATGATATCACATTTTGTGACTCGCAGTACACAGCAGTACTCAAAAAACATACTAAATAGCAGCTCCCGTGAAAAATAAAAAATGTTGTCAGTAAAGACACAAAAGGCTTGTAACTCTTGTAAAGCTCTTGAAAAATGAGTTCCAAACTAAAAATAAACGAGCCAAAGAGAGTTGCAGGAACTCAACAACCCACAACTACATGTATAAAAACCCGCGTAAATGTGGCAAAAGTAAAACAAAAGCAATCCATAAATATCTCCTTTCTTCATCTTCCTCAACTTAAGACTTTAATATCATTTAATCAATCAAAAAGAAAAAGGATAAGAAAGGAAGTAAAATGTGATCAACAAGCATCATCAATAAGAAAGAAAGTAGTAAGTTTTAATTTAACAAACCAATTTACTGAAATACAATAAATGTAAATAAAAAAATAAAATTTAAATTGTCAGTGATAAATCATAAGAGGAAATTTACAGGACTATATACATCTGATCAAAAGAACAGTAATAGCAAGGTCATTACAACTGAATAGCAACACTAATAACTGATGTAAAAATATATTTATTAGCAAGGAACACACATGATGTACAGCTGCTGTTCTGAACCACATGATAGCCCCTGCTATGTCCCCATGTTGACGGGGGCATCTTTCCACACATATCATGTCACAATACATAACTACTAATATCAGCACACCACTAACAGCACAGTTGTATAACCTGACCACTTAATCATTCCTTTGTTCTTCTTCTTAGTTCTGAAACAATGTCTTACTGACATATAATCTGTTCTGCACTCCAGATGTCATTCCTCAATTTCACTGTGGCTTTTGAGAACTATTTATTTATTGTGAATGTATCCTTAATGCATGAACACGACACAGCTTCACTTGCATGGAGATTATGTAAAGAACTAATGAATTGCTGGCAAAAAGGTGTGTTTCAACATAAGCAAGAGTGCAGCATTAGTAAACAGAGGCGCTCCTCACCAGCGCAGTAATATGAACTCGCATGCTGTGCCATTAAATAAAGTGAATGGTGCACAAAGTGACATAGGAATGGGAAGATTTTCTCTGCAGTAATTCAGGTTTGCATTTCATTTTAGGGATGTTTTCTTGTTGATACTGTAGACAAAGGGATCATATCGAATGACCTTTTCCCTCCCCTTTATTAGTTTTACAAGAATAGATTACAATGAGTATAATACAAGAACAATTGAGCATACAATAGCAGATACAAGATTTCATATCAAATTAAAACTTAACATCATCCCCAACCCTTTGGGAACATATTTAATTACTGGCACAAATTCAATATTTCAAACAGCTTTGTGTTTCTAGGAACATGAACGACGCACCCAACTGAGCGCACAGCAATTTGGCTGAGCACAAAATGAAAATTCAAATATAAAAGTCTACATCACTCTGCTTACTCCTCAGACTGTGTGCCTTGTAACTTTTTGGTTTTCCCTACATGACAAAATACATTACATGAAAAAAGTAGGAAAAACTGCATGGAATGATCAATGGGAAATTACAAAAAACAAGGCAATTTACTACAAATCCCATGATAGGAAAAATGTGTCCAGCTTTAAGTACAGGAGCATCATCTGATTGAAATGATTTCAAAAAGAGTGTTACTACAGTGTGCAATATTTGTGACATCACTCGGGACATGCTCACTCAAGGGCATCATTCTTAAAATGACTATTCCAACATGTGTATTAATAAAATGCATAACATATTTAATTCCAATAGATGGTATAAACAACCAACACCATAACCTAATGAAGTAAAGTTTAAATAGAAAAAAATGATTGGAAATATGAAAGTCTGATAGAGGAAGTACTAATTCCATTGAAGTGCACTGATTATCCCACTGATGGTCTGACCACACGGGTCTCAAACTCAAGTTCTTTGAGGCCGGCATGCCCACTTTACAGCTATTAATATACTTTGTTATTTGTTTACACCTTTTATTCTTGCCCTCATTTTGCTACATTAATGAAGGCAGATTAGCAGAATGGTTAGTGGAGCCGAATGAGATTAGTATTCCCTCTATCATTCTTTTTCATTTCCTATTTTTTATTTAATGTACCATCTGTTGGAATGAAAAATGTAACACACTTTATTACTACATGCATTACAATATACATTCTATCACAAATGTTGGCACTGATTACACCAGATGAGCAGAAAGCAATTTGTATAAAGTGGATTCAGAAAGTATTCAGACTTTTTCACATTTCATTGTTTTTCAGTCTTGTGCTAAAATCACTTAAATTAATTTTTTTCCTCACATCAAGCTACACTCAATACCCCAGAATGAAAAAATAAAAAGAATTAATTCATTCATTTTCATTTTTCTCCAAAGCTAGGTTGTGGAGGCAACAGTCTTAGCAGTGAGGTGTATATGTCCCTTTCCCCTGCTACATTTGCCAATTCATTCAGTGGAATCTCAGCACATTCCCGGGCCATCTGGGATACTTGTATATAATCCTCCAAGTGAGTCCTGGGTCTTTCCTGGGGTCTCCTTTCAGCTGGTTGTGCCCATAAAACTTCCACGGGAAGGTGTCCAGTAGACATCCGTATCAGATGCACGAACCACCTCAACTGTCTCCTCTCAATGCGGAAAGCCAATGGGTCTACTCTGAGCCTATGCTTCTCACCCTAACTCTAAGTGAGAATCCAGCTAACCTGCAGTGAAAGCTAATTTCATCTGCTTGTATCTGCAATCTTGTTCTTTAAGTCATCACCCAAAGCTCACAACCATAGTTTGCCTTCTGGCTCTGCTCCTTCTTGACCACAATGGATGGGTAAAGCAAACTCATAACTGCACTTGCCAGTCTATCTGTAGATTTCACCCTCCCTTTTCCAAACACTAGTGAACAAGACCCCAAGGTACCTAAACTCCTCCACTTAAGACTGTAACTTACCTCCCACTCAGAGAGGACAGTCCACATGTTTACTAGTGTGGACCATGGCCTCAGATTTGGTGGTGCTGATTCTCATCTTGGCTGCTTCACACTCGGTCCGAATTCCTGGTGAAGTTCACAACCTAATAAAGCCAACAAGACCATGTTGTCCTAAAAAGTGAATAAACACAGATCTAAGGCTGCTAAAGTGGACACCCTTCCCTTCCTGGCTGTGGCTTAATATCCTGTCCATGATTATTACAAACAGAATGGGAGACAAAGCACAGCCCAGGTGGAGTCCCACACCCATTGAGAATGGTGCTGATGTTTTTCTAAGTATGCAAACACAGCTCTCACTGTGATTATACAGGGACTGAATAACCCTAATTAGGGACCCAGGTACTCCATACTCTCCCTGCACCCCCTACAGAATCCCTTCAGGGACATGGTTATAAGTCCACAAAACACAAGTAGACTGATTGGGTGTACTCCCATGCCCCTTCCAGGATCATCATGAGCGAAAAGCACAAGCGAAGATGAAATCCACATTGCCAGAATCCATTTGTGTGAGAGGAGCAGCCAGGGCCGGATTTAGATGAAAAGAGGCCCTAGGCTATTCCACTTATGATTCCCTTTCACCTCCCATTTTTAAGTTTGTTCAAATTGCTAACAATTTGAATGTAGGCCCCTCTTGATCTTGAGGCCCTAGGCTGAAGCCTAGTTAGCCTATAGGAAAATCCGGCCCTGGGAGCAGCTTCAGAAAGACCATGAAAAGTGACTAGTGATCAAGTGACTTAGAAGGGGAAGGCGGTCCTCACCCAAGTGGAGAAATGCTGACCCGTACCAATGATGTAGCCTGGGAGTGGAAGGAACACTTTGAGGAGCTCCTGAACCTTAAAGACATGCCGTCTGCAGAGAAGACAGAGCCAATCCTCACTTTCCCGAGGGAGGTCACTGAGGTATTTAAGCAACTTCACTGTGTCATGTCCCCAAGGATGGATGAGATACAGCCAGAGATGCTCTGGACATTGTTGGGCTGCCTGTCTGGCACGCCTTTTCAATGCTGTGTGGTCATCGGGAGCTGTGTCCCTGGAGAAGCAGACCAGAGTGGTGATCCCCAGTTCTGAAAAAGGAAACAGCAGGCTCCAGCTATCAGGAAAGCTATCCATGGGAAAGCTTATGCCAGAGTACTACAAACTAGACTACATCCAGTCATGGAAATTCAGATCTAAGAGGAGTAATATGAATTTCATCCAGGCCATGAGCATGAAAAATGGGATTTTAGACATTTCTGCAATTTATTAAAAATGAAAAACTGAAATATCTCAATGATACATGTATTCAGACTCTTTACTCATTATATACTTGAAGCATCTTTAAGTGTGATGACAGCCTGGAATCTTCTTAGGCTAGGATTTGGAGAATTTGTACCATTTTTCCTTACAGATCCTCTCAAGCTTTGTCAGATTGGATGGAGACCATCAGTGGGCAAGAATTTTCAGGTATTTCCAGAAATTTTCGATTCGGTTTACATATAGCCACTCCTGTGTTGTACAGTATTTGTTGTGTCTTTGTCCTGTGGGAATGTAAACCTTTAGCCAGTCCTCAGATCCAGAGCACACTGAAGTAGGTTTTCATTAAGCATATCACCATTCTTTGGTCCACCCATCTTTCCTTCAACAAAAAGTAGTTTCTCAGTTCCTGACCCTGAAAAACAACCACATATCATGATGCAGCCACCACCAGGTTTCACTGTCGGTGTGGTATTATTGCACTGTGAAAAGCAGTACCTAGTTTGCTCCAGACATGACACTAATCTTGGTTTTTTATCAGACCAGAGATTCTTGCTTTCTACAGACTGAGAGTCCTTTAGATGCTTTTTTTGCAAACTCCAAATGGGTTTTTATGTGTCTTTTACTGAGGTAAGCCTTCTGTCTGACCACTCTAACTTGATCAGTAGAGTGCTGCAGTGGAGCTTGTCCACAAAGGTTCTATGGAGATTAGTCTGAGTGACAGTTTGGTTTTGATCCCCAGTCTTCCCAAGGTGTTTCTCCCCTTTCTAGTTAGAGTCATGGTTGTTCCCAACTTACTCCATTTAAAAATTACAGAACCCATTATGCTGTTGGGAACCTGCAATGCTGTAGACTTTCTTTTTAGCCTTCCCCAGATCTGTGCCTCGACACAATATTTCCTTTAAGGTTGGCAAGCAATTCCTTTAACCTATTGGCTTGGTGTTTGTTTAAATGTGGGAACTTCTATACACAGGTGTGTGACTTCCCTTACACTCCAAGTCATAACCTCAGATCTCCAAATGAAGGTTTGCTTATTATTTCAAGAGCCAACCTAAAAGTAGTGGTGAGATATCTTTTTGCTGTTATGCACCTTGAATTTCAAATACTTTACTAATAGAAATGTGCCACGCTAATACTGTAGAACAATTTAAAAATACTGCTCTGTATGGGCATTGAATTACCATTTTCCTCTCTGGGTTCTGTAATTCCCTACTAATTAATCTCTATTATTCTCTGCTGTCTTTTCTGGTTCTTCTGTGGTGGCAATCTGCGCCGCCACCACCAGATTAAGGTACCATGTTTCCCCCGGTGTTTATAAATTAAATGGTGGGAATCCCAGATGTCCACATGACCACCATCATCTTCAATTTCTTCCACGTGAAGCCAGAAAACCATGAGGACTGATTTAGAACATCTATGTTAGGTAAAATGTCCAGTTGGTGCTGAGCAGTCTTTTGGCATTGGAACCCCTGCAGATTTTCTTTTCTCCAGCCTAACTGGAGTTTTTTTGTTTGCTTGTTTGTTTTTTCTGCCCTCCTGGCCACCCATCCATCCATCCATTATCCAACCCGATATATCCTAACTACAGGGTCACGGGAGTCTGTTGGAGCCAATCCCAGCCAGCATAGGGCACAAGGCAGGAAACAAACCCTGGGCAGGGCGATAGCCCACCACAGGGCGTACACACACACACACACACACACTAGGGACAATTTAGGATCGCCAATGCAACTAACCTGCGTGTCTTTGGACTGTGAAAGGAAACCAGAGCACCCGGAGGAAACCCATGCAGACACTGGGAGAACATGCAAGTGAACCCAGTTCTCCTAACTGCGAGGCAGCAGCACTACCGCTGCGCCACCGTGCCGCCCTCTTGCCATTCAACCTTACCTTTTTCTTTGTTAAATACTGTATAACATTATTGCCTAATCTTGTTTGTGTTTTATATTCATTTCCTTTTATTTAATTTTGTAAAGCACTTTGAGCTACATTGTTTGTATGAAAACCTGCTATAGAAATAAATGTTGTTGTTGTTGCTGTTGTTTCCAAATCAGCCTAATAAATTAAATTGACCACAGGTGGATTCCCAAAAAGACACGGGAACATCTCAATAATAATCCCTAGACTGACAGTGTGGAATGGTGGGTAAAGCTTTAGACTTCAAACTTGGAGGTTGTAAGTTCAAATTCCACTGCAGACACTATGCGACCATGAGAAAGCCCCCTCACCTTCCTGTGCTCTAACTGGAAAAAGAAATGCATCGAATTGTGTCTCTCCAAATACCATATGTCATGGCACTGACTGAATAAATGTGTCAGCCAAATAATAACTCAGGACAGAATGGGATGCACATGAGCCAAACTTGAAGTGCCATAGCAGACAACAGGAATACTTCTGTCAATGTAATATTTCATTTGCTAATTTTTATTTAAATTTACAAAAAAATTTAAAATCCTATTTTCACTTTCTCATTCTTGATGTGGGGAAATAAATAATTTAAATTAAAATCTATCTTACGTTAGCTCCTTCCCTTTGTTCTTCAAACATTACTGGCTTCTTGTGGATGGCAGATGACATTACGCCCGACAAGGGCACCAACCCAGGAGAGATGGCCTCATTGTCTAGCTGTTAAGTCACTAGTCTGCAGGCTTACCAGTTCAAGGCTCATCACTGATTCACTCAGCCTGTTGAAATTTTGGTGACATCCAATAGTGGGGTTCAGAATGAAGTGGACAATTACAAGTAGTAGTCACCATGGTGAGTTACAGAAGTTAGTGAACCGTTGTGAATTGATAACTTGGAAAGTTATTTTCTGGGTATTACAAAGTTCATAGCAGAAACTGTGCATGGATATATCAGTTTAATGTCTTGTAGAACAGTTCTAGTTAGGTTCAGTAATATTTTATTTATTCCCCAGTTACCAGGATTGGGGTTTCATCCATCACAATGACTGTCATGACCAACACAACATGTTGAGCATTAGTGCAACACTCCTTGATTTGGATAGCCTCTATCTAAAAACAAACTTTTGCTTTGTGCAGTTGTCTTTGCCTCTCTGATTTTGAAGCCTAGCTTCACCATTTTGACTACACTTCTGGTTCTGGAGTTTGTTTTTTTTTTCGTCTTTGTGGTAATGGGCCATTTTCTGAACTTGACCCTGTCCCAATGGCTGTTCCAGCGATTTCACTCTCTTCTCATAGCTCAGGCTCCGAGAAGAACAAAGAATGCACTCATTGCCATTCAATGATTAAAGCGACGCACGCCTAGAAAGAGCCATGCCGAGGATGCTTTAACATGAGGCTTAACTCCAAGTTGTCATTTGAGATGATCATCAATGTTTTTATTTCTAATTTTTGAAATGCTGTATGCAGAAAACATTATCTTGTGCAGATTTTTGAAAAATATTTAAATATTGCATGCCGCAAGTGAAATGTGCCAATGCTGGCACATTTCAAAAGTATCAACAGTTTAAAGTGTAATATTAACAATACTAATGTTTTGTTATTTTTCATGCATGATGAAAATAAGTGTAGCTGTAGAGGTTTCTGATTCAGCGCAGTGGTAGTGCTGCTGCCTTGCATTTAGGAGACCCAAATTCACTTCCCGGGTCCTCCCTGCATGGAGTTTGCATGTTCTCCCCGTGTCTGTGTGGGTTTCTTCCCAGTGCTCCGGTTTCCTTCCACAGTCCAAAGACATGCAAGGTTAGGTGCATTGGCGATTCTAAATTGTCCCTGGTGTGTGCTTGGTGTGTGTGTGCACCCTGCGGTGGGCTGGCTCCCTGCCCGGGGTTTTTTCCTGCCTTGTGCCCTGTGTTGGCTGGGATTGGCTCCAGCAGACCCCCGTGACCCTGTGTTAGGATATATCAGGTTGGATAATGGATGGATGGATGGATGGTTTCTGATTCAAGTCAGATGAGGCATAGGCATTTCTCTTCCTGATTTTGAGCTGTACCGTAGTCCAATGTCCGATATTCCTATGTTTAAACCCTCAACTTCCCACTCCATCTTGGCTTCTTACAGAAAAATAAACTTGTCCCTCTCTCTCTCTTTGCAAGAGTTATCATTTATCAAATTTAGAACAAAAGAAGGAGTAGATGTATATAATCCTGTTACACTTTATGTTCTGCCCACAAAGTACAAAAGCATTCTGGCAGAAAAAAACCCATTCTGGTAGTCCCTCACACCATTGTTTCACAATAGTTATCTAAGTATTGGTTGGCAAGCTTGGCCTTCACAAGGTATGAACACACTCGGCAATTTGTCTGATGGAACTTGGCCTGCCTCTTTCCAGGTTCTTAAAGGCAAAAACACATTATATATTTCTCTTTGTTTTTCTATTTACAGATCAAATCTTCTTTGGACTTGTGGAATAAGTTTTGCTGCCCCTATTCCCAACCACTTGACTATTTGTTCTCAGCTTTGTTTTCCACTACACTTTGTATGTCCACCTTTGTAATTTCACAGTGACACCTGATCATTAATCTACACCTATCAACTCCATTGTGTTGGGACACAATTTTTAAAAACATAAAAAATTCCTCCAGAAATTCTAACTATCAATAAATCTAATATAACAACAACATTTATTTCTATAGCACATTTTCATACAAATAGTGTAGCTCAAAGTGCTTTACAAGATGAAGAAAGAAACGTTTATATGAAACAAAAATAAAATAAGGCAATACTAAGTAACAAAGAATAAAGCAAGGTCAGATGGCCAAGAAGACAAATAAAACAAACAAACAAACAAATAAAACTTCCAGATGGGCTGGAGACAAAAAACAAAATCTGCAGGGGCTCCAAGGCCATAAGACCCCCAGCCCCCAGTGGGCATTCTACCTAACATAAATGATCTAAATCAGTCCTTATGGCTTTTAGGTTTCACATGAAAAACTTTGATGATGATGGTCATGTGGACATCTGGACTTCAATCCATGAATGTAGGGACTGCAATGTGCTTTGATCAGGTGGTGGTGGACCAGAAAAAGAACTACAGAGAATAGTAGGGGTTATTGTGGATCCTTGATGATAATGATAATTCAATGCACATATACCTTAACAGGGATACACTAAAATGTACCTATAAGAAAGACATAATAAACTAATTTTTTAAAATGCTCCGCCATATTAGCCTGGGGAATTTCTATCAGTAAACTATTCCAGATTTTATGTGCATAACAGCAGAAGGCTGCCTCACCACTTCTGTTAAGTTTATCTCTTGGAATAATAAGCATTTGAAGATCTAAGATCATGACTTGAAAGCATTCCAGAATATAGCAAGATTATTTATGGCTTTGTAAATCATTTGAGGTATTTTAAAGTCAATTCTAAATGACACAGGTAACAAATGAAATGACATAAAACTGGAGAGATGAGCTATGATTTATTGTTCCTAATTAAGATTCTGCTAGCTGTATTCTGCACCAGCAACTGACTCATATCTTTCTTGGGTAGTCCTGAGAGGAGTGCGTTACAGTAATCTCGTTGACTTAAAACAAAAATGTGAACTAATTTTTCAGCATCATGAAAAGTTATAAGGTATATTTTATATATATATATATATATAAATATATTTATATATATATATTACTTTATACTGATATTATATATATAACTTTTGCTATATTCCTTAAGCAAAAAAAATGCTGATCTAGTAACATGATTAATATATGATTTAAAATTTAGGTGAGAGTCTATAAATGCCCCTAAATTCTTTTCCTCTATCTAGATTTTTAAGTCTAATGGATCAAGTCTATTTCTAATATCCTCACTATATCAATTTTTGCTATTTCTGTTTTCTCCTTATTTAGTTTGTGAAAATTACTACTCATCCACTCAGACACCACAGGTAAGACATTGTGTGTGTGAACCAAGAGAGTCAGGGTCATCAGGCGCTATTGATAAATACAATTGTGTGTCATCAGCATAGCTGTGATAGCTCACGTTATGCCTTGAGATAATCTGATTTAGAGATCGAAAAGAGCAGTGGATCCAGGATAGATCCTTGTGGAACACCAAATAGAATATCACATGTCTTCAAAGTATAATTACCATAACTAACAAAGAATTTCTACCTGTTAAGTAAGACTGAAACCAATTTAAAACATTGCCCAAAAAACCTACCCACTGACTAAGGTGATTTATAAGAATATTGTAATCAATGGTATCAAATGCAGCACTCAGATCTAAGAGGATAAGAACAGATAAACGGCCTCTGTCTACATTTACCCACAAGTCATTTACTACTTTTACCAGTGCAGTTTCTGTACTGTGATTTGTTCTGAAACTTGTCAGGAATAGCATGTTTATTCAAGTGACCATTTAGCTGGGCAATGACTTTCCTTTTCTAGAATTTTACTTAAGAAAGGCTGGTTAGAAATAGGTGTAAAATTGTCAGAAACAGAAGTGTTGAGCAGTGGTTTAACAACACCAGTCTTAAGACAGTCTGGGAAGACCCCCGTATATCTAAGGATGAGTTTACTATGCCAAGCACACTATTAGTTAGAACATCGGATACGTCTTTGAAAAGGCTTGTTGGTATTGGGCCAAGTGAAGGGTTTCAGTTGAGATATATAATATAAAGTTATCCACAGAGTTTATTTTTACCCTAGAAAGCATTTCCTGATGGGTTTAGCTCCTGATCCACTCCATCACCAGCGTTCTTCTTATGCACCGAGCACTTTTCTCCACACATTCTGGGAATGTCCAACTATTGCAGTTCTTTGGCCCTCAGTTGCTTTCATGCTCTTCTCCATTTTATTTGTGCCTCTTCCTTGCTCTCCTATAACTCTACTCCTTTTAGATTTCTCTGTTCTTTCTCTCTCTGATCATCACCAGTATATCATTTCATTGGCAACAATAGCAGCCAATGTTCTCTGTCCTTAGGTCATATTTTTGCAACCTTGATTTATGGTGCTAGTGGTGTACCTGCTCCATCTATTAGAGGGTGGACAATACAGTATTTCCATGATTAAGTAATGGATGGCAGTGAGCCTATGATTCAACTTGATTTGTAAATTATATTTTTCTCTTGCTCAGCAGACTATGTGGGGTTATAGTGATGTGTTTTATTAATTTATATTTCCCTCTGTTCTCTTTTGTATATTGTAGCTCTGAGTTTGAGATGGATTGGAGTGGCCACTGTAGAGTGGTGTTTGTATGTGGAGGGGTTAAATTAATATATAAAAATGTTTTTTTACATTTTCCTCTTCCTAATTTTTGAAATCAAATAAAAAATGGATGCAAAAAAATATATATATATGGGCTCCCAGCGCTTAAGTTAAAAAAACATCAAAGCCATTGAAAATTAAGTAATGAGTTCAAATAGTTGAACTATCCTGCGGTACTTTTATACATTGTCATCAATCACGGGAACACACAAGTGCAAAAAAGAAATGATGGAGGGTACTCCAGGTCACCCCTTTTAATAACAGTGTGACTGGACAAAATAAACAGAGGTGCAAAATATGAATAAAACATCTAGTAGGCTGAATTGCCTCCAAAAGTGGAGTGAGTCAAGCTCTGTAGGGCGGTCAGAGATCTGTCCGGCGGTCTTTGTTTTCCTAAAATGAATTGCCTCCTTCCAGGAGCGTCTCAGCCTTATAGTCTCTTGACTGGAAGGGGTGGAGTCAGCTGCACTTAACGGGTGTCTCCTCAGAACTGTGAGTGGAGAAACTGATAGTCCCATCAGGGACAGCACCCCTTTGTGTCCCCTGGTGGTAATGCTTGCCTCTGATGAAACCAGAAGGAGACCCTCTGATGTGTATGCCTGACAACACGAGACTTTAATTCAGTTGTAAAATGAAATAAATACTCAGATCAACAGTCAGTCGACTCTCATAACATTCTACTGTCATTTTTATCTTTAGACATTTGGCCATTTCACAGACCTATCATTCTGTTATCAGACTGGTACTTTTTCACACAGACGCGCATTTCTAAATGATCGCTTTAAAGTGATGACAAACTTTGTAAAGCCTTCCTGTAAAGTGATCTGCACTGGCTGCCATGACTGTTCCTCCAGATCAATGCACTATTCTTTTTGATCAGCAAACGTTACCATATTTGGCGAACTTGAAAGTAACCTGCTTTTTAGTTGTCTGTAAGCCTGAAGCCATTGAGCTGATTGACTATAACAGTCTCTTCAGTAAGAAAGTGTGTGAATTTTTTTTTTTTTTTGCAGTCAAATTATTAGGCGTGTTAACTGGAAATAAAAAAGAAATGGTGTTTCTTCTTTGTTATTTTTATTAACAGAAAAACCACCATCTGCCAGCAACCAACTCACTGCCCCACCAACCACAGTCTCAGCCTTCAGAAGTGGTAAATATTAATTAAAGAAAAACAAAAGGGGACACAGCAGGCTGACAGCCAGGCAGCAAATAGAGGAAAACCTTTGTGTGTTAAGCACAGATGTTTGACCTCATCACCTATAAAAATGTAGTCACAAGGTTCAGTCGAAGCAGACCTCAGCTTTGTGCTTTCCAAAGCGATCAGTCAAGTGAGTTTGCGATATGTTGTGGAACAAGTGGCAAGTGGAATTTTATTGCAGAAAGATACACTCCCTGAGAAAATGTTTAGGACCACCTGTACACCTGCTTATCCGTGCACTTATATAATCAACCAATCATGTGGCAGCAGTACAATGCATACAGTCATGCAGATACAGGTCAGGAGCTTCAGTAAATGATCACATCAACACACCAGTATGGAGAAAAAATTTGATCTCAGCGATTTGAAGTGTGCCAGGATTGTTGGTGGTCTGAGTATTTCGTAAACTGACAATCTCCTGGGATTTTCATGCACAACAATCTCGGCTTAATTATGTGAGGAATAAAAAACATCCAACGAGTGGCAGTTCTGTGGACGGAAACACTATGTTGGTGAATGTGGTCCAGAAGAGAATGGCCAGACTGGCTTGAACTGATGTAACTGAGGTAATCTCTCTCTTCAACTGTAGTGAGCAGAAAAGCATGTCAGAATGTACAACATGTTGAACCTTGTGGCGGATGGGCTACAAAAGCAGAAAACTATGTTGGGCTCAACTCCTGACAGCCGAGAACAGAAAGCTGAGGCTCCAGTGGGCACACGCTGGACCACCAAAACTGGACAGTTGAAGACTTGCCAAAATGTAGCCTGCTTTGATGAATCTTGATTTCTGTTGAGGTACACCAATGGTAGACTCAGAATATGGCGCCAACAGCATGACTCCAAGCACCTAACCTGCCTTGTATCAGAAGTTTCAGGCTGCTGGTGGTAGTGTAATGTTGTTGCGAATGTTTTCCTGACATACTTTGGACCTGTGAACACCAAGTAATCAATGCTTGAATGCCACGGTCTATATGAGTTTTGTTGCTGACCAGGTATATCCCTTCATGGCCACAGTTTACCCATTTTGTAATGGCTACTTCCACCATGATAATGCACCATGTCACAAATCAAAGGTCATCTCAAACTGGTTTCAAGAACATGACAATGAGTTTATTGTCCTTCAGTGGCCTTCCCAGTCACCGGATCTGAATCCAACAGAACACCTTTGGGATGTAGAAGAGCGGGAGATTAGCAGAATCTGACAAAACTGCCACAAATTGCATATTACAGTAGAGTCAAGTCCACATGGACCAGTCTCTCAAAGGAATATTTCCAAAATCTTATGGAATCCATGCCTCGAAGAACCAAGGCTGTTTTGAGAAACAAAGGAGGCACTGCCAAGTAATAATACAGAGGTCCTAAGAATTTGCCTAGTGAGCGTAAAGTAGAATTGTGGCGAGAGCAGGCCATTCAACCCAACAAGCTCATCCATCCTGTTCACTGAGATCAACTAAAATCCAGGATAGTCTCTTTTTTTTTTTACTTTTTATAGTATGGGTTGTCATAGGTTGTCACACTCTCCATTGATCTACTTTATTTTCGCTTGTTCTTCAACAGGAGTAAGACTCCATTCCTAAAGCAAGGTGGATGATGAAGCTAACACTTATAATACTGAAATGGCTTGGGTTATATAAGTTGTTTCTTATAATATTATTATCTTTATTATCTTGGTGATGAAGTTAGCAGCTACTCTGCATTAGTGTTGGTTAGTTAGTTATTTAGGTTTCTAATGAGAAGAGTTGAATTAAATAATAATGTTCAAAATGTATGAATATGTGGCACATCCAATAAACTCCATCTGATATTAAACAAGAAACTCATTGCTTACATTGCTAATGCCTTAAATTTAATAATATTAATAATATTAATTTAAAAAAGCAAAACTCACCTCATTTCTCTAAATGGAACACACTGTAGAGCTTAAACTTTAAACTCCGTCTTTACTGTCCATAAAAGCTGGGAGATTTGGGCGACTTGTTGTTGACACTTGTGGGTTTTGTTGTGATGTGTTTGTGTTTCCCTACTGAGGTTAAGTTAAGATCATTGGTGTCATCTTTATTCTTCATCATTTCCCTTTAAAGGTCAAGGATAACATGAAGTTAATCTTAAAGCAGAAGCAGACCCTACAATACAAATATTACATTGTTATTTATATAAATAGTAATATAAATTAAATGACTAATTAATAGGTAGGATATAACTTGTAAAGTAAAAGGAATGGTCATATCAGTAGATATTAATGTCACACTGTTTAGTGTATTTGAGAGAATCATGAACAACAAGTGTAAAGGGTGCTCTGGTCAGGGTCCAAATTTGACTTTAGGGTGGCATCCTGGATGGGAGGCCGTTTAGGACATCAGCATGTGAGATGTGAGAATAATGGAAGGATCCACTGAAATAGCTTCTCCAATTGTAATGGTATAGTTAAAAGTGGCTCCTGATGACAAATAATGGTAACTTAATCGTTCCCCAAGCTACAAAAAATGCTTATGCAAAAACTAAACTTCAAATGGGAGTTGTTTTGATTTTATTTTACACACAAAATCTGCCAATAGGATAAGCAAAATTTCCTTGACAGTTTCTTAGAGTAAGCTAAATATACATTTTTTGATAAGTCAAAAATTCTTACAATAAGGAAACAAGATTTAATGTCATGATATACTGTAAATACTTTTCACTTGCTTAGATTTCAATTCTTGCAATGTACAAGTCAGCATTAGGGTGGACTTGTTGCCTCATGCATAGCAGTTTATCGTAAGAGAGCAGACAGTGTGGCGTATTGGTTAAGGATTCTGGGATTTGGACATGAAACCCTGAGGTTGTGGGATCAAATCCCACTACTGAAACTGTGGGACCCTTAGCGAGTCACTTCACCTGTCTGTGCTCCAAGTGGAAAAATGAGAGTCACTTTGATCTCAAATGTTGTAAGTCTCCTTAGATAAATAAACAATATTAATAAATAACACGTGAAACATAGTCCTAGCTATTAGGTCGTTGAGTTTGGAGGGAAGTGGTGGCAAAGGTTTGTCTGGCAAGGAAGAAGAGAAGGCTACAGTGCTCATAAAACAAGACTCTCTTGGATTCTAGACAGTGAACAGGATGGATAAACTTGTTGGGCTGAATGGTCTGTTCTCCTCACCACTGTTGTAAAATTCCAAAAGGTCTTCAGTGTTTTCATGTATTCATTAGGCCGATGATGTAACTCAATAGTCTGGTGGTAAACTCTGATGGCCAAACTGCCATTACTGGCACACTCCCACCCCATTCCTATGGAGTCACTAAGAGCTCCACTACCTCCTGATTTACAGACTAACCACTGGGCCCCCACAGGTTAGTCAGAGATTCAGCTTCTTCTGTAAGCAGCCCCCAAACCTGGATTAAATACTGTTTTTATTATATTTGGATTTGTGTATGCCCAGACTGTTACTGATCAAAGTAGTACATTTTAAAATATGTGTCTCACCCTAGCAGAATCCATCCATCATTTCACCAAAGACACTTTTAGTCTACAGACACAGAAGCTCAGAAGCCACCTTCACCTCACTACTCCTACCAGGCACTTGCATATTCTCACAAATTATGAACATCACATATATCAGTGATAAATGAGAGACTGAAGGAGAAAAAAAATCCAAACTCGTCAACTCTAATTTCCTGCTTTGGTTATTTGTGCATTACAATGAATGAAACAGACAAATTGATCAACATTGCATCTAAAGAAAATCAGCTTTCTCCTGATAGTGCCGTTAATGAATATCTAACATTTTCAAAAGGACTATGCCACTTTGTGGCAGAAAGGTGAAATGCAACAGAATGTTTTGGGTTGGCACATTTGCACAAACAATGGTTTTCTTTAGGTATCTTATCTCCTGCAGTGGAATCGTCGTCCAACACGTTTTTCCTCACCTCTGTTATGGGACACCACAGAATTGGAACTCACATTACTGCTAGAAGTGGTATTATTAACCTTTCAGTATGTGACTGTCGGTCAGGTCACTCTCATTGTCTCAAATGCAGCATTTACAGCTTGTTCAAATCATCATTCTAGTTTATTTTTTGAAAATTGTCATAGTTTTTTGAAAAAATAAAACAGCTCCCATTTTAAAATTTTCTTTTTTGCTGCACCACCTATCTCTCATTTTAAATGATCATCCACATTGACTTTTTCTCTTTTGCAGCAGAGTAACAAGACATCAAATGCACAAACTCATAAAAATGACATATTAGATGCCTGCCCTGATCGTGCCTCACCCTTGTCAACCAAGTGGGACTCATCATTTTCTTGTGAAAGCATTTCATTTAGGTGACATCGGACAGGTTTATAATCATGTGGATGGAAGTGGGGTTGGGTTATGTGCTGGAGGGCAGATTGCTGTGTGTTCCTGTCAATGCAGATATGAGCTTTTCCTGTCATTAAGCATTTCATTTCTTATTTGCTAAGGCACCTTTGTGAACAGAACTCAGGGTGTGACCCCAGGTTACCTTGATAATAGGTCCGTCCATGGCAGACTCAAAACAAGAGGCTGAGTCTCAGTACTTTAGCAAAACCAGCTTTATTCAGCTTGAAACAGGAACAGCACAGTTATTTATTGTTGCGGGAGCTACCGCTCTCCTATACACAGACACAGCAATCAGGTAGCATCGTGGCAAGGTTAGTGGGCATGTAATACAGTTCCCTGCATTTATAATGCATCACCCATCGACAACAGGCATTTATAGCGTAAATGCAGTCGGCTCGGATTTGCTTTCACTGAGAGCTGCTACAGTGCTGGGAACCTGCGGTTGTCCTGGTAATGGATCAACTTTCTTCCACAGACGCGGTGATTGCAAGAGTCCCAAAAGAGTTTAGAAATTTTACTATATATATATGTATATATATACTCGGTATACTGTATATATATAGTGGACACTAGAGAGACCCAACACAACAAATGCAGGACATGGGTTAAAACCACAAAGAGAAACTCTTCACAAGTGTTCTCACCACCACATCCTCAAGTAAATACTTGGCACAATATTAAATTCTTCTCCTTTATTTGTCTTTTTCTCCTCCACTCCTCCCAGAAAGTTTTGTCCACCTACCGCCCAACTCTGGCTCCCCAACTGGATTTGAGGTGGTTCTTTTTATACTGGCAAACCCAGAAGTACTTCTGCTCTTCTGCCCACGTGGCCTGCCAGCACGTCTGGGTTAAGTGCAAACCTATAATAAAATAATAATATATAATAATCATATGTCTTCCACAGCACCCCCTGGCATTACCCACTGCACCCAACAGGGCTGAGATAAAGAACTCCAAGTCCCATATTGCCCTGCGGGAATCTGAGGCACTGCTGTAATCCCTGGGAGCTGCAATCTAGCGTCTCAGGGAATGCAGTGCCCTAAAGAAGCTGTCTACCCCCATCTTATCATATCCTGAACGGGTTGGGCTGCCAGCCATCTCTTACAATATAGAAATATATATATATATACTGTATATTGTCCCAGATGACTGGGGACTCTACCCAGCCAGGACGCCTGGACGGTCCCCGAGATGGATGATACCTCCCCTGGGCCACGAGAGGGCAGCCGCCCGGGTCTGCTTGGGGACCACGGGAACGGAGCTGGGACGCTCACCCCTACAGTAGGATGCGGCCACCGCCAGGGGGCACCCGGACAGTTAGGGAATCCTGGATGGCAGCACTTCCGCCACACCAGGAAGTGCTGCCGGAAGCAATCCCAGGGGCACCCAGGTGCTCTCCTGACACTTCCACCACACCAGGAAGTGATATCAAGTGGAGCACCTGGGGTTCATCCGGATCATAATAAAAGGGACTGCCTCCCTCCAGTAGACGACCCAGAGTTGGGAGGAAGGAGACGAAGCTTGTGAGGAGGGGAGAGGATGTCAAGAGAGGAAGAACAGAAGTGAAAGAGATAAAAGAAAGTGTTGTTGGAGGAAGGCATTGTGGTACAAAAAGAAAATAAAGAAGTGTGTTTTGGACATTCTGCTGTCTGTCTGTCTGTCTGTCTGTGTCCGGGGGTATGCTTTCCACTATATATATATATATATATATATATATATATATATGTGGTCCCCAGCCGGGGCTGGAGCCCGGCCAGGACGCCCAGGAGGACCAGAGGAGGGCTTGTGTCTCCTCCAGACCGCGAGGGGGCGTCCGTCCTGGTTATTTTGGGGGCCTCGGGTACAGGGCTTGGAATGTATATATATATACATGGAATATATATATATTTATATGTATATATAAAACAAACAACAGAAGAGATAGTAATAATATTAAGCAGTAATAAATAATAACAACTAATAATAAAAAACAACAGTAGTAACAAATGTACTGCATATAAATTCACTATTAGGAGCAGATCTGAGTTCAGAGTCAGGACAGCCAAGGGGTAAAAGCTCTTGCGAAACTTGACAGAACTGGCTCAGATGCTACAGTACCTTCTGTCAGATAGAGGTGGGACAAAGAGAGCGTGGGAGTGGTGGCAGTGGTCCTTCACAATTCTGTATGGTCACTGTGTAACTATGAGCAACTCACTTCACCAGCTTGTGCTCCAATTAAAAAAAAAGTAACCAGATGTGTCTCCTAAATGTTGTAAGTCACGCTGAATAAAGGTGTCAGCCTAATAATAAAATACCCCGCTTTTGTGGTTAATAGATCTTCTTGGTTGGTTTGGAATTGAGGTGTGCTCTGTAAAATAGACCATTCAATTTTTGTGCTAACCAGTTTCTGCTTTGCTCACTGGATCTGCTGCCTTTGTGTGCATGTACAGGATGGCCAGTCATGACCTGCTTGGTTACAAAGACCTACAGTGTAATATGCATATAAGGAGATGGAGTGTTGGATTCCCTAGCAGTCAACAGTTATGTACAGTCATTAATGTTGGACAGTAGGTGGCACTGTGTCGCTGTCTGTATAAAGGCCTGAGAAGGAGTTAGTGATATGGTGTTGAATGAGGACTCAGGTGAGGCTTATAATCAACAACTATGAAATGTTTGAAAATTACGAACGCACATTTTTATGCTGAAAGGATAGTATAGAATGTTGCAAATGTGGCAAACTTTAAAGTCTGTCTCTAGTCCACTAAAAAAGCCTAAATGGATCCCATAAGTTAAAGACTACCAAGCCATACCCGAGGTGTGGCGGAAAAGTAATGAGACTGGCAACACTGCAAGCGATCTGGCAACGCTGCGCTGTTGTCCTTGATAGAGCACGTGTATCAGTACCCTCCCATAGCTCAGTGCGAGTTTCAACTCCTTCCGTTAACTACGTGATTTTTGTGACTGCTATTAGCGAAGTTGTATTTTTGGTTGTGCGTCACGCAAAATGGAACAGCGGAATTTGGAGAAACATTGTGCCATTAAATTTTGTGTTAAGCTTGGAGAATCTGCAAGTGTGACGTTTGAGAAGTTAAAACAGGCCTATGGGGAACATTCTTTATCCCGAGCTAAAGTTTTTCGCTGGCACAAATTATTTTTGGAAGACAGAAAACATGTTGAAGATGAACACCATTGAGGGAGGCCTTCAACTTCGAAAACCAATGAAAACATCGAACGTGTGGACACTCTTGTGAGATCAGACCGTCGTTTAACATTAAGAATGTTGAGTGAACAATTAAATTTGAACAGATTTACCGTTCATCAAATTTTGACTGAACATTTGCACATGTGAAAGGTCTGTGCGAAAATGGTGCCGAAAAACTTCACAATTGAGTAGAAGGACAATCGAAAAAACAAGTGTCTTGATCTTCTTGACAGAATCGCTAATGAGCAAGATTTCTTTAGTTGTGTGATCACAGGTGATGAATCATGGATTTTTGAATATGGTCCTGTTACCAAGAGGCAAAGTCAGGAGTGGCACACTGCAAACTCTCCTCGACCAAAGAAAGCTTGAATGAGCAAAGAAGATCAAATCAATGCTGATTTGTTTTTTTGACAAAAGGGGAATTGTCCACAAAGAATTTGTTCCTCCAGGACAAACTGTCAACCAAGTTTTTTATAAAGACGTCCTTGAAAGGCTCAGAAAAAGAGTCATTCGCGTGAGACCAGACATGGCAGACAAATGGATCATGACAACGCCCCATGTCACACTGCCCTCTCCATAACAGAATTTTTGACCTCAAAAGGCATTCCTGTGGTTCCCCAGCCCCCTTATTCACCTGACCTCAGTCCGTGTGACTTTTTCCTTTTTCCTAAACTGAAAAATGTCCTCAAAGGACGTCATTTCGGGACTTTAGAAAACATCCAAAAGAGTGAATGCTGAAGACCATACCGGTTGAAGACTTCCAGCGCTGCTACCAACAGTGGGAACAACGTCTCCATCGGTGTGTAGCTGCCCAAGGGAACTACTTTGAAGGGGATAACATTGATGTTTGAAAAAAATAAAAACTTTGGTAAATTAAAAAATCAGTCTCATTACTTTTCTGCCACACAGTGTTCTGGAAAGTATAATCTTACTTTTTTAAGAGAACAAAACACACACAAAATTTCCATCAAACTGAAAGCATAACGTCCTCCTCTGCCCAATGTAGGGAGCTGGGCTTTATTGAAAATAATACCTACGAGACAGAATAGTTCCTATGGGAGAAAAATCCAGCCAAACCAACTAGTTACACTATTACAACCAGGTAACTGAAGTAGTTAACAAAAGCAAATCGTACAAATTTCTGGTTAATGGGCCAGACACAAAGGAAGCCAGTTAGTTGAGAATGCTACACACGGTTGTGTACAGGGCACAGTGAACCTCCGACTAACATAGTGTAGTGAGTGTGGCTTAATGAGGGAAAAAAAGGAATTTAAATATTCTTAGCACAAGGCTACAACATAACGAAATGAGTACAAATTGAGAGTCTGAATCCTTTCTGAAGGCGCTATACACATGCATGTTCTGTAAGATTTGCTCATTGTTGTTGAAACATGTCTTTTCTTTCTAATAATAATTAACATAATCAGTTCTGATAACATATGATGTGTGATCAACGTGAATAACATTTTTAAAAATGTCATTTTTAACAGTACACTGTAATTTTAATCAAATTAAACATAAGCATTGTTTAAAAGCAGTAATATTGTGAATTTCCCCTTGGGATTAATAAAGTATCTATCTATCTATCTATCTATCTATCTATCTATCTATCTATCTATCTATCTATCTATCTATCTATCTATTCAGTGCATTTTGGTGCATGGTGGCCACTTCAGAGTTCCGCATTCAGAAAGGTAACTTCACATGGGTAATTTTCATGATCTCCTGAGGCCAACGAGTGTCCTCACTGGTTACACTTGTTTTCTCTCACATTCCAGAGACATTCTGATTCATTTTGGTTGGCTGCTCTAAAGTGATTTTGTTTATTCACCATGTAACAAAGTCGTACTCTGTTCATATTTGTACCTGATGTGGCAGAGAGAGGCTTCAGCTCCCAACAATTTTATCAAAATAAACAAATTTAGAAAATGATGGAATGAATAAATGAATGAAGTGTCTGAGTAAAAGCAAACAAAATATAAAAAAAAAATTTGAATGTAAAACAGAAAACAACACAATTAAATACCACTTGAATTTTCAATACATTATATCTAAAGAGCTTTAATAATTCTTTCTTTTACTTTTGCTATGCTAAGTTATGATTTTAGAGCTTGCCGCTTTATAGTTGTATATGCTACATGGGAAATTACAACTTTTACCTAATATAACTTAAGAACCAATGCCTTAATATTATAGGCTCATTTTTATTTAAAATTGTAAGATTGGCAGCAGGTTTATTCATCTCCAGAACCTAATATTTAAGATATGAACATTCAAAAAGGTAATTTGCCAATAATTACTTAAATAAATGTCTGCATCCCGTACAGGATATAGTAAAATGATTTGCAGCTCACCCTGAACCCCCACAGGGAGTGCAAGTATGTTAGATGCAAGTTTATTAGAATGTCATGATTTGTTCACCTAACTAATATTCTTAAAGCAGGGATTTAACTCTCATATAATCAACATGGGATTAAGACACCTCCACTAGGCGCACACGCATGCACTCACAAATTATGGATGTCACATATATGCAAATGATATATCAGGTACAGGAACTAAAGTAGAAAAAAAGTCCAAAACTTTATGTCAGGTCAGCTTCACCTATATTTTTTATTTGCTTGTATATTCAATACAATTCAATATTATTGTCACTGGAGGGAAATTTGGTTTGTCAGCCGGGTTTTGCCGAAAGTCCACAACATAACATTAAAAGCACATCACAAAGAACACAGCACAAAACAAGTGTGCTTTTATTCAAAGTGTCAAAGTGTAAAAACTGAAGCCTAAATATCAATCGACACAACCTAAACATGTTTGCTTGGATGGTGTTGAGGTAAAAACTGCTGCCTCATAATCAAACGGTTGCATGTACAAGCCCAGCTCCTCCTTGCATTTACTATTTTGAGTTGTAGGCACGGAACACTCATGAAATGTATGTATACCAAATAACAAGATTTTATTTACCCTCTACTATTCCAGACACCTTACTCCGAGATAAAGTGACTTCAAGAATTTTGGGACAGACTTCAGCAGCCTCTGTGGAGGATGAGTGAGCAGGTTGACTGACACATTTGCAAAACTAAGACGCTGCTGGTAAGGTGCAAGGGAATTTAAGGACAATATAGGTGCTGCTCTCCCTTTTTTGTAGGCAGCTTCATTATTTTCATTTAAAGTCTAATTAGTTCTGAACCACCCAATCTCACTGAGATTCCACAGGTGGTGAACCAGATGAGGGTAGGGAAGGATGCAGGCATCTGTGGCATCAGGGATGAACTTCTCCAGGCTGGTGGTAAGGCTGTCCTCCTGGCATTGCAAGCAATCTTTGCTTTTATTCAGGAAATTGGCGTCATCCTAACTGGCTGAAAAACAGGACTTGTCATCCATATCTGGAAAGGGAAGGGTGATCACCTAGATTGCTTCAACTAAAGGGGAATAGCATTGCTCTTGGTGCTAGGTAGAGTCCTTGCTAGGGTCATCATCAATAGGATCCATGATCATTTGCCCACCTACCAGCAACCAAAGCAGTCTGGTTTAATGCCTAAGAAGTCTACCATTGACTGCATCTTGGCACTGCAGAAATAAATTGAATTGAATAGAGTGGGATAAGTAGACAAGCCACTCTTCGTACTTAGCTAATCAGTTATGCACATATGGTAGGCTTCATGTTGTTTTTTTTTTGTTTGTTTTTAGATTTGTACTGCATTATACCCTAGTTATGGTCACAGTGGGCTTTTTCTGTATTAATTGTGCAGCATTGCACTGATTAAAAGACCATTTTTCATCAGATAGATGCTTGTCATTATCAACCACTGTGAAATCTGTTAAGCAGATCTGAGTCTCTTGCTCTTGTTAAGGTGGTTCTGTCTGTAGTCACTTGTTAAGGTAGTCTAGATGTCCAAATTTAATCAAAGTGAACTATGCTAGTTTTAAGGTGGTTGCATTTCGGGTCTTCTTTATGTGTCATAGTAAAGATATGTACATGTTTTGGAGGGTTGCGTTAAGGAGATGTTTTTTAAACAGTTTATACCAAACCATGAATGCCCTATTAGAAAGTAACTCAGAGCAGAATTTATTTTCTGCAACTTTGTTTCCTCGCCCTTCTTTGTGATACAAATCTCCAACACACAGCAATGAGAAACAAAAGGGAACAGATTAATGTGTGCATGCAGGTTGTGAATATAAGACACTGCTTCTAATTTCAAAATGCTTTGGCAGGTTTAGTTATCAATCATTACAACACAATTTAATATACTGAATTCCTTCTTAAGAACATTTTTGTGATGATAATTGGTGCTTTGTTGTGCAGATAAGAGAGAGGAGTTCACTTTGACTAACTGTGAATGTCTATGTTAAAATAGCTTTGAGCCTTTTGTTATGTAAACAGACCTTAAGGCACATCAGAATCAAAGCCCTGATTTAGGCTCATGTACAGTCATAGTTTTAACCTGAAGGCCTGAATATGCAAGATCTGTCATGACCTCTTGGGTATGAATTGTAGTCATTGGTCACTGTATACAGAAGAGACCATACACTTAGTACTGTGACATTTAAAAAAATGTTTGATATATTATCTTGCATGCACATCTAAGAATCACCCTCGAAGTTCGTCTCAGGTGCTGTATGTGACACCTCAAAAAGAGAGGGAGCGTTGCCACTAACTGCCTTGTCTTCTTCTTCCCCCACATTGCAGAGAAATTGCGCACTGATTTTCACTAACTTCACCCTTCTGGTCCTTGGGTCATAAAAGCACAACTGCCCAGAACGAGCTGTCACTTCCTGTCTAAGTGACCTGAGCAAAGGAGAGCCGAGTGCAAATAGAAAGTGAAGAAGCTATTAAAAGTGATCAAGCCACATTGTTATACTGGCGGCCTTTTTTATTCATTTTGAACATCATATTGTGTCATTTTAGATGGCCGGGTTGGCGCCCCAGAAATGTACCTATGTATCAGCCTGCCATTCCCTTAGATGATCACAATGTCCACTTTGATGTCTTTGAAAGTTACCAGGACTCCAATTCTGAGGTTTAAATTTAGTTTTAATTCATTTTGACCCCATCTCATTTTTCGCTTTTATTACGTCTTGGATGCATCATCTAATCTCTGCCATTGTGGTAGTGGTTTCAAGGAAGTGAGGTTATAAAACTGCAAATTTATGCTATCTCTCAGTGGAAAAACAACATTTTTTAAAATAAATCTGTAGTCATCTTTATTTCAAATATTCCCAAGCTTTAGGTTTTTATTTTGACTTTTGTTTTTGACTCACAATTCTGATTTTGTTCTTTACCTCCACTTTGTTTGTTGTTTTGGATTTCCTTGTTTTTCGCCTCTGCTTGTCATAATACTATTCAAACCATTTTATCATTTTCAGGGGCCTCATGTATAGATGGTGCATACACACAAAAATGTTGTGTAAGCCCATTTTCACACTGAAATCGCAATGTATAAAACCTAAACTTGGTGTAAACCCACGCACATTGTCACTCTAGTTAAAACCCTGGCGTACGCAAGTTCTCCGCTCAGTTTTGCAAACTGGCGGCACCCAGCATCAAAGCAGTGCTACTGTTCCAGTGTGGTTTCCCTTTCTTTTTTAGATCCACATGCCTGACGCAGCTTTATAAATACAATGAAATTAACCGCATATTGTTTATTAGTTTAAGGCATCTGATTGTTATTAACCTGTAACAAAATAACGGTCCACAGAATGGTCAAACTGTTCTAAATATCAGAGCTATTTAGCGTTGTTACTCTAACTGCACCTTCTTCTTCTTCTTCTTTCAGCTGCTCCCATTAGGTATTGCCACAGAGGATCATCTTTTTCCCATATTCCTCTCACTGCACCACTGGGAATATTTATATTACTGTATTTGAGTGGGGAATCATAGCTCTACAGCAGCTGAATGGAAAAAGAATTATCGTTATACAGCATCAAGCACACGCTGCCTCAGCCATGCTGTCTATTAAACTGTTGTCACACAGCAAACGCTTCAGAGCCTTTCCTGTACGGACCTCGCGGTTCAGAAACAGTTTCATTCCAAGATCTATAAACGCACTCAATCAGTCCATCAAGTGCTCCTTGGAGAACTGTTTGTACTTATTAGTATAATTACCTCACTGTAAACTTGCGAGGGAGTGGCGGGGTACTAACGTTTCTCTTTTGCTTTCTTCCAGGAAAAAAGACTCTCCGCCACCATAAGCTTTCCCTCAGTACCCTACTTCCGCCCTTCCTCCGCCATCTTTCCTGACGTCATCAGTCCCATCCTCCCTCACAGTTCCTTCCTAGCATTCCTCCACTTCCGGCTCCTCCCTTATAAAATGGCCGCCGACGCCTGGAATGGTGTCGCGCATATGAACCTTTTATGTTTATATTTTGACCTGTTTTGTTTTTTGAATTGTGGATTATTCTACAATATACGGGGCCAGAAACCCCAAACCTTTATGCTGTTTGCTCGTGGATCTTTTACAACACGTACTACAAAGATATTTTAATGTTCAGATGGCTTAACATCTATTACAGAGCTGATTGTGTGGCTATTGGGTATTTGGAGAAAGAAAAGTAAGGACAGGAATTGGGGGTTAGTATGTTTGAAAGAGACAGTACTGCTACAATAAATTATTTTATCGAAGGTCGCACACAGCGCAGTAAGAATCTTGTACGAGGCATAAACAATCACTGTTCCACCCTGTTCCCATGTTTAATAACATGCTTTAACTCCTACAATCATGAAAATTATATCATGTATACATCTCAGTATTTTAATTTTTCAGAGAGCTGTAATATCACAAATGTAATGGATTCTGTGTCTTGTCGGAGGAAGAGAAAGCTGGTTTAAGAAGCATGTAGTGATTCACACACATTGAGCACATAGAAGGCCAAATACAAAACAAAGCACTTAACGTGCTACTTTAGTGATGATGGGATTTGAGAAACTAGTGAATTAAACAGTTTTAAGGTTAAGTTTATGATGTTCTACTTTAATGACAAAATAAACTACGTGATTAAAGTGGAAATTTCTAGATTAAAGTTTACATTTTGTGCTTTTTTCCTACTGTGTGCCTATTTTTTTTCTCTGTACCCTAATAGGCTTTCATATGACACTCAGACGGTGGGCTACAACTCACCTTTTCACGGCAACTTTGATATCTGACAACTTTTTTATTTCAGGCACTGTATGACTTTGTGAACTTGAGCTTTTCAGTTTCTCCAACACTATGTCACTCGATCAACTTCCCTTTGTTGTTTATACCACCGTTTAAACCAACAAATAGTACGTTTTTCCTTGCCTCCACTTGGTATCCGCTAAAATTCTTCTATTTCCCCCTGTGCTTTTGCTATTGCCTTTTCACAGAATGCTGAGCTTAATGGCTATTTATATTGATTTGCAAATTCAAAGAGGCGTAATTCTGGGAGGAGTTTGAGGAGTGGTAGCAGGCGCGTGCATGAACGTTACTTTTCATGTTGACTGGGATTTATGGAGCGGAAGAATGTGGAAGTTGACGAACGCAGAGATTTATGCATTTGGATTTTTTTGTGCGTACGAACATTTCTGCTTTTGTCCTTATGCCATGTTTTAGTGGGAATTTTATGCACGGCGTTATGCATGAGGCCCCAGGTCTTTTCTTTATCTCACAATAATCCTTTGTCATGCTTCTGTTCGATTACATGTACAAGGAAAACATGTCAAAGAAGGGAAACTGAGAGAGAGAATACAACTGCAACACATAAAATGCAAATAAATAAGACACACCTGTTCACTGTATTGGTCATAGGTTTATGGAACCTTTTAAGTGGTGGTGCCTGTTGAATGAGCACTTTACATGAATCCCAAGGAACTCACTGTAGACCTCCATGATTAAATTGTGGTGAAGCACAGATCATGACAAAGGGATAACAACAACAACAACAACAACATTTATTTATATAGCACATTTTCATACAAATGATGGAGCTCAAAGTGCTTTACATGATGAAAAAAGAAAAAAAGACAAAATAAATAAGAAGTAAAATTAGGGAACACTAATTAACAGAAAATCAAAGTAAGGTCCGATGGCCAGGGAGGACAGAAAAAACAAAATAAAAAATCCAGACAGCTGGAGAAAAAAATAAAATCTGCAGGGGTTCCAGGCCACGAGACCGCCCAGCCCCATCTAGGCATTCTACCTAACATAAATGACCTCAATCAGTCCTCATGGTATTCAGGGTTCTCATGGAAAACCTTGATGATGATGGTCAGGTGGACTTCTGACCTTTAATCCAACAATGTAGGGACATCACAGTGCTTTGATCAGGTAGTGGTGGTGCAAATAAAAGAGCAGAAGAGAAAGTAGGGGTTAGTACAGATTTTGAATATGAATACCTTAAATAATAATGATAATTAATTGAATACACAGAGCATCAGGATTAAACTAAGATGAAGCTATGAGAAAGCCATGTTAAAGTAATGTGTTTTCAGCAGTTTGTTAAAGTGCTCCATTGTATCAGCCTGGCAAATTCCTATTGGCAAGCTATTCCAGATTTTAGGTGCATAACAGCAGAAGGTCGTCTCACCACTTCTTTTAAGGTTAGCTCTTGGAATTCTAAGCAGACACTCATTTGAAAATTTAAGGTTACGATTTGGAGTGTAAGGTGTAAGACATTCTGAAATATAAGATGGAGTAGAATATTTAAGGATTTGTAAACCATCAGCAGTATTTTAAAGTCAATTCTAAATGACGCAGGTAACCAATGTAGTGACATCAAAACTGGAGAGATGTGATCAGATTTTCTTTCCCTAGTTAAGATTCTAGCAGCTCCATTCTGCACTCATTGCAATCGATTGATGTCTTTTTTGGGTGGTCCTGAGAGGAGTGCGTTACAGTAATCTAGTCGACTGAAAGCAAAAGCGTGAATTAATTTCTCAGCATCTTGCAATGTTATAAGAGGTGTAAATTTTGCTGTATTTCTTAAGTGGAAAAATACTGTGGATAAAACTTTTCTAAAGCTTTAAGTATCCCAGGTATACATTGGCCTCAATTATTGTGAAATGGAAGACATGGACTATTTTCACTATGACTTTTTCTGGAGTTACTAAGTAACTGGAGAGGAAGGGCCATGGTCAAGACAGTGAACAAGAACCAAACTGTCACGCATTCAGATATTCAGAAGCCCTGTCCTGAAATTAACCTGTAGGAAGGATAACCCACCCAACCACAATCCATCAAACAGGCACATATGACAGCCCAATTTGAGTTTGCGAAATAACAATTAAAGTACTCTGAGAGCCTGAGGGAAAAAAAAAAGATTCTCTGGTCTGATAAGCAAAAATGTTATTCTTTGGGTAGAACTCCAAGCTCTGTGTCTGGTGAAGTGAAGTGCCAAAATATCATTCCTATGATAAACCATGATGGTAGCAGCATCATACTATGAGGGTGCTTGTCAATGGTAGGGACAGGAAAACTGGTAAAAAATTGACAAAAGGATGAATTAAATGAAATACAGAGGAGTCCTTAAAGAAAACCTGCAACAAAGTGTGCACTACCTCAGGCTGGGCCAATGACAATGACAAGGAGTATACAGCCAGGACAACACTGATGTGGCTTTGGGACAAGTCTCTGAGTGACAGTGACTGGCCCAGCCAATGCCCAGACTACAACCTCATAAAATACCTGTGAAGAGACCTGAAAAATGTGGCTTACAGGTGCTACCCATCCAATCTAATGAAGTGTGAGGGGATGTTCCAGGAAGAATGGGATAACCTGACCTAATCTGAGAGTAAAAAAGTTATAGAGGCTTAACAATAGAGCCCTGAATCTGTAACTGCTCCCGAAAAGGCTTCTACAAAGTACTGAATTAAGGGTCTGAATACTTACATGAATAAAAGATAATCAGTTTCTGATTTTTTTTTAAATTTGCAAGCCTTTCCGAAAATGTTTTTTCCCTTTGTCAATATAGATTCTTGAGTGTATATTGCTGTGCAGAAAAGGCAATTTTATCCATTTAAAATTAAATCTATAATACAGTAAATTGTGTAGAAAGTGAAAGGGTCTGAAAATGCACTGAATCCTTTGTAGGTGTTGTGTGACCTGAGAACTGCTAATTAGAGTGAAGCCTAATGGAGCAATAGCAGTCTCTCCTCCCCTAACACCATTGCCCTTGTGGGTTTCCCCTTATCTGTGCTTCCCATGTGCGCCTTTAAACCTGGATGTTGACCTCTAGTGCCTTCAGGACAGAGAATGCTCAAACTCTGGGTGTGCTCGGACACACCTAGTGTATCTCATATTCCTTCTTCCAAGTGGCCTATACTAGTTCTTCCGGTTTTTTTTTTTAAATATTGCAAATGGATTACTAGTTACAACAGGCTTGTAAAGTGAACCATGTAAAAAAAATAACAAATTTACTATTTTCCCAGTGTTGTACATTAGTATTAATTAACTGGTCATTGTGACTGGCAAGAAAGCAGAGAAATGAAAGTTTACCAGTTTATTCATGTGCTCCCACTAAACTCCTGGACCATAAAAAAAGGACAGAAAACTGCATGATTAATGGAGAAATAAATATCTGGCAGTATAGTTTAGCTGCCGGATGGGACTAGCCAACATTTCCACAGCACAAAAAGAGTTTAAGACCCCAGACAAGGAAGAGGGTCGACAGTTGGACTTGTTTAGAGGGAACCCGTGTTGCTTTGTGATGTTTTAGGATCTACTCACATTTATTATTCCCATCATTGGCATATTTGTATTACTGAAGGAAATTACCTTCGCAAACACACAGAGGGCTCCTAATTGATTTACTTAAAGGGTTATAGCCATACCATCAGAAACATCAAAAGTGTCCTCACGAGTCATCAAATCAATGGGACTGAAGTCCTGTTTTTGCCAGGAGAGTCGGAGATGTGAAATAAAGCAATCATTCTAAGAAATCAAGAACAGTGAGAGTTTTTTTTTTTTTAAATTTCAGGCTCCTTTCTGATGCCAAAAGTGACTACACATCTGGGCCCAAACAACCATTAAATGTAAATAAATGGAAAAGGCACTGTTAAGGGTTTTAAAACTCTTAGTGGCATTTGTTGTTGTGCTTAAAGCTCCATGCTATTCACCTCACAAGGCTAATGGCTGAGAACTGGTTGCCCGTTAAAATTCTTAAACTGAATTAAAAACACTGAGTTTCACACCTTTTTACATGAGTTAAAACCTTGATATTGCTTTGTTATTCTCCAAAAATATGTTATTGCCCTAATTTCTATGTTTAGATGGACAAAACTTTATTTGTCCCTGGGGAAAATTAAAATTTTACAGAAGCTTGTTAAAAAATAAATAGATAAATAAATGTATGTATGCACATACACACACACACACACACACACACACACGCACACACACACTATGGTCTGAAACATAAGAGAAAATGACTAAAAATCAAGAAAATGAAGAACAAAAGAAGACTTCTGACTTGGCTGTCCCTGTCCCAGTGAGGAATTATGCAGATATATTGCTGTTGGCCTAAAGGAAGCCCCAGAAGCGTTTCTTCACACACTTTTGCTGAATGATTACTCAGTGTTAGTGTGTCATAGAGAGGATGTGCAACATTGTTCGTAATGTCCCTCAGCTTTGTTTTAATTCTCTCAAGGGTGTCCAGAGTGCATCCCGTAACTGAGCCTACCCTTTTAATTAGCTTGATGATTCGGTGAGCCCGTCTTGAAGTGATGTTACCAGCCCAGCATTCCACAAATTGCCCATCACCAAGTTATAGAAGATGTGAAGGATGTCACTACCCACATCAAAGGAACGCAGTCTCCTAAGACAAAACAATCTGCTCTGCTCTTTCTTATCAGGTCCTCTGTGTCTAACCTGTCATTGATGTGGACCCCCAAGTACTTGTAGCAGTGTACCTCCACACCCACTCCCTGAAAATTCACCAGGCATAGAGGCTGTTTTGTGCATTATTCTCAACTATGACTGATATAAATAAAATTGATTTATAGGATCCATTTTGTCAAATGTATGGAGATGAGAGTGAAATTCCTACTTGCTAGTACTAATCAATGTGTAACACGTTACCTCTCCCCGGCATAATGATCCGTGGAACTACCTGACCTCGAAACTTCTGTCATGCAATAAAGACCATAACTGCATTTTAGCAGAAACCATATACCGAACGCAGCATATCTAAATGTACTGTGAAGCAAAGCAGGCTATGTGGCTTTATGGCTAACAACTTAAAGTTACACTGTGTGGCCAAAAGAACATGGACAACCCTTCAAATTATTGAGCTTGAATGTTTCATTATTTACGTGAATAAAATTAAGCACATGACTACGCAACCTCAATTGACAACAGAATGGGACATGTTGAAATGTTCAGTAACTTTAAACCTGGCATTATCATAGGCTGCCATCATTGCCACAAGTCAGTACATTAAATTTCAGCTCTGCTCAGTGACTGTTATTATTGTGAAGTGGAAGTAGCAACAACAGCTCATCCATGAAGGGTAGACAGTACAGACTGACAAAGCAAGGCCACCGAGTTCATAAAAATCACTCACCACAGAGTTTCAAACTGCCTCTGGAATCAACTTCAGCACAAGAACTGTGTATCGGGAGGTTCATGAAATGGGTTTCCATGGCTGAGCAGTTGTACACAAGCCTGAGGTCATTATGTGCAATACCAAGCATTGGATGAAGTGGTGTACAGCAGGCCGCCATTGAAGTCTGGAGCTGTGCAAATGTGTTCTTGGAAGCGATATCTGGTTAGTCTGATGGTCAAATCTGGGTTTGGCAGATGCCAAGAAAATTCACCTTCCAGGCTGCATAGTGTCTACTGTAAAGAGTGGCGGAGGAAGTATAAAGGTTTCTTGGTTCCAGCGAAGTGTCCTGTTAATGCTACAGCAGACAAAGACATTTTAGACAATTGTGCACTTTGAACATTGTGGCAACAATTTGGTAAAGACCCTTTTCTGTTCCAGCATTATTGTGCCCCTGTGTACAAAAACATGTCCATAAAGGCATGGAGGTACTCGAGGGGCCTACACAGAGCCCTGACCTCAGCCCTATTGAATACCTTTTGGATGATTTGGATTGCCGATTGAGAACCAGACCTTCTCATCCAAAATCAGTTCCTGACCTGACAGATGTTCTTTTGGCTGAGTGGACATAAATTCCCACAGACCCACTCCAAATCTTGTGGTAAGCCTTCTGAGAAGATTGGAGGCTGTTAGACATAGCTGCAACGGTGCAGAAAACTCTGAATTAACACTCATATTTTAGGAATGGGATGTCCAACATGGGCGGCACGCTGGCACAGTGGTAGCACTGCTGCCTCGCAATTAGGAGACCCAGGTTCGCTTCCCGGGTCCTCCCTGCGTGGAGTTTGCATGTTCTCCCCGTGTCTGTGTGGGTTTCCTCCCACAATCCAAAGACTTGCAGGTTAGGTGGATTGGCGATTCTAAATTGTCCTGTGGTGGGTTGGTGTCCTGCCCGGGATTGGTTCTTGGATTGGCTCCTGTGTTTTAATTCAACGGGTTGGAAAATGGATGGATGGATGTCCAACATCCTCATGTAGGTGTGATACTCAGGTGTCCAATATGTTTTGGTCATGTGGTGTGTTTAAGCTTTTTCAGTCTGTATCATGGCCCACTGCTTGGTCTCGACAGAGTGAGCTTATATGAAAGAATTATAGAAACCTGCTGTTACTTTTTAAGTTACCTATATTAATTTTACTTAAATAAACACATGCATATAAAGAAAAAAGTAAATAAAGGTTGCATCTATGATATAACAACTACAAAGACATCTAAAAAATGTATACACCCAAGAAGTTAGTTTTGTTTTGAAAATAGAAATATTTTTTTCCAGTTTTTTCTGTCTGCAAATATATGCAGGCACTTTACTAAGTCGAAAATGCACTTTGGATATTTTGAGATTCTCATGGGGCTCCTCCAGAGAATTATAGTTGCTTTTGCTTGTTCTTTGATAGAAGTCGTAATATTAATATTGTCACTTGTACAAAATACTAAGAAATTCTACTTACATGCCCAAACAACATGCAAGGCATCGCCACTCTGGAAAAAGAACCAGGCAAAAATGTCCGTCTTTAATTCTGATTTATGTGCAGTCAGACAATCTCGTAGTCTTGAAGCAAGAGTGTGTACATTATGTATAAACAGTGAGATTTTATATATCCATTCATGACTTATATCCACTGCATGTGTCCACAAGGGGGCACTGTAGCACCTGCTTGAAAATGAGACTGGGACTACTTGTATTTAAGTGAGCTCTTCCATCTCCTTGTTTGTGGACAATTATATTGTTCAGTGGAAAGCCGCGCCCTTGTCTTGCACAACTTCCACTGGAGTCAAAGCAATTATTTATTGCTATAAATAATTATCAAACATGTGCCATACCATGAGAGCAACACGCCTGAATGAAACTGATGCATATGTAATGCTGCCTGCCTCACATGGCACTTGTGCTATTCTCTGGCTGCTGCACCTGTTATGACTCTATACCAATGGTTACACCCATGTGCCATTGACTACTTCATCTTAAGTGCCAATCCGAAGACCCTTGATTTTTTACTTTGTACCTAAAATCCTCCCAATAGCTATCTGTCTTTATCTTTCCAGATGTACATGTTGGCAACTGGAGGCCTGGCAGACGCCTGAGTTATATGAAGATGAGTGAGACTCTTGAAGGTAGAGGGGAAGAAAGTGATGCTATTGTGATGGGTGAAGCAAGATGACAAAAAACCAACATAAAGATCAAATGCCACCTTTCTTATTATGGTATCTTTTTATTCACCCCACAGTTTATCTGAAGGAGATACTTCTGCACTGCTCTGTGGCCTGCCTTCACTCTTTTTGGCTTTATGGTTCACAGGATCTCATGCATACACACACATACACACACAAACATGCACACGCACGCACACAGTCAGAACTCGGTGAAAACCCAAACGCTAAGCTTCACAGTCTTATCTTACAATTTTACTTTGATCTGTTAGAAAAAAATGCTAAAAACAGGACATCAACAACTGAACATGTGTGTGCAGAGCTCGTCAGATGTTTTAAACTCTGCATCCAAGGCTTATGTGCTTCAGGAAGACATTTGTGTTTACCTGTTAGTTGCGGATAAGCAGAGCCATTTTAGACTAGCAGTTGTGCAAAACAATTACACAGCTGAACTAAGGGTTCTGATGCTAGGCTCTTTTTGTACAGTTTTCATTTACGCTGGTCAATTTTTTCAATCTAGTCTTATAATGATTGTTTCAAAAGAAACCTCTATCTGATGGATAAAACAAAACTGTGGGCATTCAGGCTGCAATTTATTAATAATGCCACAAATTATTATCATAATTTTCATCACCACGTATCTAAGCAGTCTGAATAACTTTGAATAAAGTTACACCAGCTGTAATGCCATAAAATCCATATAGTACATGATCAAAATAAATCCTCAAGAGCAGTGACATCTGTAGAAACAAAGATACAGTATATTCATCAGTTTTCCTCAATTGTCTTCTTAACATTTTCTTTGAAATATTTTCTCTTTTGCATATTTTTAATATGTTAATGTTTTTACTTAAAGGGACTTAAAAGCTCCACTGGCACAGTCCACTCATTTTTGTACTTCTGCAATTAGAGCAATGGTGGATTAAAGTGTTTGCTCTCTGTCACATTGTGATTCATTTGGTTCATAGTCCAACGCCTTAGCCTCTAGGCCACATAGCCTGACACTTCAACTATTCTAATTATTCTTGAAGGTTTGACACCAATATCCTGAAGCGAAAACAATTTAAAAAATTGTACAAGATTAAGACTGCACGTCTATCCAAATTAGCCTTTATATGCAGTAGTAGGGTGGCGCAGTGGGTAGTGCTGCTGCTGTCTTACAGTTAGGAGACCCAGGTTCACTTCCTGGGTCCTCCCTGCATGAAGTGTGTGTGTTCTCCCCGTGTCTGTGTGGGTTTTCCTCCCACAGTCCAAAGACATGTAGGTTAGGTGCACTGGTGATTCTAAATTGTCCCTGGTGTGTGTGTGTTTGCACCCTGCGGTGGGCTGGCATCCTGCCCAGGGTTTGTTTCCTCGGCTGTGCCCTGTGTTGGATCCAGCAGACCCCCATGACCCTATAGTTAGGATATAACGGGTTGGATAATGGATGGATGCAGTATCTATAAAAAGTTTGATGTTTTCATATTTCATTGTTATACAGGGTGAGCCAAACAACCCATTAGTGAAGGTTTTGCTTATTTATGCAACCATTCAAATGGAAATGTGCCTCATTGCTACACATGACAATGGCATCTCGATGAACGGTTTGCAGCTCTCCCAGTCTCTCTCAGTGACTTCCTGCACTACCATCATTTTGTATGGATGGAAATTAAGGTCCTCACACAAAATCCTCCTCAAAGACATCTTGGAAATGGCAAAGGCAGAAGCATGTGTGCGTACTGAACATCTAGAAGACTGCAAAATTGATGCCCTTACAACTTGGACGGCCTGGAGATTTTCTGTTCAATGTTGTACCTGTCTGCCTAAATTTAGCCACCCACCGAAGATTTGTTTTCTGATTTCGCAGGAGGAATGCTTAAGTGCATTCGATAGGCACGTTGTGCAGTGATGATGGATTTGTTGTTTTTGAATAATGCTTCAACAACGAAAGCACAGTGCACACCAGACTAAGGCATATTGCTGAATGAAAACTACAAGAGATCACCTATTAAAGGACCCCCACTGCCCCCAACTCACTCAGCTGCCAGTACCTCGCACAATGACCCTGAGAAATGTGGTACTTCATTTTGGCTGGTACAATAATAAATCCCACTGGATTTAATTTGCTTTACTGACACTGAGCAACAGAAAAAAGATTCTTTAATGTCAAAGTGAAAGTAGATCTAAATGTAAATTAATTCCAAACACAAAACACAAAATAACTCATCTCATAAGTGTTCACCTCCTTCATATTCATCATCATTATCAACATCATCATCATCACTGGTGTTGCCAATTGGATTTTTACATCGCAGAAGTCACAGGTCTGTGGTTTCAACTGATTATAGTTTAAATGAACCTGAACATGGAATAGGAAGCTTGAGGGGAGAAAGTATGGTGGACGAACCTACACAATGAAGATACAAGAACACTCCAAGCAACTCCATTACAACAGGATTGAAAAGCATAGATCAGGGGATGGACGCAAGAAAATATCCAAGTCATTAAATATTCAGTTAAATCAAGCATGAAAAAATGTAAATAGTGTGGCACAGTTGGAAATCTTCTAGAGCAAGATATTCAGAAAAATCGAGTAATCATGCGAGAAGAAGATGAGTGATGGAGGCAACCAAGGGAGCTCTGAAAATACAGAAAGAACGGCTAACTACAGTGACTGACTTTGGAGAGACTGTACAGACAATAATTGTGTCCAGCTTTATGGAAGAGAGGCAAAAAAGAAAAATGCACAGGACACCTCAGCTAGAGTTTGACAGAATGTACATGATAGACTCTGAAGTCAGTTGGAAGAAGGTTCTATGGTCTGTCGAGATCAAAATTAAGTCTTTTGGCTATAAGACTAATCCATTCCCTACTGTGAAGCATGAGGCTGTGGGAATAATTCTATGTAGTAAGTCCTGAAAATCATGTGAGGTTAAAATGAATACAGCAAAACATGGTGAAATGTTTGAGGAAAACTTGATGCAGTCTGCAAGAAACATAGGCTTTGGGAGAAGATTTGTTTACTGGCAAGACAACAAGCCCAAGTATAAAGCTACACAAGACTGGATTCAAAGCAACAATCTGAATATCCTGGAGTGGTTGAGTAGCTGAGTCAGAGTCCAGACCTCAATCCATATGACAATTTTTGACTGGATTTGACAAAGGCTATTCACTCATGACCACCATGACACCTTACAGAACTTGAGCAGTTCTGCAAATAAGAAGCTGGGAAATGGCAGAGAGGAGCAAAGCCAATATAGAGAGAGACCTGAGCACACAAACACAAGGCTGTCATGGCTGTCAAACATGCATCTACTAAATAATGACTCGAGGGCGGTGAATGTGTGAGATGAGTTATTTTGTAATTAATTTAGACCACTTTGCAGAGATCTTTTTTCACTTTTGACACTAAAGAGTCTTTTTCTGATAATCAGCGTCAAATTATGTCCACTGTGATTCAATAGTGTGTATTCACAAGGGGTGCATACTTTTTTTAGGAACTATAGTTGCAATAGTAAATCATAAAGTTTAAAATGCTCAATGTTGTATACAAAAATTTGCAAAAACAACCAAAAAGGTGAAAACTTTTTTATAGGAAGTGTAAGTAAATGAAGTACTGGATCAAAATGCTGCTATTTGTTATTCTACACCAGAGATGTAAAGGTGGATAAATGCATGGAAAAATAATAAGTTTTCATGTATTAATCATTTTACTAGATTGATATTTTCTAAAATTGTAAAATGTTTTTCTTTTTTCTTCTTGGTTAATTCAAACTGCGATGGGCAGGCGTCCTGCCCAGGGTTTGTTTCCTGCCTTGCGCCCTGTGTTGGCTGGGATTGGCTCCAGCAGACCCCCGTGTCCCTGTAGTTAGGATATAGCGGCTTGGATAATGGATGGATGGTTATTTCAAATGAAGATCATATCAGTGGTGAAACAGGCTGTTGTTGGGCTGTAAATTATGAGGTTGCCCAATCATTCCCTACCTTGAACAAGTCAGTTAACCTGTTAGACAGCAGAGAGATTTACAGGAAATAAAGGGGGCTTAAACTACACAACACACTTGTGAGGTCTCATCTGGAGTGCTGTACACCCTTTTGGTTTCCATACTACATTAAATATGTAACTGTATACTTATTTCAGGACAGTCGGACATGAGTTATGATGAGAGGTTGAATGAGTAAAATCATTATAATTTAAACAATCAGAGTTTAAGAAGTGACATAATAGGGGTTTTACAAGTCATGAACAATATTAAAATGGTAAATGAGGCAGAGACAGAAGCTCATTAAAGATGAATTTTGCACAATTATTTGGAAATGTTTCCACAAACATGTAAACATAAGGATTGGTTACCTTTGCGTTTGACAGATACTTGTACTCTAAGAACATTCAAATCTCAACTGGATGATGTTCTGGAATGGTTAGCTGCCTAGGGATTGTGAAATCCATTCACCTAAATACTGTAAATGTAAACAAGAAACAGATGACATGATATAATCAATCACAATTGGAAAAGGTTATCAATATTGATGAGTGAAATGATTCATGGAAAACTGAATCTACAGCAAAACTCAGCGCTTTATTTAGCAAATATATTTACAAAAAAATGTTTTTCACTTTCAGAGAAATTGGTCCCATTCACTCCAGAAAAAATGTGTTTAGCTCCTGTCTGGAAGTGTATTAAATGTAAAAATTCCACATACATCTGCTTTTCAATTAGTATTTAAATAAAGATTTCCAGTAATGAAAGAAATGTGATTATCTTCAAATAGCACAGGGCAGTTGCTAGGTAAAGGGAGTGGAGTGTTTAGCAGCGTCGACTTCCTGTGTGCTGAGTTTTTCTCAGTATTATGCAAGATGGTTCATTTTTGAGTGACCTCAAGTCACTCAAGTGGAAAATAGATAGATAGATAGATAGATAGATAGATAGATAGATAGATAGATAGATAGATAGATAGATAGATAGATAGATAGATAGATAGATAGATAGATAGATAGATAGATAGATAGATGCTTTATTAATCCCAAGGGGAAATTCACATACTCCATCAGCAGCATACTGATAAAGAACAATATTAAATTAAAGAGTGATAACAATGAAGATACAACAGACAGACAATAATTTTGTATAATATTAACATTTAACCCCGGGTGGAATTGAAGAGTCGCATTGCATGAGGGAGGAACGATCTCCTCAGTCTGTCAGTGGAGCAGGATGATGACAGCAGTCTGTTGCTGAAGCTGCTCCTCTGTCTGGAGATGATCCTGTTCTGTGGATGCAGTGGATTCTCCATGATTGACAGGAGTCTGCTCAGTACCCGTCGCTCTGCCACAGATGTCAAACTGTCCAGCTCCATTCCTACAATAGAGCCTGCCTTCCTCACCAGTTTGTCCAGACGTGAGGCGTCCCTCTTCTTTATGCTGCCTCCCCAGCACACCACCGCATAGAATAGGGTGCTCGCCACAACCATTTGATAGAACATCTGCAGCATCTTATTGCAGATGTTGAAAGATGCCAGTCTTCTAAGAAAGTATAGTCGGCTCTGTCCTTTCTTACACAGAGCATCAGTATTGGCAGTCCAGTCCAATTTATCATCCAGCTGCACTCCCAGGTATTTATAGGTCTGCACCCTCTGTACACAGTCACCTCTGATGATCACGGGGTCCATGAGGGGCCTGGGCCTCCTAAAATCCACCACCAGCTCCTTGATTTTGCTGGTGTTCAGTTGTAGGTGGTCTGAGTCGCACCATTTAACAAAGTCCTTGATTAGTTTCCTATACTCCTCCTCCTGCCCACTCCTGATGCAGCCCACGATAGCAGTGTCGTCTACAAACTTTTGCACGTGGCAGGACTCCGAGTTGTATTGGAAGTCCGATGTATATAGGCTGAACAGGACCGGAGAAAGTACAGTCCCCTGAGGCGCTCCTGTGTTGCTGACCACAATGTCAGACCTGCAGTTCCCGAGACGCACATACTGAGGTCTGTCTGTAAGATAGTCCACGATCCATGTCCACCAGGTATGAATCTACTCCCATCTCTGTCAGCTTGTCCCTAAGGAGCGGTGGTTGGATGGTGTTGAAGGCACTAGAGAAGTCCAGAAACATAATTCTTACATATGTAAGTATGTATATGTAAATATAGTAGTATGTCACATTTTTTAAATGTACTGCACCCCTCCTCAAGACAGAAATACAATTGATTTTACCAGTATGGTATCTGATTACACACTTTACACAGAAAAGAACGTGGGCAGTGTGTAAAAGGCTTCAGGGAGCATTACTCCTTCCTTTTCACTCCGAAAAAAACTTTATAAACCCCCAAAAACTTTTTAGTAAGTTTCACATTTGACAATTGCAAAATCACTTGTGAAAGTAATTTTAATATCAGTTTTATAAAACTGCATGTGAATCAGAACTGGTCTGTTTTGCTCCTCATTAGTTAGCAAGTTATGCAACTGTCTCAAATATTTCAACATTACGGCAGTGTTGATGAGATCAGCCCTTTCAGCTCTATAAAGCTTGTCAATTCTACTCACCTAATTTCTGAAAAATAATTGTAAGTCGAGGTTTGAAGGTCCCTAAAGTTCTCCTTTCCCTAACACTACTTGGTCATTTATTCCATGGGTCTATGGTTCTTTGTTTGAAATTTACCTTTAACAAATTTCCATCTCTCTTCCTGTGTAACAAATTTAAAGTAACACCCGTTGTCGACTGTCCTAATTACTTAATTTTAAACCATCAATAAAATAATATTTTAGCCTTCATTTGCTGAAACCAAAAAGGTTAAACTCTGTCCAGTCTTTCCTCATAGCTCGTCCCTCTTAGTTCCAGAATCAGTTACTCTTCCCTGAACTTCCTCCAGTGCTGCTATGTCTTTTTTGTGAGATCTCACTGGTTCATCTTACACCTTAAGTATAATATCCCTTGAATTGTACATCACATTTCTGGGTTTGATAGATACAACCTAACATCCTCTTAGCCTTCCTAATTACTTCAATATGAAGAGTTCACACATAGGTCCTTCTCACAAGGTGTACTTTCATTTTTCAAACCTCCCATTGTGTACTCACATTTGAACTTCCTACTGTATTTACATTAACTTACATTAAATTTCATCTGCCCAAGCTGGTATTCTGTCTAGATGTTTCTGTAATGACTCAGCTAATTCTATATTATCTGCACTTCCACCTAGTTTGGTATTACCGGCAAACCTAAACCAGTTTGTTGTTTATATTTTTGTCACGCTTGGGTTGCACAGTTGCACAGATTCATTCAGGGTTTTCAAGAAACATAAACTTTATTCATAAACAGCATAAAAAAGCATAAAGCAGAGGATGTCTGGGGGAGAAGTGAGACAAGGCAATAAGACAAAAGGACAGCTGCTGTACAGGCTTTTAAATGTTGTAAGCGCTGCACGAGAAACAGATCACGTGGCACAGCAGAAACAGCAGCAGAGCTAATCAAGTAAAGAGGAGGTAAAAAACTGCATTTGTTTCCCATTGTATTTCCATTTAAGAGGGGATTTCTTAGGAGCGGCCGTGTCTTCTAGCGGTGAGTTCACCCCCTTCTTCACAGTATATTAAAATGGCACCAGTACTGACCCCAGATAAATATCACTTTTAACATCACCTAATTCAGAAGTAGTACTTTACACCATAACCCTTTGCTTCTGTTGCTTAAGTCAATTTAGCACCCAATGCTCCATGAATTCCAACTTTTATTTTGTTTGATTACCAGTCTCTAATGGTGGACCTTATCAAAGGCTTTCAGAAAATCCATATGCACTATAGCCAGAAGTATGTGGACACCCCTCCAGATGATAGAGTTCAGATGTTTCATTTTTAACAGGTCCATACGATCAGCACACATTCATACAATCTCCTTTGACAAACATTGAAAATAGAATGGGCTGGACTGAAGAGCTCAGTGACACATGCTCATCATATGCTAATCTCTGATCAAAGGCTTTGGTTGTTTCCTCATAGAATTCCTGCATAATAGTGACAGCTTTTATTCAAATGAGAATCAAAGTGTTCTTTCACATTTGGTACTACTCCTTATCTTTTGTTTTTTTTTATTCACTTTTGCTTTTTAAAATTCTTTTGCTCTATTTTTAATTAATATTTTACCTTCCTGTCCCTCCTTGCATGTATACGTGCTTGACAAGAGTATCTGTAGGCTTAGTTGATAATTTGTGACAGAGGCTTAAAGGATGTATGATATACATAATCAATAACAGTGATTATAATAATGGTAAATGTATGAGTAGCACTGTAGCTTGGATTCCTTCTTCATACTTTTAATAATAATAATAATAATAATAATAATAATAATAATAATAATAATCTTTTACCTTTATATAGCACTTTTCATACTACTCACAGTGCCTTACATAGTGAGAGGGGAGCCACTTCACCCACCACTAATGTGTAGCATCCACCTGGATAATGCGACAGCAGCCATTACCTGCACCAGTACGCTCACCACACATGAGCTGTTAGATGATGAAGTGGTGAGTGATTCTTAGCCAGTTAGAGACTAAGGATGATTAGGGGGCCAGAACTACTAGGCTGAGGTGGACAAATTAGCCGGGATGCCCAGGGATTTTGTATGACCACAGAGAGCTCAGGACCTCGATTTGTATGTCTCATCCTAGGGATGATGCCATTTTTACAGCACAGTGTTCCCATCACTGCACTACGGCATTGGCATCCACATTCAGACCACAGAGTAAGTACTTCTTCTTGGCCTAGCCAGTGTTCATGTGATATTTACACATTCCCACTGTTTCCTTGCATATCCTAAAAACATGTGTGTTAAGTTGAAAAGAGACCTAAAATGGCCCAGTGTGGATGTGTGTGCAAGCGCACCCAGTGACAACCTGCCACTGTATCCACAATTCATTTCTGCTTTGCCTTTAGAGTTGCCAGGATTGTTTTACACTTCCCACAACTCTGAAATAAAAATTATCTTTATAGGAATCATTTGTTAAAACAGTGATTTGTGTTTCAGAGATTGGCACACATGAAAAGACATTTGTGTGGTAAGGAAGCAACTCATGTGGGCACATCAGTTGTTTGTTTCAGGCTGATAACAATGACATTAAACTATAATTCAAGTCCATACATGTGAGCAGTTAAGTCAACTTGCCTTTTCACTCCTTTAATTTAGTTGGTGTACAATTATCCTTTTGTGCTTTGTTTTCATTTAGAAACTTAAAGGATTGGTTAAACTGAACAAACTTGATTTTTTATTGTTTTTGGATGTTGATTTATGTTCTTGCAGATGTCTCACAGCCTCCGACATGTTACTTTCCATTTTTGGCACAGTTCAGCTGCTAAACCTGTTTTCTGAATACTCAACAGGCTGCCGTTACTCAGGGATCAGACCACCCTTTCTGCCTCCTTAGCTTTTACCTGCAGTTCTAAATCCATGACATTTCAAGTCAACAAGGTTTTCAAACCTGCATATGTTTTGTGCTTTCAGTGACAGGCACCAGCATCAGTAAATCACCAAGGGAGTAGCCCTTCAGCCAAGCAGGTGAGTCACCAAACTTTGTACATCTAACACATTTACTCAGTAGTAATAAAAAACACACAAAGTGAAAAGTGGTGCAGGGAGTGAGTGGAATTTGAACTTGATAAACTGAGCTAATAGAAATGACAGGCAGTGTCAGCCGCAGGCCTTATAAAGTTACACAAAGACACATGAAAGATGCACAAAGTCAGCCTGAAGGGCTGAAAGTGTTCTTGAAAAATTCAGAAGCCTGTACTGCATTTCTGACAAATTAGGGGCTTCCCAAGTGTAACCTTTTTACTTCCTTCATTCTTCATTCTGTGGCAGACAGTAATGGATCATATACCTGTTGTTTTTGAGAATCTCAACCACTTTATTTACTCCGGCAAGCAAAGTACACCCTCTGACAGAGCAAAGAGAAAAAAAGAAAACAATCGTAACATAAAACAAGGCTCTTGCACAACTTTCTGAGGTGCATCTATTCTAACTCTTTTTTTCTCTAGCAAGCCAAATACGCACCTGCTGAAAGGACATGAGTACCCATAAAATGCACCCCAATTGAGAGCCTGCAACCCATATTCTCCCAATGATTGCTTCCTACCTAACATACAATAATATATAAAAATAATTTTCAGGAAATACAAAAAAAAAAAAAAAACCAAACAAACCCCAAAGTACAAAAATAACATAGAAAACCAGAATAACCCTACTACGCAAGCAATAAATCAGTCTAAGGTTTGGATGCAGGCACTCACAACATCATGTTTATTTTCTTGCTTTCTAGTCATTGTGATATGTGTTCAGTTCATAATGTGTATAAATACATAAATAAATAACTATTTATTTATTTAAAGAGCTTCTTTAAAAAGCCAAATTTCACCCTTGGGACAAATAAACTTCTGTCTATCTGTGCCTTATTTATTTATTTTGTAATATCACTTAGCTGCGCTCATCTCTGACTACTATGTTACATAAATACAAATAAAACTTTAGAAGTGTAGGCCCACTTTTTCTTCAATTAGGACTATTTTAAATTAGATGGTGTTTCATAAGATTGATATATAGTACTATAGTAATGTTTTTTTCTTTTTTAAGATAAATGGACATATCAAGATTTGATCTTCATTTAAACAGTATCTACAGATAGATAGATAGATAGATAGATAGATAGATAGATAGATAGATAGATAGATAGATAGATAGATAGATAGATTAAAGACACTATATGAGATAGATAGATAGATAGATAGATAGATAGATAGATAGATAGATAGATAGATAGATAGATAGATTAAAGACACTATATGAGATAGATAGATAGATAGATAGATAGATAGATAGATAGATAGATAGATAGATAGATAGATCAGTTCTGTCCCCAGAGGGAAATTTACAAATAAAGATTATATAATATTAAAAATATCATGCCATATTTACATTTTGGAGTCCATTATATAATTTAAATAGACATAAATGCAAATACCACATTTGGAAAAAGTAAAGTTTTTAAGGCACATTTTATATTTGTTGTATTCTATGATGAGGCTGTGTATATCTTTTACAGATTTATTCAAACCACTGTGTATGGCACTGGCATGGGCATTTCTAAGGAGAGTCTGTCAGTTAAGAAAATTAGAGTTAGACTTCTACAGTGTAATAGTTGAAAACATTTTTCTTTTGACTAAAAAATGTTTACATGCAGTATATGTAAACAATAACATTTTTGTTTTTATTTGTATTTGTAAAGAACATTTTAACAGTTGTTCATTGTTGCTTCAGCGTTTGAAGCTCTATCATGGTTTGTACGAGTTCCTGCAAGGAGTTTGAATTTACTATAAAAAGTGGAGTGTCTGGATTTTCATTTTTTTTTTTACACATATTATGGTTTTAAGAAACATCTATCAAACTAATTAAGTAATAATTCAGATGGTCAAGCAGTCTTTACTGAGGATTATCAATGTTTGATTTTTAGTACAAAGGAACTTTATTTAGAGCACTTGGGGGGAACTTTTGCAAAATCCCAACTATGTTTCAGTGTTTGGTGTTAAGAGAACTTGCATACTAAAATTATTAAAGTTTTTTCACATCTCAGAAAACTGTGCTGTGGATATAATGCATGATTTACTTGAAGGAGTTGAACAGTATGAATTAAAGCTTGTGTTTCAGTACATAGTTAAGAACTGTGTTTCCCTGAACACATGTCAGATGGGATTCACAGCTTTAGTTATGGATATATTAAAAGGAAAAAAAAAACAACTAAGCATGGTAAAAATTGATGACAGAAGCAAAGATCTGGGTCTTAGTGCTATACAGACATGGTGCCTCTTGCATATTGATCATTGATAAGTTCATTGATAAGAATGTTAGTGACTGGTACTTGATACTTTTGATTAAAATTGTATATACAGTATTGTATTGTGATCCATCTTAACTCATGGTATGACATGCTTTTTGAAATCACAAATTGTTCAAATACCTTTTTCCAGTGAAAACTTTGATTCCAAAGCATTATTTAATGATACACTATCTAATAATACAATACACAATACAATACAGATTATTTTTGTATAGCCCAAAATCACACAAGAAGTGCCGCAATGGGCTTTAACAGGCCCTGCCTCTTGACAGCCCCCCAGCCTTGACTCTCTAACAAGACAATGAAAAACTCCCAAAAAAACCTTGTAGGGAAAATGAAAGAAACCTTGGGAAAGGCAATTCAAAGAGAGACCCCTTTCCAGGTGGGTGTGCAGTGCGTGTCAGAAAAAAAGGGGGTCAATACAATACAATACACTGAACAGAACAAATCCTCAATACAGCATAAAAATAAAAATTTTAGAAGTACATAAACATTTTAGAAGTACGTAAGTACTTACGGAAGTAATAAGTATCCATTAAATAGGTCCCATTAACACACATGTGGTGCATGAGGTTTGAAGGGAAGCACAATTTTTTCAAAAAATGTGTGAAAATGTTTAAAAACATAATTGTTGGTAAAAATAAAAACCCACCAGAACCAGATGTCATTCCACTGAGAGAGTTTTTATTTTAAAAGATTTCAGTTTGGACCACTTAATAGTGTCTTGATGACCAGTCTAGAAGGCAGTGAAGAGTTAAATGAAACCTGTGTGAAAATCTGTGGAAAAGAATATCAATGTATGTTTTCAATAAAATCATACATGTGATTGTAAATGATGAAAAAGCTTTCCTTTTAACTAGTAATGTTACTACTGTAACTAATGTTACTGATCATTTTAATGCATTCTGCATTGAAAACATAGCAGATAGGTTCAGTCTGATTTGTGTAGATGATCTTGTATACTGCAGACCGTACAAAAGGCAATTCACATATGATGAAAGTGATGAAACAACCTATATTGTTCCTGTATACAATTTTGTAGGATCACTGTAATATTCCAAATTGTAAATACGTTTTTCCTTGTGAATTTTAAATTGGTATTTATGACATTGGAAGTTTAAAAGGCAAGGCCTTTTTATTTTTCATCTGGGAAAGACTTAAAAATCTATAGCTGTTGGCATCATTTTTATATCAACTAATCTCTATGCAATCTTGGTCTACCTATTGACATTTTTTTCTCTGAAAATTTACCGTTTTAAATGGATAATTCTAATATTTATATTTAATAATAAAACTGTTTTTAAAAAAGAATGTTTGTGGTATTCATTTCACTGAAAAAATCTAAACCTTTGAGATTTTTCATGGTAACTCCTTATAATGTTAAAATAGAAAGAGTAAAAATTTCCACTCCAGAGTTGGTGTTTTTTTAATAACATATAGAATGGTGTAATGAAAAATAAACATCCAACAATAGACAGTAATAATAATAATGCATTTTATTTATAAGGCACTTTACATTTGTAGTAAATCTCAAAGTGCTACATAAAAGTTTAAACAAAGGCAAAACAACAATAATTAGTGGCATTCTTGTTAATATGCTTTCCTAAATAGAAAAGTCTTTAGCTGTTTTTCAAAACAGCCCACAATCTGCTGTGTTCTCAGGTTCTCTGGTAGGGCATTCCAGAGCCGTGGAGCAGCAACTGCAAAGGCTCCGTCACCCATTGTATAAAGTTTTGTCATAAGGAGGGGGCAAAGGCGGTAGGTATTTGCAAAACAGAAGTTTCTTGTAGTGGATTGTAATGTAAGGAGTTCCTTAAGATAATGTGGAGCATTTCCATGGATATGCTGGTGAGTAAGCAGACAAAGTTTTTATTCAATACGGAGGTGGATAGGGAGCCAATGAAGTGACCGAAGGATTGGTGAAATATGTTCATATTTCCGCACCCTCATCAGTATCCTTGCAGCACTATTTTGAATTTGTCGTAGCTTTTAAAGGCTCTTGTTGGGTATCCCCATGAGGAGTGCATTACAATATTCCAGCCTGGAGGAGAAAAATGCATGAACCTGCTTTTCATCATTACAGAGGGAGAGGCAGGGACGGAGTTTGGCTATATTTTGGAGATGAAGGAATGCAATTTTACAAAGGTGATGGACATGTGTTTCAAATGACAAATGGGAGTCTAACTTGACACCCACATTTGTAACTGAAGGGGAAGAGAGGGCAATGGTATGATCAGAAAAGGAAATACAATTTACGGAGGAACAAAGTTGATGGGGGGTACCAATTAAAAGAGCCTCAGTTTTGGTGCTGTTCAGTTTGAGAAGTTCTTGGACATCCAAGCCTCAATCTCATCCAGGAAAGTGTTAATGGAGGTGTAAGAGAGGATTGAATCCAGTCTCACATAGAGCTGCGTATCATCTGCATTACAGTGGAATGAAATTCCATGCCTTCCGATGATGTGATCCCGGGGTAGCATACAGATGTTGAAAAGAGTTGACCCAAGGACTGATCCTTGTGGGACCCTACAGGTGGCAGTGTGGGTATGAGATTTAGCGTCCCCCAGGGCCACATACTCAGCCCTATCTGTGTGGTAGGACTCGAAGCACTCCAGAGCAGTGCCAGAAAGTCCAATTATATAGTGGAGATGATGGAGGAGAATATTATGATCCACTGTATCAAATGCAGCTGTGAGATCCAGAAGGATAAGGAGTGATGGAGAGCCCTGGTCAGCGGCCATCAGAAGGTCATTGGTGACTCTGACCAGGGCTGTCTCTGTACTGTGAGAAGATCGGAAACTAAATTGAAATTTTTCAAACAGATTGAATTTTTTTTAAGATGATCCTGAACCTGGACCAAAACAACCTTTTCCAAAACCTTAGATAAAAATGGAAGATGGGAAAACAGACGATAGTGTGCTATAATTTCAGGACCCAAAAAGGATTTTTTTTAAAAATGGGGTCTAATTTTTGCGTTTTTCAAGGCCAATGGGACTAAGCAGCTCTGGAGAGAGTGATTAATGATATCAGCAATAAGAGGGCTTAAATCCGATACGTTAGCTTTTACCAGAGGAGTAGAAAAAGGGTCCAATGAACACGTTGAAGGCCTCATCCTCTGGATGATGCCCTCAACTTCTTTAACTGTGGTACGGAGGTACTGGGATAGGCAGCCCATTGGCTTGGATATGGAAACATCCCGCGATGGATGGCTGGAAAAAGACAATGAGGAGTGGACGGTGTCTACCTTACTGGTGAAATATTCAATAACATTATTACACTGCTCCTCTGTGAAATTATTACTGGCATAGGTATGAGGATTGAGTAAATGATTTATCACGGTTAAAAGTTGTTTGGAGTTTCTAGGACGGTTATTAATTAAATTTGTGTACTATTGAGATCTGTGCTAGACAGTGCTCTAGAGTAGTTTTTTTGGTGTTTTCAATAGGCTAACTTGAGGACCATTAAACTGGTTGCAACAAAACACCACTTGAGGGCTCACCCATCTGTTTCATCTGTCGAAGCTCACTTGTAAACCATGGTGCAGATTTTACAACAGAGACCACTCGTGATTTAACTGGGGCATGGGTCTCAAGGATGTTTTGGAGTCCATTGTTGCAATAATCAACTAATTCACTGATAGAAGAAAGGTGGGGAGCAATGGAGAAATTCTTAATGTCAGCATTTAAATCAGTTGGATTAATTTTTCTCAGGCTCCTGAAGCGGATACAGCGCTGTGGTTTAGAGCAGTGGTTCTCAAACTGTGGTCCGTGGAGACGACCATAGGGGGTCCGCAGAAAGGTTGAATATTGCTTACAATTAATAACTTCTTCGCTAAACGCCATTTTATCCAATCGGATAATGCGAATAATAATCAACTTGCCCCTCACTACTGTTTATATTCTATATTCTATATATAGTATATATATGTCTATTACGAACTATTCTATGATGACGTCATTATAGACGCAGCCTGTAATCGTGCACAGTTTATGATTAAGTTATACAGTGGTAATTCTTTGCTTGTTAAATTTTTTTTCGCACGCCCAACTAACGTATGGATAAATATTTGAAGCGTAAGCGGATATTTGAAGAAGAGCATGGGGGTAATGGAAGCACTGCTAACAAGCTTGAGTGGTCCAGCTGTATTGAAATTTGTATGGATGGAGCTGCAGCAATGAAAGGTCATAAAAGTGGGTTGTTGCACGTGTACGAACTGTTTCTCCGAATATTATTTCCACACATTGCATGATTCATCGCGAAGCTCTTGCTAGTAAGAATTTAAATGAATCCTTCGGTGAAGTACTAAATACATGCATTAAACTGGTTAATTGGATAAAGTGCAGACCATTGAATGAACGACTGTGTGCTGCACTGTGCGAAGAAAGCAGCTCAGATCATCGACATCTGCTGCTACACACAGGTTCGCTGGTTGTCACGCAGAAAGGTACTTCAACGCGTCTTCGAGCTTCACAGTGAACTGCCATCATTTTTGATGGATAAAAACTGAGCTGGTGAAGTTTGTTTCAGATAATGTATGGCTTGCAAAATTGGCTTACCTGGCTGATATCTTTTGTCAACTTAATGCACTTAACACATCACTGCAAGGCAGAGATTCAAGCGTGTTGAAAACAACAGACAAGATAACTGCCTTCAAGAAAAAGTTGAGAATATGGAAGACACGAGTACAAAATAAAAGCTGTGATATGTTTGAACTGTTAACTGAATTTCTGAATGAAAACAATATGGCCATTGATAACTTGGCAACAAATATCATTGACCATTTGTCGGCGATGAAAGAATACTTTGACAGGTACTTTCCAACAGATAACATTGCAGATTATGACTGGATCAGAACTCCATTCAGTTGTCAGCTTACCGACTTGACCGGGAAGGAAGAAGAACAGTTGGCTGAATTGTCTAGTGACAGAAGTCTCAAACTTAAATTTCAAGAACAAACATTGACCGCGTTTTGGTGCAACGTTAGGAACGAATATACACTTTTAGCTGAGAGAGCATTGACTGTGCTGGTCCCATTTGCAACTACCTACCAGTGCGAAGCATCATTCTCAGCATTAGCTGTGATAAAATCTGAGTTTAGATCACGTCTCCAGGTGGAAGATGACATTCGAGTGTGTCTATCAAAAATCTCACCAAAGATAGACCTTCTTTGCCGACAAAAGCAAGCCCACACATCTCATTAGTTTCTATGAGTATTAGAGTCTAATGTAATTGTATTTGTAATACATTTGAATATATTAAATAATTAAAACGTTTACCACTGGTAGGTAGCCGTAAAATGAATAGTCTTACTCTTTATTATGAAATGAACAATGTTGTATTGTAGTTATGCAGTATGCGTATTAAGCATTAAATATTGTAGTTGTAGTTGTTTTGCATTTTTTGTTTTTGCTAAGCAGGCTTTAGTCCAGTGACTGTCGTATGAAACTGTATCATTGACTGTCAATAGTTAGTGTTGTTATGATATGACTACAAAGAATGATTTATTTTATAAAGTCGACTTCAGATAAAAGAAGTTTACACTTTATGCTTGTGGCTATGCTATTATAATTTGGGTTGACAAATCAGGCCGCATCAGGGATCCACGAATATCGTATGGCTTGTAAAGGGGTCCCAGGACTGAAAAAGTTTGAGAACCGTTGGTTTAGAGTATAGTGAATATGTGGGTAACTCCATTGAAACAATTTTGTGATTGGAAATGCCCAGATCAAATACTTGAAGGTCAGAGATGAGGACTGAGTCAGTAATGACTAAATCAAGCGTATGGCCCTTGTTGTGAGTAGGGACCTCGACAAGTTGCTTCAGATTTAAGCAGTCCAGAAGCTCTAAGAGCTGGACAGCACAATAATCAGAGGGCGTGTCCACAAGAATGTTTAAATCTCCAAGAATGAATACATTTGATGATGTTGTATAGAAAGATGAAAGCAGCTCATTCATCCCCATAATGAAATCAGGGTGCTGTTTTGGTGGTCGGTAAATAAGAAGTGCTGTTATAAAAAGTGGATGCTCGCATTTAATTGCCAAGCATTCAAAAGTTGAGAATTTAGGAAGGGGTATAGAAGTGATAATTGCAAACCTATACGATGGATTACAGCCAGACCACCGCCACGGCCAGAGCTGCGGGCCTGTCAGTGTCATGTGTCATGTTTACCAGGCAGTGTCGAGAAGTGTAAATTTTTAACTCTAGACGGTATTAAATTTACTCTGAAAGTGTGCTAAACATTACTACACTTCTAATGCTGTAACTTTAACACTAGCAAGTGTGGACACATATAAACACTTTTCTAGTGTTGAAATCAATTCAAGTGTTAAGCTGACACCACTGATTTTGCTGTGAATGCTTGCTGGGATAGGCTGCAGCTTCCCCACAACCCTGCTCTAGAAAAGTGGGTTTTATTTTATTTATTGCGGTGACTAGCAGGCGTCACAAACCCTCCAAACTTCAGAGATAATTATTAAAATTCCAATCCTGCTGAAAATAATAATTTTTATTTAAAGGAAGTACCGTTCAATAGATGATCTCTCTCTTCCAGAGCGCACACAATGCATAATTCTTTATCTCATTCCTTCCTCAATTCCTACACTGTGAGATTTGTCCACCTCCTCCCGACAGTGACTCACTTCACACCAGCTCCAAGACTACTTCTGTTGCCCCAACATTGAATGAAGGAAGCACTTCTGGATCAGGCAGAAGCCCCTCATAAATAGGGATACTGACTCCTGGCAGCTCCGTACAATTCCCAGGATGCTCTGTGGGAATATCCATAGTGGATTCAACAAAGGGACACTGACACCTAGCGTATTAGTAGAGTCCATAGCACTGACACCTAGCATATTGGTAGATTCTATAGCACTGATAGACAACCTCCCTCTGTCCTTCCATTACATGGGTTTTCTAGACATGTATGTATCTATTCATCCCATCTGGGAAGCCTGTCCAACCCCACTTGCTATTACATTATTTATTTTATTAAGAACAGATTATTCTAAATGTTAATTAAATAATGAATGTATAAAAATGAACAGTGAGTCATTTAAGCATTTATAACCTCACATCCATGCCTCTTCTAGCCCAGTTTAGGAAAATGAGGGGCTCGAGTCTGACTAGGCAACACAAAGTTACCACAGTGGCAGTCCATAACAGGTCCCACTTCCACACACAGTGCACCCGATTAGTATATCCAATTAGTCTGATCACCCTAAAGTGGGCTAATACCTTGACCAGGGTTAATTCTTTCCTTGCACCCTTGGTATAAGCTATGGCTTCCTGTGACCATAAATAGGATTCAGCATTTTGGAGAATAGTCTGTTATATTAATTAACCAAACTTGCACATTTGAGGAACATAATAGAAAAAATGTGAAAGCACCTGATAAATAAACCCAGAAAAATAATTGAACTCAGGACTCTGTGCTGCCCTAAATCGTTGGATTGAAAGTGAATTATTAATTTGTACAATGTAGTGACACAGTGCAATTTATTTTGTTAATATTTTCTAAAGTATTTAATCATTGAATTATATGCAAGAACCACTTTATGTTAGATATTTGGAGTAAACTGAAAAGAGCAGACAGGGAGGTGTATATTTTTTCAAAGCACATATATTGAATGCAGAATTTAAAATACCAGTAATGGCGCACTGCATGATAATGTGCAGTGAGTACACTTGACTTGAGCATTCCTAGTTTTCATCCTCTTTCTCTGTACGTTTAGCATTCGTTTGCTCAGAGGTTGATGTGCTTGCTGCTTCCTGAGCAGCTTTTCTTTTCTCCACCCTAGCAGCCCGCTTCTTCTCTTCTTTTGTCGGCATCTTTTCGTGTTAAAACTGATTAAGTCAGTGTTTGTGTTGCAATTACTTAGTTCATTTTCCTGAATTTTTCACTTAAACTGACACTTAAGACTTCAATCTGCCTCAAGAATGATTTAAGATATGAAGAGCTAGAGGAAGTGACGGCGAAGGTGGTAGGGAATGAGAGCGGCGCCATTACTCATACCCTGCAAGGCCGCCCTGCTGCCTGCTGCCGAGAGTTAATTCTAAAATAAAATAAAATTAAATAAAAAGAGAAATAACCTTGGAGGTCAATCATCACCCTAAAAGCGGATAGCAGACGTCACATAGTACAAAGTATATGTGTACCAAATTTCACATCAATAGGTCAAACGGTTTGCGAGCTACAGGTGATTTAAAATCCTGGACAGACAAACGGACAGCCACGGTAGCGTATTATATAAGAAAATGTTGTTATAACCAAAATCTACCATTAATCTACTGCTAAGAATATTCCAAAATATTCCAGATAATGTTTATAAGGACACAAAACTTTGCTCTGTAACCTTCTACCTTTTTTACTTCAGTATCTCCAGCAGTATTTTAAAATTGCTGTAACTGAAAGGATTATGTTGGTCTTTCTTTATTCTACAATCTTATTGTCCTGGAAATACCAAAGAAAGCTTAATACAAAAGATTTAGACTGCCAAGAAGAAAATTAATTTCAACTAAACTGAAGAAGCCTGTCATTAAGTAAGGATCAAGTGTTGCAAAATTTGATGAGCTTTTTTGTGACAATTCCAAAAAAAATAATCTGGGTTAATCGGTTGATCCTCAAAAAAAAATGATCACGGTGTAATGTACAATCAAAAGCTTAAATGCTAGCTAAGTTCATTTAAAGCAGATAATAATAGGGAAAACAGAAAACTGCAAATAATTAATAGCCATGTTTATCATTCTGAAGACAGAGTCGTTACTTTGTTGAATTACAGCTTTTTTTTTTTTTTTTTTTGTAACTCAATTTGATTATTCAGGTGCTGTGTGAACTGAAATAAGAAAAACCAAAAAAGAGGTGTGGACTGGGAGACCGCCAAGACAAGTGGCTAACCTGTTATGTCACTTTATGATTCATTCTCCCCCTCATTGCTTTTATTTTATTAATTCGATTTTACTTGTCTATTCTACACTCTTAAAAATACTGGTACTTTAATGACATTTTATATTTCATTAATATGTTGTGTGGTTCACCTGAGCCCCATTGCTTTACAAAGCAACATTTTATTTTGGGAAGAATTCTTTGTGCTTTGAAAACTTTTCCAAATATGTAGAATAAAAAACGAAATGTTTAATGTATGGTGGGCTGCAGGACGCTAATAGACTAAGAAAACCTGGACTTAGCCTGTGTTACTAGATGTATATAGCAAAAGTCCTTATAAAATCATCACCAGTTGGTATTTCACAAATCTGTTGCCATCTCTTCATGGTTATTTACTGTATGGAGCCTGTTACAGATCTAAATAAATGAGGTTTATTCTAGAACTAGAGAAATTTTAGAGTCACCAACCTATTTTAAATTCCAGAGTTAAAGGGAGCTGTCATGGGTGTAAAACCATAAGCCGACTCAAGATGCCAGAATATCATGGGTCATTCGTGAAAATTCTCCTGCAAGATAATTGTTAATATAACTAATACACACATCTTTGTGACACGAAAGGAAGCTAAAATAATTAGAAAACACCCAGATAATAACGAGAAGAATGTGCAAACTCCACCAACAGTGACTGGGCCGGAGATCAAATGTGAGTTCCTAAAGATGGGTGGCTACATCTCTAATCACTGCAACACAATGCAGCCAAAAGGTGTCATCTCTTTGGTCTAATTATTGTCATTCATTTTTTACCTCTGGAGCAACACACACACAGAAAAAACAGCATCACCTGGATGCTTGGTGGGAAAGGTCAAAATTTCAATTAGTTGTGTCACGTTTTTACAACTTCATATGTTTCCCAAAAAGTTGTACAATGTCTCTGAAATGAGCTGCTGAAGAATTTTTGGTTTGATTTGTGTTGCAATAATTTATTTTAAATAGTAATAAAATATATAGTCTTAATGATTTCATACAATAAAATATCATTTTAAGTACCAGCAAAAATATTACAGTTACTCTTACATAGAGTGCATTTTTAAAGCTATAAACACTTATAAATATGATTAGTTTATCTGTCTCTCTCTCTCTCTCTCTCTCTCTCTCTATATATATATATATATATATATATATATATATATATATATATATATATATATATATATATATATATATATATATATATATATACACACAAATATCCTTACATATACAGTATACTAATAGATAATACTAAATAGACATTGTTTATTTTATTTGATTATTTTGCAACATAGCTAGAATTTTGTTGCTGATAAGAAAAAAGACTGTAAAAATTAAATATCATTACATTTCCTGAGTACAAAATGCACTAGATATTTTAAAACCACAGTTCATGTGCAAAGAGGCATTTTTATTACATTTTGTTTTTCTGCAGTATTTATACTCCTTCAATTGTGTGCATTTGAAAATGAGAAATAATACATTGCTAAATATTGTATTTTTGAATCAACAGCAAGAAAGTACAAAGGTCAGAATAAAAGGTTTGTTGATAATACTAAACATAAAAAGTAGTTTAACTTCAAATTGAGCATGGGAAAGTTACTATATAAATAAAATGTTTATTATTATTATTATTATTATTATTATTGTTATTATTATTACAAGTGAAGTTAACCACATTACTACATCTTCTTTGTTCTTACAGAGCAATTGCAAATTTATGTAAATAACTAGGAATATCAATGTTGTTAAATTACAAAAACCAAGTTGTTCTTGACCTTCTCATTGTAGGAAGTATAAAATGTTTTCCATGAGAGCTCTGAATCAGCAGAAAGTCAGACTTTTACAGTTGGCCACACGCATTTATTCCATTTATTTTAGGTGAGTATAGTACTCGCCATAAGGGATTTTCATCACATCATAAGAGCCAGCCATGCGCCGTTGGGCCAGAAGTGCCAACTGTCAGAAATAAGAAAAAAAATTAGTAAGGGGGCATCATTTTATTACAGAACTACATACATTGTGAACATAACAAACAATTTGACAAGGACAAGCCATTCAGCCCTATAGGCTTGTGCATTCTTTTCATCCAGATTGTCTAAAATAGTTGAGTTTTGAAGTTTTTAAAAAGTTCTACTCTCCATCACACTACTTGGTCATTTATTTTATGTTTCACTGGTTCTCTCTTTCTAATAAAGTAAAGGATTAAAATTTTTAAATCATGTTATTACAACACTCTGTGAAAACAAGATGTTTTCTTAAATTAGTACATGCATTTCTACAGCTCTTTTTATGTGTTCATAGTACAATAAAATTCTTACTTTCATGTGCCCCAGTGACAAATGACAATAACACAAACAAAAAGACAATGAGCATAACAACACAATTGTTATCTTTCTCTATTGCAGTTTTTCCTCAGGGTTTTTCCATAAGGATTCGTCTAATTGAAGCACAGACATGGGACTAAGGAGCACATTAGGTGTGCTGACATGTGTACCTATTAATTACAGTGACCATACCACGTGCAGGTCATCAACCTGAAGTTAAGCAGGTTTGGGCCCGTCCAGCACTTGGATGGGTGACCATCTAGCAAAAGCTAGGTTTGCTGCTGGATGAGGTGTTGATGAGGCCATCAGGAGGCACTTACAGTACCATGTGGTCTGTATGTACAGTAGATCCCAATGCCCTAGTGAAGTGACAGGGATCCTGTACTATAAATATAGTGCCATCCTTTGGATAAGATGTAAAACTGTGGTCCTGACTCTCTGTGGTCATAAAAGATCCATGGGCATTTTTTTGGAAAGTGTAGGGTGTACCCCAAAGGCCAGGCTAAATGTCCATCATGGTCTCATCAGTTATGGCCCACTAATCATCCCCTGTCTCTAACTGGCTACCACTCTCACATTTCACCACCTAATAGCTAATGTGTGTGGTGAGTGTACTGGAGCAGCAATGGCTCCTGTTGCATCCTCCAGAAGGGTGCTACAAGTTGGTGGTTCCCCTCTGTCTATGTAAAGCTCTGAGCAGCAAGGAAAGTGCTATGTAAATGTAATGAATTATTGTTCTTATTATTTGAGTAATTCTTATATATCATATTACAAGAGAGTTGCGACATTGTGCATATTGGTTTGAACAAGCAAGTAAGAATTTCCCTGTACTTTAATACATGTGACAATATGACTACAGAAACTACTAATATTAATACATTGTAACTTTTTTTCTGACTTTTCCTGTTTGACTTTGTTCCTCAGTGAGATTTAGGGTAGTTTTATAAAAATGCATTTGAGACGAAGAACAATATTGTTGAGCCAAGGATGCAGTGCATTTCATTTACACTTAGTGTGCTAAAAGTCTGATTACATTACAAGATGAAGAGAATTGGCTAAAACAAATCTTACCAAAAAGCAACATAAGAAAAGAAGAATGAGACCCAATAAGATTGCCAGGACAATCAGGATAATGGTCCAGAAGGGCAGTTCATTACGTTGTGGAATTATGATAATAGTGTCTGGAAGAAAGGGGAGAAAGCAAATACAGTATATGTTAAAACATTCAAATGATTTTGTCATTTTAAGGCATTTTAATTTGGTCTTGTAGCTTTCAACTTTATTTGTTTCAAAAGGTCAGATTAAAGGTAGTGACTACAACCTTATGTCAACAGTATTCATATCCATTGCTTTATATTCACAGCCATCCATTATCCAAACAGCTAATTAATTACACAGCCAGGCTGATGACAAATACCTAAATAAACTAATCAGGAACACTAGCTTACATTACAAGAGTGATGCTGAACTCTCTAGAAACAATGGCAGAAAGGATGATCATCATCAATCAAACTATATAAGCCCCTGCCATTGTTTGTCCATACTTCTTCCTTAGGAGTTTGTTTTCCTTTAATATGAAAAGTGACAACCTTTACATCTTCTATAACTCTGCGATAGCCTGTCTGTGATGTGCTGGGCTGGAAACCTCACTTCATGAGAGGTCCACCGAATATCAACAAGCTTATTACAAGGGCAGGCACTCTGGACACACTCTGAACCTCCTGGAGGTTGTAACAAAGGAGAGAATCAGAACAAACCATGGTGCCATTATGAATAATACTGCACATCTTCCCTCTGACAACCTAACACTGATGACTTTCAGCCAACAAATCATTCAGTAGACGTGTGTCAGGAAAGGCCATGGGGGGCAGCCATTATATCAACAGCAATGCATCTGTATAGCACCTCACTGTGACTGGGACTGCCAAGTCAGAAGTTTTTCATTCTTTTTAATTTTGTTCCTTTTTAGTCATTCTGTTGTGTGTTTAAACCAAAGTGCATGTCTATCTATCTATCTATCTATCTATCTATCTATCTATCTATCTATCTATCTATCTATCTATCTATCTATCTATCTATCTATCTATCTACACAGAAAGAGTTATTTAAAGAAAACTTTACTAATTAAATTATAAAGCGCTTCACAGGTCAGCCATATATCTAGTCATCTATTCCCATTCTTTAATTTTCTTGGGAGCATCCTCAATTTACAATAAGTAAACATAAACTGTAATATAAGGGAGTGTTTGAAAATTACTTATCTATCTATCTATCATATAGTGCCTTTCATATCTATCTATCTATCTATCTATCTATCTATCTATCTATCTATCTATCTATCTATCTATCTATAATATACAGAAAGAGTTATTTAAAGAAAACTTTACTAATTAAGTTATAAAGCGCTTGACTAACAGGTCAGCCATACTGTATATCTAGTCATCTATTCCCGTTCTTTAATTTTCTTGGGAGCATCCTCAATTTACAATAAGTAAACATAAACTGTAATATAAGGGAGTGTTTGAAAATTACTTATCTATCTATCTATCTATCTATCTATCTATCTATCTATCTATCTATCTATCTATCTATCTATCTATCTATCTGCTTCCTCACTGTTTTGTTGTCGCAGTGCATGTCGGGTGTTTGTGTAGGCGCGGATGTTCGTTGTGGTGTGTAAGAGCGGAGACTGAGGTATGTGCATTTTTTTAGCTTTTGATCTCTTATTTGTTTCTTTTCTAATATCGCTACTTTTCTTAGTGTACTTGTTGCTTGGCTTTAAGAAAATTGCGCCCATAAGGTTGCACTCTAGAGCTGTTGATTCTAGGCATTAAACCAGTGGCGTAGCTCGAGTTCGTGCCGCCTGGGGCGGTGCGGTGCTTCAATTTGCCGCGCTCCAACATATCTGAATATGTTAATGAAAATAACGTATACAGAAAAATTAAGATACATTTTTCACAGATTTATTCATACATAGAGAAACAGTAATCATTTTTCACATATAATTATTTATAAGCATCAACTAGACAAGAATATAATATAGACACACTGATAAGCCGTGTTCTAATTATTAGTTTATAATTACGCTGCGAAAACCAGAACCAGTGTAGTGTACAAGTGACAGGTGGGGATTTTTTCTGCACAGAGCAAGGACGCATTCGGGTTGATAACGAAACGAAATTATTAGTTGTAAATTAGTTTATCTTGCAAAAAATTGTTATCGGTGCAATATTTATGTTTATTATTGGCTCATAAATTTCAACTGCCGTGTCTGATGCCGTCACAGAAGGACATTCTGAAAAATATTTTTGATGCATTTGTGGATAAAAATCAGAGAATTTTACTTTTTTTAGTCATGAGTGATATTTTTCCGAACCCTGCTGCTTACACACGAATTGTGCTACTGAGCCTTTTGGCCAGTAATACCGCTCCCAAAAATGTGTTGCCCGGGGCGGACCGCCCCTAGCTACGCCACTGTATTAAATTGTGTCTGGGGATTTTATTCCTTTTAAGAGTGGGGTGCTGGCGGTGGAAGAAGTTATGGGATGTGAAAACATTAAATCAGCCTCACGGATGAGCGGATTATTCGTATAGTTTCAAAGTTCAGTCGATCTCCTATTAACGCGTGTAGAAGAAGAAGTCGTAGTCGATGATGTTTTTGTACAGGTGTATCCACTGGCGGCACCAGACCGTAAGGCCATCCTGTCAAACATACCTTCCTTTATAACAAATTAAGTCCTAGAAAAAGAATACTGGAGCGTCACGAACGACTGGTGTCTGTATGCGACATATTTCGCTGTCATGTAAAGCTCCTGCAGTAAAACATTGTCCTTTCGAAGACAAGTGTATTATGGTGTTAAACCAGATGAACGAGAATCTTAATATTGCAATGCGGTTTAGGTTTGATGGTCAAGATTACGTAATTTTGTTACCTCGGATTAAATTAGATGTTTATCGTGTGGCAGTGGGGGACATTTAGTTCAAAAATTACCTGAAAAGGGTAATCGGACAGTGGCACATAATGAAGCAGAACATGAACAAGGCGGGCAACACACTGGCCACACTGGCCCCTCATCTGCTCTTGATAGTGCCCCAATCACGGCTGGTCAAGCAGACACAAGAGGCCATTGTGAACTTCTTTTGGCATGGCATGCACTGGCTAAGAAAGAGTGTGTTTTACTTGCCCCAACTGAGGATGCTCAAGGAGTTGCAAGTAGGGCTGCTGCTTTGTGGCTACAAATGTTACAAAAATATATTCACATCTACAGCACCTGTGGACATTTTTACCTAATTTTTTTCTTGACCAAGTGGGACAGATGAGGCTGGGTAAAAACATAGTGTTATGTCAAATGGACAAGATTGTGACTTAAAAGTTACCATAATTATACAAAAGCTTAATAAGTTCTTGGTGTTTGCTGTCTGTTAAAAAGGATTTGGAAAAAACATCATGTTTTGGGTACTGGAAGAACCTTTGTTATTCAGTCCTCATATAGGCTCCTCTTGGGGATTATTACCACATTTTGCTCACAATTTTATACATGTGTAATTTTTCTAAATTTAAAAATACACTTGATTTGGACAGATTTGTTTGAAAAGAAGCAATAACAATAGCAGAGGAGACAGGAGTCTCTGTTCTTCCGGTGACTAAATTTTTCCTACACAGCAGGTGAGTGGACAAGGAGTAAAACAAACATCTTACTGTCCATAAGCAGCCTATTGGGCTTGCCTCTGCAGTTTGTGATAGGAAAGTAGCTGTACAGAATCTGTTTAAAAGTCAACCATTAGACTCCACTGAAGATGCTTTTAGACACACCTTGAAGAGACAGAACTACTGCGCCAGAGAGAGCAGAGCTGTCCTGGAGGGCGCTGTACAAGCCACCATTGGCTAGTTGTGTGGGTGATCTTCAGTGAAGGTTGTTGCATGACATACTTACCGTGAACTCCTTTTTGGCAATAACTAGTCCTGGAATTAGTGATTATTGTCCTTTTTGTGGTGTTAGGGTGGCCATGTTTTACTGTTTTAGGTTGTGTGCTAGGCTTCAGCCTCTTTTTGCTGTGATAAAAAATCTAATAGAAAGATTGGGGATTGAATATAATGAGGTTGGCTCCTTGTTTTTGGGTGGAAGTTAACATTTCCTTTTTGGAAATGTGTTTTAAAATGAGACAATAAAAAAGATTTTTGTGTTTTCTGTTGTATAGTTTTTTTTTCCTGCTGTGTGAGTTTCAAAGCTGTTTTAACTGTTATCAAAATATTATATGTTATATTATATTAAATGTATTTTTTAAAATAAAAAAATCTGTCTGTCTGTCTGATTCAATACATTCTGTTTTATGAATTTGCCAATGAATTGTTCTTGATGACTTTGTGGTTTGTTTGAAAACATCTGTAAAAAATTAAAACATTAATTCAACAGCCTAACACCAAGTCCTGATTAGCCTTGACAAGACTGTGCAAAACATCAAATACAAAGTGGGTTATGATTTACCCTTCACAGCCAGGCTGTCTGATCGTAGCTTGTAGACCCCTCCGAGCAGCGTTGTGCTGTTTGTTCCCGTTGCAAAGGCATTTTGGACGTCGTTGTCCACGATGGCTGATGCATTACTGATCTTCTTGAAGGTGCAAAGGCAGCTCACTTTCACAGATCCAGCACTACAGGGCCAAACCATAGAAGGGTACAATACACGGTTAGTGGCCATGATGTGCCGACAGCAATAAGCCACACCATACAAGTTCATAGTAAAGCTGCAAAAAACTAATCCTGTCTGTTGTTAGAATGTTCTGTAAATGAGTTCTTGAAAAGCTGTTTTTTTATCAACAACTGATAGATCTACCTATAAGTATAAAGGTAACCTTTTACGAGATCTGAAAGCCAGCATTTACAGCAGTTATGCATTTTTTTCTGAGCTTTTGTATATCTTTTTGAAAGGAAATATAAACAATGCATTTGTTTATTGCCTTTTAATAATAAGCAATGATTCCATGTCATAGGGCTGTAGCTCTTATACACTTGACATGCCAACACAGACTGCCATATTTAATTCTATCCCATTACAGAGAACAATAATGCTTGTTATATGGTCAACATTTGCCCATTATCTGTAGTTTTATATTTACCTGAAACCATTTAGTGTACAGTACTGGTAACTGTTGTTCAAGCTGCTTTTACTGTACAGAGCTGTCATCTGTAAAACATATTTTTTGAGTTATTACAAAAAAACTATTTTGTTAAAATGAAAATGGTTAAATGCAAAAAAAGATTTTCCTCAGCATGACTAAATGTACCGAATGACTTTCTATACATAAACTAAGGTACTTTCATTTTTTTTGTCAGATACACAGTAAATTCAATTATTCTGACAGAAAATATGGCCTTTTTAAATAAATAGGAATTCTTATTTGCCTTAAAGGTTCTTGTGTAGTAGAATAAACTAAGCCAGTCACAGTAAGGTTTAAGGTGTAGGATAGGTACATTTAATATTGCAAAGTCAATTCAAGACAGTCAAGGCTACCCTAGGAATTAAGTATTTGTTTTAGAATGTGAAAGCCATTGTGTTGTGTAGCTTTGTTTCCATCTTAATCTCACAATCTAGTGAATTACTGCAATATGAAATTATTTTTCAGTCTTTTATAGGTAATTGCTTAATTGTTGCTCGAGTTTTCTGTTTTAGTTCTCACCACTGATTCAAATGAGTGACATTTAAATAACTAATTAAGTGGGTACAGCCATTTGTAGTAATATATACACTATTGTAAAATTAAGACTTTAAATGTTTTTGGATAAAAAAAACTTCAGCTATAATTCTAAAAAAATACTCCATTAATTTATCCAACCCATTCATCCACTTTCTCATTACTCATTTGTCCATGACAGGGTAATGGGAATCTGGAAGTCATCCAGGTAGCACCAAGCATTATAGTCTTATCTAACTAAAAAAAATTCTAAATATGTTAAAATGCAAAATCTATCAAACAGTGCAACAGAGAGCTGGCAGGAAAGATAGTCTACTGCTTTTTAAACTTCTTTTAATTTAGTTAAATGGTTTTAATTAGCTCTGCTGCTTTGTTAATCATTTCTCTTATAGTTAATCTAAAGAACAGCACTTACCATTTGAGTTATATTTGACTTAATTTCTTTATACAATAGAGAGTTGGGACTGTCCAAGTCCTGGCTGTAGTTTCTGTTAATGATGGTGAAATTAACAATAAATTTGCTACTGTCAGAGCTTGTGGATTCTGTCATTGGAATCATGGATGTGGAACTCAGAACAGAGGGAGTGGGGAAAGGAATCGTCTGTCCCTCAGTATAGTCTAAAAGACAAATGGAACATTAAAATAAAATACAAATGGAAAATTTTAAATAATGTATTGAAATAACTATTACATTAATCTTCAGATAGAAGACCACCACTTTTTTCTATGCAAGAAAAATATATGTTTCAGTTATAATGCATTCAAAAAGGCATTGTGCAGAAGCAAATAAAATGAGGTTGTGTTGTAAAAACTTAAATATAAATCAAATATGTATGTATTTTTTGCGGTGTGGGGACCAGAACTAGAGACACTACTCCAGATAAGGTTTCAAGAGCATTTATACAGTCTAGACCAGGGGTTCTCAAACTTAGTTATGGGGGCCCACTGTCACTTCCGGTTTTTGTTTTAACCAGCTAGATAATCAGTGACAACAACTAATAATACTGGTCTTATTTAATTAGCTGGTATTTTTTTCTCTTCTCTTATTCTACATCCACAAAAGCACAGCATTATGATTTTTACATTTATGAGACATTTGGAAATATTTCAGTTTTTTGCTAAAATGCTTTAAATGCTTAACTCTCTTTTGTTGATTTCTTTATATTTCGCCCTTTCTCTGTGCTGTTTGCTCCCTTCATTGTACTTTAATAATGACAATTAAAAACAAGCAGAGCAGACACTCAGGCAAATAACACTGAATCGTGAAAGGCTGCAAATACTTTAGCGTCAGCCACACTAATTAGAAAATAATGGGTAAAGTAAACAGTTAGAACACCTGGAAAAGCATAATGAAAATATACTTAAAAAGAAAAAAATATTTGTTCCCTTTTAACTGCTTAGTACATTTTAATAATTTTTTATATCTAATTTCTATATTATACCCAAAACACAGAATCTGGGGGAAAAAAAAACCATTTCACTTAATTAGGCCATTAGGCCAGGAGTCCAATTAATTTGAACAAAAACCTGCAGCCACAGTAGGTCCCCAGGGCCAAGTTTGAGATTCCCTGGTTTAAACTATAAATGCTCTTGAAACCTTCTCTGGAGTACCGTCTCCAGTTCCAGTCCCCTCACTGCAAAAAATACATCGAAGCTATAGAAGGGCAGTCAATGCATCCCAGGACAAATGGACATGTCCAACTCTGATAGGCTTAAAGAGCTGAACTTTAGCCTTCAGGAGAGAAGGATGCATTATGGCCTAATTCAGATCTTTTAAATTCTCAAAAGTATTGATAAAGACAACTCATCAAATTTCTTTTAATTAAACAGTCAACTGTGTATTCAAGTACATCAGTGGAAACTAAGGGGAAGTGTACTTAAAAGGGAAGCAAGGAAGGACATCTTCACACAAATAATCGTGGAAATCGTTGAGGTAGGAACCATATCAATGCTTAAAAATAATCTAGATGAGGTATTGGGACAATGTAGCTATTAGCCAATCAATGATCTTGATGGACTAAGAAAGCAACTCCACCGACCCATATTGAGTCTAGGCCAGGTCCACACTTCTTACATTTTCATGTAAAATTGGCATATTTAAATGAAAGCCACCTGTGTCCACAGTAGCGTTTTTCATTGTTTACAAAAATATCTCCATCCACACACACAAAAATGATTAAACACCCTAAATGCATATGATATAGATTTTCACCTACACTGGTTATGAGCACATCAGTAGAAAAATACTTGAAAGAATAGTAATATAGCTGACAGTGGGATTTATTGCAAAACTGTAGCAACTTGTGAATTCTTTGCCTTTTGTGCATGTATGTAGCACTCAAACTGTACAAAGCACAATTTATATGTATGCAGCAAGCTATGCAAAACTGCCATAGAAAGCAGCTCCCCTATGACTACTGTGTTGAAATATGTTTTTCTTCTGTGAAGGATGACAAATTGGTGAATGAGACATTGTAGTGGTCAGGATCGAATCAGGGAAGGGCTCCGTAATAAGCGCGAACAAATCAGAGCACATTTAAAGTCTGCATTTTCAAAAGTCGGTATTTCGCCCATCCAAATTGCAAGGCCATGATGCTGTTTTAAGAAATATATGGTTCTGGAGAATATTTTCAAATTGTTTTCTGGGGTTAAAAACACCGGGGTAGTGTAGACAAAAGGTGAAAATGAAGACTAATGTCCTTTTATTTTAAGTAGTATTGTGGCTGTAGCCTAAATGGTCTCTTGTTCGTCAGACATCTAATAATATTCTTAAGTAACATCTCTTAATGGAGCAGGCATGTATCACATCTTTTCACTTCAGTATTTTTTCACCCCTACCAGAAATAGATAATTGTACACTGATAGTTGTATACTACTCTATACTGCTTGAAAAAAAACAACAGTTTTATATTTGATGTTGTTACTCACTGTTAACATATAGACTGTTTTCGTCCAATATATAGGGTCCCAAATTTGTGATGTTGGCAGTTCCACTACTTATTGCATGGTAGACTTGTGCCACGTTAGATCCATCGACAGGGTTGTTGTTTGTGGAATTGCACAATGCGTACACTGCCGTGTTGTCACCTCCATTTGCAGGACTGCAATAATATAATGATAATGAGAGTTGCAGAAAAAAGAGAATTGTGTGTCTCAAGCACAAATACAAATGTCTGCTTACCTAAAATCAAGTAATGTGCAGCTACTGTAGAAGTAGGGAACACTACTCTTTCTGAAAAGCTTGTCCATCTGTAGTAAAGAAAAAAATCTCACCATATATAATTGTTACCAGCCTTCAAAAAAAAAAAATTTTTTTAAAACAAAGAAGCCTGCTTTTGGGCTTGTATGATGCCTATTGTACCCGCTCCCTGCATTTTTCCATACCTGTTAAAGTTTTATTGACTACTATTGATGAAAATAATTATGGGGGTGTTCTTTCATTATTTTTCTGTACCTAGCCTATATTTAGAATTTTCTGTAAGATTCGACTCTATTTTTTCAAACATTTACCACAGGTAGTGCAAAACTATGTCCATATTTAATTGTTCATTTACTTAATTTAATTCTTATTCTTTACAATACAGCTGCAATTAATAATGTCAATAATTTGAAAAAATTACCAAGTTAGTGAGAGTAAGGGACAGATATTGATATTCATCAGCTCTGCTTGTACCCAGATCTGTAGGGAACTTTACATTAGTGATTGTGAAGTTCACAGAATACGATGACAGGATGGGATTGTTAGAATATGGTATGATTTCATGATAGCCTAAAATTGCAAAAAAAGAAAAAAAAATATAAATATATAATGTTACCCCTTGTAAACATTATCTTCAAAACATCAGAAGAAAGTACTTGAAAGTTATAAAAACCATCAACTGCCATAATAGTTTAACTGCAGACTCTTAAGTTAAGTAAATGTTTTTATTCTCTTTTCTTAATCCGAAAATAAATGCTTGTTCTCACCATTGACATAGAAGCTGTTGGGGTCCATCCCGTACGGTCCCAACAGAGTGCTGTTTTGGGTTCTTTGGCTGAGCTCTGTATAAACAGTCACTCTGTTCAAATTTGTCACTGAAGTGTCATTCTTGAATGTGCAGCTCAGCACTACAGTTGTACCACTGTTGAGTCCACGACTGAAACAGAATAAGATTATACAGTAGGTGAGGACTTTTATTTTCAAATGTTTGAGGCGTTTTTTATATTTTTGAGGATACTGAATCCAAATCTGGCAAAAGAATTTCTCCTATCCAGTTTTTGAGAGATGAAGATTACACTTACAATCATTTCAAATATAATTATTACTTAGAAAAAGTAGTTTTTTTTCCTCTTTTAATACTCTAAGTTTCATGGTGGAATGAATAAAAGACAGCTGCTAACATAGACTCACTCCACTTTTCACTACAATGTCTTTCCATAAATAGCTTTTTTCAACAGGCATTTTCAGTAAATCTAAAATTTTGTAGAAATGGTTTGTGGTAGAGAGAATTGAAATGTCAGAACTAGATTCAGCACAGCTACATTGCTTTTTTTGTGTAGACCAGTGTTACTGTTTAATTTTCAAGACCTACAAAATTCAATATCCCATTAACACCCGAGGCTAGGCAGTAATAAACCCTAAGTTGGGCATGCACACATGAATACAGTGCCAATTCAGTGTCACCTGTCCAGTTCATACAAAACCCATGCCAGTATAGGGCAGAATTTATGCATTGCACACAAACTGGCCTTGGGCTAGGATTTAAACCCAGGAGATTCTGAAGCTTACCATTGTAAATTCCTTTGTACAATGTAAGACCTTATTTAAGTAATATTTGCTGTAACAAATTTTAAGTGTAATAGCTGTAGTGTTGTCTTGAACAAACCAATGGCATATAAGCATTGGTGCACTTTATTAAAGCTTCCATTTTTACAGTTTCATATTTCAAATACAAGAGTTGTTATTTCAAACAAGCAAACCTCTACTGCAGGGTCAGTTTATTAAACCAAAACCTGCTTGTTATTAGTAAAATTAAAAGTTAAAAATACACAAGCGATTACCTGAAGGAAAATGGCTGACAGGAATTAAATTCCTGGAGACAAACTGCTGTTTTGAAGCATATTACTGACCTAGAGGCATGGAAATAACTTAATTGTAATCAAAAATCACATTGCAGTAACAGCATATGCATTGAATCATAGTGTCAAAAGGACTTACGGACAATAATTCTGAATTTTTAAAAATGTTTTTTGCATTTTTAATTTTGCTAACATGATACAATTTACTATTGGTAGATGGTATAGTATAGTCAGATAATCTTTGAAGAGGAAAGACTTACCAGCGATGTGATAGTGTTTACCACTGGGTTGCTTTTGTTTGAAAGCTCTCCACTGAAACTCAGATTGGTTAATGTGAAGTTAATAGTGAAGTAGACTGGAGCTGTAAAGGACATAATAAGTAAAATACTTATACAGTATATATTATTGTTTGTAAGTCATCTTTGATAAAGTTGCCAGACAGATGAGATGTAATAATAATAATAAAGCAGAGCCATATACTAAACCAATGGTCATATGAGATGTAATTTTACACGCTGAAAATTACTGATTGTTAGCTCTGTTAAAGCCCCATGTTAAATTTAAGTCACCTTAAATCAAGTGATAATAAGCAAGTAATGAAGATGTGATAATAGTAATAATAATAATAATATCATAACAGTAATTGATAGTAATAGGTTAAATAATAAGTGCCTTGCGTTTTGTTTACATCACCTTAAATAAAAGATGTCAGCCTAATATAATAATAATAAAGCAGTGTCATATACTACACTAATGGATATTTTACAGTGCTAAAATGCTGATGGGTCTAATAAATATTCATACTTGTTATATAAACTTTAAAGTTAAATAAATAATGTCACTGCTTACATAGTGTTGGAGCAGGAAGCACTTCATGGTAACCTAGAGGAAGGAGAAAGAAAATTAAAATGTAAAGGGTTACATTTTTATTTGCATTTGAAATATTTTACTGCTTTGAATGTATATAATCAACGTAAAGTTAATTTGATCATAATCAGTTTTTACAAGAGAGTTCTGATTCCTACATTTCTATGTTCAACTGAACACTCTATCCATCCTTTTCTTCTAAAAAAGAAAAGGAAAACTTGCACATTAAATGAAATACTTCAAACTAAGAAAACAGAAGGGCACCTAAATACACCTACCATTGACATAGAGGCTGTTGGGGTCAATACTGTACGGCCCCAGTGCTGTGCTGCCGTTAGTTCCATTGTTGATCGCTTCATAGACGGCCACCCTGTCGGGGTTCATCTGTAAAGTGTTGTTCTTAAATGTGCAACTGAGCAGCACTTTTGTACTGTTACTGGGTCCATGACTGAAAAAGAATAAATATTGAAAGGAAGAAATGTTTTTTAATTGAAGTCATGCTTTGATGTGTTGAATTTTGGGTAAATCCAGTGTAGTCTCCAAGTGACTCTAATTGGTAAGGCTTTTCTTTCAATGGCTTACAGTATTGCTCCTTTGAACAAGTGACAGGCACCCGTATACATTATGATTAGTCTAAGCTGCCCACCCAAGAGAGGTAGCTTTTACTTAGCTTTACAATACTCAGCTACAACTGAAAAGTCAAGTGCTTGAAAAATAGGTAACATGTAGGGTGGCTGACAATGAAGTGGTTATTAATTTCTGTAAAAGAAATTTTCTCATTAGGACCTGATTATAATTGTGTAATTCCTCCTACTTTGAAATCACATTGTTACATTTCTGTCCTCTAAATGGTAAGGTTTTATTTTTTTTTAGTTTGGACACCACTAAATGATGAAATAAGGTGATGATGAGAATTTTGTACATTGTCAACAAGTTATGCAAATATGTTTTATCAATAGCAAACTATGAAATTAATACAAGTAGCCAGCATCAAATAATATCCTTTGAAAGAAAATATGTTGCAGGTTGTTACCTGAAGGAAGCAGGCTGACAGGAAGAAAGCTCTGAAGTCAAATTGCTGTTTTGAAGCACATTGGCCATCTAGGGAAAGGAAGAAGAGTTTGGCTGCCATCATTACACAGTTATTTTACTTAAAATTACTTCTAAGTGAAAAGGAAAGCAGAGAATGTAAAATTGAGTCAGATTAGAAGTGAGGTGATTCTATAACAGATGCTAATAGAAATTCCTCATCACAGTCTTTACAGTGATATTCTGAGTGTTCTGTGCAGCAGTTGACTTGCTTTTGAGTTTGATACTGAACTTATTTTTCTACATTCTGGTCTGCCATTTTTATATCTTGAATGCAAGAGATAATATCACAATACCAACTGTTTCTGAAGACTTACCAGGGATTTGATGTTGTTTGACACCAAACTACTTTTGTTGTTGAGGTTATCTGTGAAGTTCAGGTTGGTGAGTGTGAAGTTAATCGTGAAATAAACTGGAGCTGCAAAGGGAAGAAGGACAACTTGTTACTGTACACAATATTACTAACATTTTTGCCTCAAGGCTGTTTATTTTCTCCCCTGTTTAGTGCTCTAAAAGGATGGCAATGGTTGTAAAGCTTCAGCTTAACAGTAAAATAAACCAAAGCTGGAAACAGAGGACACTGTGAGCTTTTACTGTTAAGTTTGCAGTGCTGAGCAGGTTGCTAGTTGAATCCCCACCAATAAGGCACTATGACATATTCAGTAAAAGCTTTCTGTTCTTCAGGACTTAATAGTACATGTAAGTGACTTCATGAAAACTCTGGGTTTGTAAAACACTTTGGGACAGGCAGGTGCTATACTGTGCAAATGTTGTGTATTGGTTAGTGTCTTTTAAAAGAGCAAGAATAATAATTTACTTTCACAAATCTATTATCTGTTAGTTTGAATGTTGTATAACTATGAATCTGCTTAATTATAAGTCACTTATTTTCATTCCTTTGTTGGATTAGGCATTTCTATTTATCTCATTGACACTATGTACTCAAAATTAAATGCTGAATACTTACATGGAGTAGGTGTTGGTACCACGGGATGGTATCCTGAAAGAGAAATGAAAAAATGAATAGGAAAGGAGGAGCCTCTGGTCATATTAAAAAAAATTGGTATTATATATAATAATGAAAGAAAAATAAAAAATCTCCATTCTCTGACAAGTGTTTTAATTCTTTGTTTGTCTGCCCAGGTATAAATGACTACACTGCTATTTGAACTTAACCATTTTGAACTTGTGAGAAACTCATTAAAAACATATATCAAAACTGCGCACCATTGACATAGAGGCTGTTGGGGTCCATACTGTACGGCCCCAGTGCTGTGCTGCCGTTGGTTCCATTGTTGATCGCTTCATAGACGGCCACCCTGTCGGGGTTCATCTGTAAAGTGTTGTTCTTAAATGTGCAACTGAGCAGCACTTTTGTACTGTTACTGGGTCCATGACTGAAAAAGAATAAATATTGAAAGGAAGAAATGTTTTTTAATTGAAGTCATGCTTTGATGTGTTGAATTTTGGGTAAATCCAGTGTAATCTCCAAGTGACTCTAATTGGTAAGGCTTTTCTTTCAATGGCTTACAGTATTGCTCCTTTGAACAAGTGACAGGCACCCGTATACATTATGATTAGTCTAAGCTGCCCACGCAAGAGAGGTAGCTTTTACTTAGCTTTACAATACTCAGCTACAACTGAAAAGTCAAGTGCTTGAAAAATAGGTAACATGTAGGGTGGCTGACAATGAAGTGGTTATTAATTACTGTAAAAGAAATTTTCTCATTAGGACCTGATTATAATTGTGTAATTCCTCCTACTTTGAAATCACATTGTTACATTTCTGTCCTCTAAATGGTAAGGTTTTATTTTTTTAGTTTGGACACCACTAAATGATGAAATAAGGTGATGATGAGAATTTTGTACATTGTCAACAAGTTATGCAAATATGTTTTTATCAATAGCAAACCATGAAATTAATACAAGTAGCCAGCATCAAATAATATCCTTTGAAAGAAAATATGTTGCAGGTTGTTACCTGAAGGAAGCAGGCTGACAGGAAGAAAGCTCTGAAGTCAAATTGCTGTTTTGAAGCACATTGGCCATCTAGGGAAAGGAAGAAGAGTTTGGCTGCCATCATTACACAGTTATTTTACTTAAAATTACTTCTAAGTGAAAAGGAAAGCAGAGAATGTAAAATTGAGTCAGATTAGAAGTGAGGTGATTCTATAACAGATGCTAATAGAAATTCCTCATCACAGTCTTTACAGTGATATTCTGAGTGTTCTGTGCAGCAGTTGACTTGCTTTTGAGTTTGATACTGAACTTATTTTTCTACATTCTGGTCTGCCATTTTTATATCTTGAATGCAAGAGATAATATCACAATACCAACTGTTTCTGAAGACTTACCAGGGATTTGATGTTGTTTGACACCAAACTACTTTTGTTGTTGAGGTTATCTGTGAAGTTCAGGTTGGTGAGTGTGAAGTTAATCGTGAAATAAACTGGAGCTGCAAAGGGAAGAAGGACAACTTGTTACTGTACACAATATTACTAACATTTTTGCCTCAAGGCTGTTTATTTTCTCCCCTGTTTAGTGCTCTAAAAGGATGGCAATGGTTGTAAAGCTTCAGCTTAACAGTAAAATAAACCAAAGCTGGAAACAGAGGACACTGTGAGCTTTTACTGTTAAGTTTGCAGTGCTGAGCAGGTTGCTAGTTGAATCCCCACCAATAAGGCACTATGACATATTCAGTAAAAGCTTTCTGTTCTTCAGGACTTAATAGTACATGTAAGTGACTTCATGAAAACTCTGGGTTTGTAAAACACTTTGGGACAGGCAGGTGCTATACTGTGCAAGTGTTGTGCATTGGTTAGTGTCTTTTAAAAGAGGAAGAATAATAATTTACTTTCACAAATCTATTATCTGTTAGTTTGAATGTTGTATAACTATGAATCTGCTTAATTATAAGTCACTTATTTTCATTCCTTTGTTGGATTAAGCATTTCTATTTATCTCATAGACATAATGTACTCAAAATTAAATGCTGAATACTTACATGGAGTAGGTGTTGGTACCACGGGATGGTATCCTGAAAGAGAAATGAAAAAATGAATAGGAAAGAAGGAGCCTCTGGTCATATTATAAAAAATTGGTATTATATATCATAATGAAAGAAAAATAAAAAATCTCCATTCTCTGACAAGTGTTTTAATTCTTTGTTTGTCTGCCCAGGTATAAATGACTACACTGCTATTTGAACTTAACCATTTTGAACTTGTGAGAATCTCATTAAAAACATATATCAAAACTGCGCACCATTGACATAGAGGCTGTTGGGGTCCATACTGTACGGCCCCAGTGCTGTGCTGCCGTTAGTTCCATTGTTGATAGCTTCATAGACGGCCACCCTGTCGGGGTTCATCTGTAAAGTGTTGTTTTTAAATGTGCAACTGAGCAGCACTTCTGTACTGTTACTGGGTCCATGACTGAAAAAGAATAAATATTGAAAGAAAGAAATGTTTTTTAATTGAAGTCATGCTTTGATGTGTTGAATTTTGGGTAAATCCAGTGTAGTCTCCAAGTGACTCTAATTGGTAAGGCTTTTCTTTCAATGGCTCACAGTATAGCTCCTTTGAACAAGTGACAGACACCCGTATACATTATGATTAGTTTAAGCTGCCCACCTAAGAGAGGTAGCTTTTACTTAGCTTTTCAATACTCAGCTACAACTGAAAAGTCAAGTTCTTGAAAAATTGATAACATGTAGGGTGGCTGACAGTGAAGTGGTTATTAATTACTGTAAATTAAATTTTCTCATTAGGACCTCATTATAATTGTGTAATTCCTCCTACTTTGTAATTACAATGTTTGTTTGTTTTCATACTTGCAAATGGTAAGGTTTTATTTTGCTAGTTTGGACACTACTAAATGATGAAGTAATGTAATGATGGAAATGTTTGTATATCGTCAACAAGTTATGCATATGTGTTTTTGTCAACAGCAAATAATGTAAGTAATACAAATAAAATGCATCAACCTGTAATATCCTTTGAAAGAAAAAATGTTGCAGGTTGTTACCTGAAGGAAGTAGTCTGACAAGAAGAAAGCTGTGAAGACAAATTGCCGTTTTGAAGCACATTGGTCATCTAGAGAGAGGAAGAAGAGTTTGGTTGCCATCATTACATCGTTATTTTACTCAAAATTACTTCTAAGTGTAAAGTACAGCAGATAATGTAAAATTGAGTCAGATTAGAATTGGTTCTATAACAGATTCTAATTGAAATTTCTCATCACAGCGTTTTCAGTATTTTCTGAGCTTTCTGTGCAACAGTTAAGTTGCTTTTGATTTTGGGACTAAAGTTGTTTTTCAACATACTTTTCTTTCGTTTTTATAGTTTGAGTGAAAGAGATAATATCACAATGCCAAATGTTCTGAAGACTTACCAGTGATTTGATGTTTTTTGACACCGAATTACTTTTGTTGTTGAGGTTTTCTGTGAAGTTCAGGTTGGTGAGTGTGAAGTTAATCGTGAAATAAACTGGAGCTGCAACGAGAAGAAGGACAACTTGTTAATATACATAATATTTCTGACATTTTTTGCCTCCCCTGTTTGGAGCTCTTAAATGATAGTAGTGGTTGTAAAGCTTCAAATTAAGTGTAAAATAAACTATAGCTTGAAACAGAGAACTCTGTGAGCTGTTACTGTTAAGCATACAGTGTTGAGCAGGTTGCTGGTTGAGTCCTAACCAATAAGTCACTATGTCAACTTTAGCAAACACTGTCTGCTCCTCAGGACTTAATAATACACATAAGCAATTGCATGACAATTAAGTGTTTGCACAAACCTTTGAGGCGGTGTTTGATTCAATAAGGTGATATTCTTGGCTTTAAAGATGAAAAAGAAGCTATGTTCATTCTCAGTCTCTGGGATCACTTATTTCTCTAGGTTTAAATGACTGACCAACTTTTTAAGTGTTTTTCTCACCTACTTTCACCTTTTCTTCTTTCATCTTCCTGGCTTTTTTTCTCTACTTCTCCTCTTCTATACACACTAAATGTTGTGTCTTTAACCTTCTTTCCTTTTCAATTTAGAAATAACCTTTAATCTTTTATTCCTAAATATGTGTAAATTTTGTGTGCTTGTCATTGTGTTTTAAGAACTACAAGCAATAGTCAAGGTTCTCAAATCCATCTTTAAGACTGAATGTTGCCTCTGATTCTACTTCTTCTTTGGGCTTTCACTTTTTATTGCTTTGTTTGAATAAATATTTCTAATTAACACAGAAATATAATGTAACTATAATTAAATGTAGAACTCTTACATGGTGGAGGAGTTGGTACTATGGCATGATAACCTAGAAGAAAGAGAAGAAAACACAAATTGTAAAGGAGAAATCTCCTGGTCATACTAAAAAAATTGTGTACTGTAGCATTTTATACCATAGTGAAATCAAAAATGGAAAAAAAAAAACATCTTTGCATTTGTGTTATTCTTTTATTTATCTACCCAGATATACTGTACATGACTAAACCCTACTTTTTTGTGTTGTAGAGCAAAAAAAAATAAATCAAAAAACAAAACTTGTGATTCTGTAAGAAACTCTCCTACTAAATACACACCATTTACATAAAGGCTGTTGGGGTCCATGCTGTATGGTCCAAGTGCTGTGCTGTTTTGAGTTCCATTGCTGATCTGCTGATAGACGACTACTCTGTCCAAATTCAGCGAAGTGTTCTTCTTGAATGTGCATGTGAGTTGCACTGCTGTACTGTTGTTCATTCCAGGACTGAAATAGAATAAATCACATGTTTTCATTTTCTAGGAGAACACATTTTTTATTTGCTGTGGCTGTGTTGACTTTAGGAATAGAAACCTTTCTGTCTCTCTTATCTTAGAATGAAAATAATGTGTCATAATATTGTTTGTGAAGTGGCATGGCAGTATAATCATTAGTAGTATTACTGCCTTATAAAGTGGGTTGAAATCCTGTGTCCGAATGCTTTCTGTTTTTTCCTTATGTCTGCATACGTTTTTCTCCCACGGCCCCAAAGATTTACATATTATGTGAATATTACAAACTTTTAACTAAATAATATCTTTTGCCATTTTCTAAACCCGTGTGTATGGGATCCCATTCATGGATCATCCAGATCTGTCTCTTGCCTTGCACCTAAGGTGCTATTTGGGTTCAAAGTCATCAAGACCCTAAATTAGATTAAACTAGTTTGACACACTTAAGTTAAAAACTAGGGATGGGACATGTGACATTTGAGCTTATCAAAGTTTACAAGCATGAGACTAAAATGACATATGAAGCTTCAAAAATGTCACAGAGTATGTGGCAATGCTCTGACTGCTTCAAAGCTTTTTGCTATTATGATTTTATTTGGGCATTTATTTCCTAATTACTGAAGGGAAAACATTCATCTTTCACAGCAAAAAAAAACCCAAAAAAACCCTTAAAATAATAAAGACACATAATTATGAATCTGCGATGTCATATTATGTGTGGTAGAATCTTACTGATGCTCACCAGCTCGGAGCGCAAATGGATTATTGTTGTTTACATTAGTATAGTAACAGCATTTTATGTCTGCATTAGTTGGTATTTCATCATACATTGAAGCAGTTTAGTACCATTTGCAGAGGAGCATATAAAAATAGCAAGCTTGCCAATGTCTAAAAATAATTTTAAGTAGAGTGGCCAGAACAAGGTGTAAGGATAGTTAGCTACCTAATAGAGCCATGTGAAGAAGCCATTGGCACTTGGTACAGTTGAACAACAATACAATATTCATTTTGGAAAAAAATTGCATTTTTATTACATTATTATTATTATTACATTATAACATGATTATCATAAGATCAAAATTACCACGCTGAGATATTTTAAATGCTTGAATTATTGTTCTAAATATTTTAATATAATATTGTGTATCTGTGAGGACAACTTATACAATATATGTATTATAATGTGTATGTGCCACTTACTTAAGATCAAATGTACCCTTTTGAAAATACTAATTTGATAAAGTAAAGTTAATCAATCATTTCTCATATTATTTGGGAATATTTTATGGAAATTTTAAAGGAACTGATTACAAACCACTTGTAGACATTTCTTTACATGCTTGGACAGTCTCAATGTCACCTTAGTGAGGTTAATATTTTATTTCTTAAAGCTTAGTCGATAAAAGTGGAAGAGGGCACAGAATTCGATTCAAACCATTTTCCTTCTTTTCATTGTATGATCAATTCTATTAAAATGTAATTAAAATGAAAAAATAGATTCTCTGTATTGAAATCCATCACAAAAATAAAAATCACATATTACAGTTCACTGCTGGTGAATTTAGAATGAGAGCAGAAATGGTGGCTAATTAAATAATACATTTTATTAGAAGAATCCATTTATGAAATAAACCTTTGTAATCTAGACCAAGTTTGAGAGTATTAAATACATGACGTGACTAACCCAGCAGTCAAGACCAGACCTCTATAAGGTGCATTGATGCACTTGGCTACACTCATCATACTAGGTGAGTTTAGAGTCCTCCATTGCCCTTACATATTCATATTGATATGGGAGAAAGTCTTTAGCAATAATAGAACAGTTACCAAAATTATATAAAAATTCCTAACATGAACCGTGATTGGACAGGGATATGAACCAAGATTGACTGTGTGATTAAAGCACTAAGCACTCCACCATCAGAAGCAGTGATCTTTATTTGAGTCCAAACAGTGACAGTTAATGAGTAGACAGTGATAAAAGCATTAATATTAACATGGTGCCTGCACCACCACCACCTACTCAAAGCATCATGATGCTCCAACAATGATGGATGTTTTAAAAAGCCAGAAGTCTATGTGACCATCATCATCAAGTCCTTCCGTGAGAACCCTAAATCCAAAGAGAACTGTTTCATTTATGTTAGGTAGAATGCCCAGAGTGGACTGGGCAGTCTAATGGTCTGGAATCCCTACAGATTTTATTTTTTTCTCCAGCTGTCTGCAGTTTTTTTTTTTGTTTTTTCTGTCCACCCTGGTCATTGGACCTTACTCTTATTCTATGTTAATTAATGTTGACTTATTTTATTTTCTTACTGTGTCTTCATTATGTAAAGCACTTCGAGCTACTTTTTGTATGAAAATGTGCTATATAAATACAGTAAATGTTGTTGTTGTTGTAACATATTAAAGACAATCGGCTACTTTATTATATGATCTGAAGACCCAAGATTAATCAGGATGATCATGTAAAATCACAGAATTGGAAATACCATATTTTTTAATTCCTATAAAAAGTGAATACACCCTAATAGAAGATCATTACCTGAAGGTAGCAGGCTGACAAGAGGAAAACTCTGGAGACAGACTGCTGGTCTGCAGCACATTAGTGAACTAGAGAGAACCAAAAGGGGTTAAGGTGCTGTCATTATAGCAGTATTTTAGTCAACATCATACTGAAATAGCAGGGTATGAGTTAAGTTTAATTAAAATGGTATACAAAGAAGGAAAAGCTGATATATTGTACAGTATGTGAAATTCTGTAGTTTTCCAGACATACTGCTATGGCTAGGTAGACACTGTAGGCAGAATGTCCTTATTTTTTTCAGAATGTTTTGTGCACATTGTTCCTTTTATTAAACACAACGCTGTTCATTTGTTTCAAAAAGGTTGAATCTTGTAAGCAAAAAGACTTACCATCAATGAGACGTTTTTTGCCACTGGACTGCTTTTGTTTGTGAGTGCTGCAGTAAAACTCAGGTTGGTCAGTGTGAAGTTAACAGTGAAATTAGCCAGAGCTGAAAAGACACAGGTAGTACATTTCCTCATGTATTAATGGTGATTTTTGTTAGCACAAATGCTTATACTTTTGCTTAATGAAGGCAATGTTAGCCATATGAGGTTTGTTAATGTAGCTGGTAAGAGTGTGACTATTTCATTGCACCAGTTATAATTGTCAGGTTTAGTTTAAATAAAAGTGATTGATTAATTTTTTTATTCCCTTCATGTCAGTTGAAAATATAAACCTTTTAATGCCTTATTCAGAATTATGGAAAAAGATGAACCGCTGTGGGAACCCCTAATGGGAGTAGCTGAAAGAAGAAGAATGCTTTATTTACAATAAATTTGGCTGATTAGAAAAGATATATAAATATGCTTAAGTAAGAATAGGGGTACTTACATTCTGATGTGGGCAATTTATGGTAACCTGGAATAGTGAAAAACATGAAATTAAAATGATGAAGTTCCTAATATATTTAGATGTTTCTTCCTTAACTTGATGGTTTTATGTGCACCCTACAATGGACTGACTGTCTGGCTTCAATTGTGTTCCAAAATATGATCCCAAAATATTGTACTACTCTATATGGGCTAAAAAAAATTAAATGAATCGATAAATTTTATATAAAGAATGCAGCGTATGTACTGACAGATAATCTGCTTTTTCCAGGTGGCCTTGATTCCTGAATTTATCTGACATGATTGCGACCTCTTGATAGATCAAAGCACAAAGATGCTTGCTGATAAAGCTGAACATTTTCAATAATAAGATTCTGACATTAAAGAAGCACTTACCATTAACATAGAGGCTATTAGGGTCCATAGTGTATGGTCCCAGTGCTCTGCTGTTGTGAGTTTCATTGTTGACCAAATCATAGACCACCACCTTGTTCAGGTTCTTCAATGAAGTGTCATTCTTGAATTTACATCTGAGTTGTACTTCCGTACTGTTATTGGTTCCATGGCTGAAAGGAATGTGAAGATGAACTCAATTCTAACTGTGATGTTTTCTTAATGCTGTATTCTAAATAAACCCTGTCCACTGTGAAGGTAACTTTAGAAGGCAATGATGATTTTAGATCTCTGATTTGAGCTACCACTTTAGAGGATACAACATTAAAAAGATTGTTCATTAAAAGAGCAACTTACATTTGTTCCCAATAAAGAAATTAGGAAAAAAAAATGAAAAACAGTATCCCAATAAATTTCATACAATTTTGTGCTTAGGGTGTGCAGCTTGAAAAAAAAATAGTAACAGCATTCCCACTTCGATTTCTTGTGCCCTAGCTATCATAATCCATGTTCCTTGGCATTTAAAAATTATTTACACAAAGTTCATGGGATTTTGAAGGTCAATCAGTCTATTAGTAATGTTTATTTTTTATACAAATTTGTTTTTACCATTATATGGGCGCAGTAATCCTGAGATAGTTTAACTGACAGATGCTATTCCACTTTTAGGCATGATGACCAGAAGTGATACCTATGATGTCATTATAACATGGCATAAAGGGCAGCGTCTGGTTCGTCCAAAGTTTGTGTTCATAAATTAATAACTTTAAGTGTCTTCCTTATTGTTAGTTTCTGAGTTACTGGTTATAACCTATTCCGCCTTTTGATTACAAATTAATGTCTAGCAATTTTTTCCCCTTGGCATGGACTCCTTTTTTAGCTTATGACTTACTGCTCTGTTCTTTGACGACAATTCTGGCTTCAGGAACCAACTGCATCCTTTTCCATTTGTGCTCCTCAATTAGCCAACTAGAGAGTTATTGCTCCCTGAAGACATCAATTTACTCCATTTTCCCAACCCATATTTGTGCCTTCCCGTATTTAGTGTTTGTTTATTTAATTTTAGTATTTCCAACTATGACCCCTGTTTGATTTCTGATCTGTCTGTGCCATCTCCAGAATCCAGTTTCTTTCTCAAATATTCTGTCACCTTGTGCAATCAGTAAACTACCGTTCAGATGCATTATGCTCCATCCAATATTTTGACTTTTAATTAAAATGAATTCACTGCCATAGAATTCAAGGATCATGGAATATAATTTCTAGCAAAGTTCATATCTGAAAAACTCAAGTGGTGCTGTATGTGAGTTGCACCTTGTAAATCTGAGTGCCATGTTGTCATTTCTGGAGACAGGTATGCTTGCCTCTTTCTCTGTGTTTATCAGCCTTCACCAGCACAAACAAAGATATTATAGACCAGGAATCCATTTTTTGAGGTGGACGATGGAGTATTATTTTGGTTAATGTAAATCTTTCATATTGTAACAATGTCTTTTCCCTTTTTTTCTTGGTTATTGATGCTTTCAGTAATGTGATTGCTGCTAAATCCTGCCTGTTCATCATAGGGCACAGACAATCACATCAGGGTCACTCTGGAGTCAGCACTTCGCCTAATGTCCACGTCATTGGAGTTGTGGGAGGAAAGCCTAAGCAGACACTGGGAAAATGTGCACCTTCTGTGCAGGAGGAGTCAAACAAAGGATGCTAGTTCCATGAGGCAACAGGACTATCAACTTCACCTCTATGCCACCCCTCTAGATAATATATTAAACATGATAAAAACATAACCAGGTAGCATCATATACTGTAAAGTGCTACATACTGATGAGAAAATCCTGTAGGTCATTACCTGAAGTTGGCAGGTTGACAAGAAGAAAACTCCTGTGACCAGCTGCTATTTTGAAATATTTTAGTGACCTGAAGAGAACAAAGAGGAATTGGGACCTTATCATTAAAAAAATAGTTCATTTAGTCAGTCAGTCATTATCCAACCCGCTATATCCTAACACAGGGTCATGGGGGTCTGCTGAAGCCAGTCCCAGCCAGCACAGGGTGCAAGGCAGGAACAAACCCCGGGCAGGGTGCCAACCCACCGCAGAGCACACACACCCACACACCAAGCACATACTATGGACAAGTTAGGATTGCCAATGCACCTAACCTGCATGTCTACGGACTGTGTGAGGAAACCCAAGCAGACATGGGGAGAACATGCAAAGTCCATGCAGGGATGACCCGGGAAGTGAACCCAGGTCTCCTTACTTTGAGGCAGATAGTTCATTTAAAATTACTTTAAAGAAAGTTCAATTATGGAGAAATACATCTACATTATAAAGTAGAAGTATTTGGAAGCAAAAGAAGATAGTACAGCATTTTTCTTATATTAATATTTTTCCATTCCTTGTTAGGGTTAGTATGCACTAGTTAGGTTACATTTTGGTATATGTGCAATTTTTGTATATACAGTACTCATTTAGTATTTTATATTTTGACTGAAATGAGCAATTAGCCAGAGAAATTGAGAGAACATGGTAAACTGTGTGGACATTCAGCTTTTAATGGTGTCCTAAGCAATGTAAGACAGTAAACCAAGCAATAGGCTAGTAATCTGCCATGGTTACCTTGATTAACAACTGACCGATCAGTTCATTGTTTTATGATCCATGGTTTGTTTCACAACGTTTTAGGAATCTGAGACTATATCTCAACAAGACTAAGAGTACATCATGTAAGCCAATGTGTGTGTGTGTGCGTGTGTGTGGTGGGGAGAAGAGCTTAATAATAAATAAATTGGAAGTTATTTATTTTCATACATTATTGGTTTTCATGTACAGTAGCTGGAGAGCAGCAGTATATTGCATTTGGTTGGAAACACAAGTATTAATTTCATTGTACTCCTTACACATGACAATACTACAACAACCACTACAACTACTACAACTTGAATTCCAGAGACTTACCAGCAATGTGATGTTGTTTGACGCTGGGCTGCTTTTGTTTGAAAGCTCATCTGTGAGGTTCACATTGGTGAGTGTGAAGTTAATCATGAAATAAACCAGAGCTGCAAAGGGGATGAGTAGGGCTTATTATCACAGTATTCGTAACATGTTTTGTCAGAAGCCATTTCTTTCTGCTGCTCTTTAGTGATTGTGACATTAATCAAGTTTAAAATAAACAAAGAAATACACTGACATTTGGAACTAGACCATTGTATTACATTTATGAAAAGAAAATATCCTCATTTTGGTGCTTTATGTCAACAGATATATCTGATTCTTTTAGTAATATAGTCCCTTCATATTAAAAACTAAGGACACTTACATGGTGCAGGAACTGGTTGTATGGGATGGTAACCTGGAGGAGAGAGGAAATTGAAGATGAAAAATCAAAATACTACATACACTGCAACATCTGTTTACATTATGTCTCAGCAATTGGAAAAAAAAATGTAATTGTAAATGACACTATATTAGGTAGATTAGTAGATACACCAAAATTAGCAAAAACATTACAAAATGGATGTTTATTTTGCAGTTTATCTACCAAATGTACATGGCTTCATTCCTCCTTAGGTTGAAAAACGCAAAGAGATGTTTTAACTTTTGTATGTTGGTAAAATAAAGCTAGTGACACTTACCATTGACATAGAGGCTGTTGGGGTCCATGTTATATGGTCCCAGTGCCCTACTGTTTTGAGTTCTGTTGTTGAGATGTTCATATATGGCTACCCTGTCTAGGTTCATCGATGCAGTGTCATTCTTGAACTGACAGGTGATGTTCACTGCCGTGCTGTTGTTGGGTCCATGACTAAAAAGTAGTAGATTACAAATTTATGATATGTTTTATTAATAATAAAATGCTTTGCTGGATTGTTCCCCTATGCATGCATTTTAAGTCAAACACAGTTTTAGGTAAGATGCAGATTTTTTAGAAATTTGATGTCAAGAAGTTGGAAAATAGGAATGTTCAAAAAGAAGGGGCCCAGGGCAGGACTGCTTACTGAACATTTTATTGGCATTACTAATATAGGATACATATTAAATACTTGGGAAAAGTAACTGTGACTAAATTCATATAAATTATTAGAGACATTAAAAAGTAAAAATATGCAAGCTACTGTGAATTAAAGTCCTGTTAGCCTCACTGCATAGAATATTGTTGGTTATTACCTGAAGGAGTTCAACTGACAAGAAGAAAGCTCCGAAGACAAACTGCTGTTCTGAAGCACTTGAGTGACCTAGAGGATTAAAGTGCTTGCATTACTCTTTACGGTAAATCACAATCAAAGAGCAATGTACTCAAGGAGTGGAACTATTCATAAACTGAAGAATTTCTTCCTATTAAATGTAGTATGTTGTCACCATGGCTTAATAAGGTCTGAGTTCACTTCCAATCATAGTTATCTGATATTTTTTTAATATTACTTAGTCTAGAATATTTACATTCTCATTTATCAAGAACTGTGCAATATTGCAGCATTGCAAAACATTTACCAGATGTGTGATGTTCTGTGGTACAGGGCTGCTTTTGTTTGTCAGTTGTTCATTGAATGGCAGGTTTATCAAGTTGAAACTGATAGAGAAATGAATTGTATCTACAAATGAAAAAATAACAAATTATTCATTTATGCAATAGTGTTAATTTATTTCTTTTTATGTACAGCTGTGTGAAAACAAATTTGTTATTTGAAAAAGTGAAAATTCTACTCTGCAGCATCATATACCCATTTTAACCAGAAGGAGTGTCACTGAGCCCCCAAGTCAGGTTTGAAAAAACTAAATATTATTTACTGAAATCTTATTACACTCAATAATAAACTGTAAGTTCTAGCAGGTTCGTGTGTGAAGGAAATGACATTTATCAGACCAGTTTGATTCTTACTTTCACTTGTGTTTGCTGAAGTGCTGAATGACGTGCTGATTGTTGGAGGCACCGTACTCCGTGTAGTGCTGACCGTTGAGGTGTTGACCGTTGGAACTGTGTTTTGTGAAAAGAAATTTTATAAGTTAGCTGTAACATAACTACCAGTCTCCTTTATACTGATTCACAAGAGACTCCAATTCTGTTTAAATCACTTTATTGCTTACATTGTTGATGATTGTGAGACATTGACCGTACCTAACTTTCCATTTTATGCTTGTAATTTTGCCCACTGCTGTATATTCAAAAAGATTCATTTTACCCTCATGTGAATGCCAAACTTTGCACTTACAGTGAGCTTTAGTTCTGGCCCTCACCCTCCTGTTTACATCAAGCCACTACCTAACTATTTCACCAGAAGACTTAGAATTTCCTTTAAAATATTGGGCTCAGTTTGTGTTTCGAGGGCACAGTGGCTTTAACCAAATAAGAATTTTCATGTTATCTTTAAATAGTTATGATTTATTGTTTTATACTAAAACAGACATTTCTGTTTCCCAGATGCCAGATGACACATTAAAAAGTGTAACGCAGACACTGTAGTCCTTCCTTAGTTTAGTGTTCAGTTAAATAAAAATATAACTTTCAAATATGCTAGACTGAAAGAAAAGCTTTTCAAAAGAATACTCACTGACAGCAGGTTGTTTTGGATAGTCTGAAAAAAAAGAGATAAACAATTTTATTATTAATCTAATAATGAAACATTGATTAATATTTTTTTTATTCATTAATTTAGTCCAAGAGGTAGTACTTAAACCTGTAGCTCCATTCTCATTCAATTCTTTCTTAAGTGATTTTAAGCAGTAAAACATCTTTTAATTTCATTTTACACAATTTCTCTCTTAGCAGAAAATGTAGCTGTGACACTTACTGTTCACATAGAGGCTGTTTGGCTGCATTGTATACGGTCCCAAGTTGGTGCCGTTTTGGGTTTTATTTTGAAGCAGGTCATAGATGATGTATTTGTTGAATTGAGGCGGAGACGTGTCATTCTTGAACCCACAGCTGATCACTACATTTGTAACGTTTTGGGGACCTGCACTGTAATGAAACATATTTATGGTTACTAATGTCATTTTCCTACTTTTTCTGAACTACAACAAAATAATAGACGATTTTTCCACATAATTAGCACGGTTGGTACTGTAGCAATAACTGGCCTAGCACACCCACAATTTTTACACTTCGGCTCATGGTTTGCAAGCATAATCTGCTGAAAACTATAAAAGTGGCACACATTCATTGTTATTTAGACATACATTCATCTGCTATCGGTGTTATGATGTTGTGGCAGTAATGTGAGAGTTAAATAATGGGGCACAGGAAAAGTTTCACAAACACTTCCCTCAAGCATTGCCACGTGCTCTGGCTTAACATTGATGCTGCGGACCATGGGACAAGGTACTGTCAGCAACTGAGCGTTCTGAAGCAGTGCTACTACTGGAAAGAAAGGAACAAGAAGGACACAAAGTGAAGAACCACTGACTAGTTTTCATTGCCAGTGACTCTATAAGCACGTCTTGATGGATTTGTACAAGCTGGCATATATCCTTATGACACACCATGCTTGCAACATCCCAACAAATAAAATAATTTCACTGAGAAACCACAGTTGTGATCCTCCTGAGAGAACCTGGGGACGCGAGCAATTAACAGTCAAAGAGACAGAGTCCTTGAACTCAAGCAAATAAATTGATGGAGCCTTTGTCACAAATGAGGATTACAGAGTTATCTGTTTATAAACATTTGAAATAGAAATTAAATATATTCTTTGTCATATTGTGTTAATATGTAGCTGCTAAATAAGTAGCTAACTTTTGCCTCACTATTGTACTTAGGCCAATTAATTTAAGCTTGTGTTGAATGTGCTTAGTTGTATATTTTTTGATTGCTTATTATTTGAAATTAACTACTTAAGTAGCTAGGAATATTTTTTAAAGTGGTTGGGTTTATATTATGATATGACATAATGAGTACTAAAGTATCTTTCCTGTTTTTATTATAGCAAAATATTGCTTATTTTACACATTGCTAGCATGGATAGATCTTGTGGATAGAACTTCTGCAATAACTGGCCTACCATGCTTTCTCTCTCAATACTGTGATGGTACATCCGAATATCCATACTGTGACTCATTTTACCCTGGTGATATCCTGTTGCTGGTCACTGTAGCTGGAGTCTCATCTCATCTTTTTAGATGTCCTCATTACCTAGTGATTTCACATTGTCTTCGTCTTCAGGTGTGACAGTACTGAAGGAGCAGCACATTCTCTTTCTGAACTCTTTCTCACTGACAGTGGCCTAATCTAGAGATCCTACATTACACCTCCATTGAATTTTCTTTGATTTGAGATGATTTAGTGCAATTATAAAACAAGTATAAAAGAGTGCTCCTTACCTGTAACTTATAGAATGACAAGATGAAAACACGGGAGCCAAAGTGCTATTCTGAAGAAGTTGGTCAGCCTGGGGGGAACAAAAAATAATTTTGAGCAACAACTTAACTTCATTTATGTTTTTACTTCTTTTGCTGTCATTAAGACCAAGGGCTTGGTTCTTCTACACATTAAAACTATTTTTTGAACAGTCTAGAAATGACACCTTGAAACTTTTAAATGATTTCTATAAAGACTTAAAAATTGACTTATCATTTGTTTTGAATGAAAGTCTTTTTCCTTTAAATTCCAGTGCAGATTCAAAAACTTACCAGAGATGTAATGTTTTTTGCTATGATGTTGTTTTTGTTGTTTAATGCTGATGTGAAAGGCAGATTGGTCAAGGTGAAGTTAACAGTGAGATAAATTGGTTCTGAAAAAGAATCAAAGACAAGATCTTACTATATTATTTTAGGCCGATTCATATAAACTATTTTTGTCTACCTTCTTTGTGCTCTTAGCAAGTAGTCTGTTCTATAACGGCTTCATTCTTTTAATAAGTTTGGAGCAGGACAGTTTAAAAAACATCGATTTGACCTAAATACCGTAATATATTTGGGATTCTGCTTAATACAGTTTAGGGACCCTGGGCACTAGAGCCTATCACAGAAACACTGGGTGTAAGACAGAAGCCTTGTCTGACAGTCAATCAAAAGGCCCACATAGTCAGTAGGGACCCATTTGTATTGTGTACGCTAGAGGCACTGTTGTCTCATTAACCCTACCAGCCAGATGTCCTGGACACATGTATAAAAGCACTCAGTATAATATTTTATATTTTTCTTTAAAAAAGTGAACAAAGCACCGCAAACTCCACAGTTTCAATAATCAATAATAAACAATTAACAATATCCTCCTCTCCACCCAGCAGCTCCGTCACACTTCCTCCCAGCTCCGGTCAGCTTGCTGGTATTCATTCCCTGAATCCTTTTATAGTCCATGACCCAGAAGTATTCCTTCTCTGGGTCAAACACCATATCTGTCCTCGCCAAGTATCCCGGAAGTACTGCGTTCTTCCGTCCTCATGACTCTGAAATACTTCCGGGTTTTTGTAACAATAATAGTCCCCAGGTTCTTGGTGAGCTCCCCCTGGCGGCACAACCGGCATCCAAGAGGGCTGAGGAAACAGACTCCACGTCCTATGTTGCCCCGAGGAAATCCGAAGAACCATTGCCTTCCAGTGGAGCTGCCATCTTTTGTCCTGGGTGTTGTAGTGCCCAGAAAAGGCTACTCTTTCTCCTTTTTTCTGCTGAGAGACCTACTGGCCAGGCTGAAACGCCAGCTGTCCATCACTGTATACGTTTGATCACCTGATCAGTGCATCTTTGTGGATATGTGTGAATAATGTCCATGTTGACCTAAAGAGAACATGCAGATTCCACACTGACAATGACCAGGAGTGGAATTTATGTGGAAAATACTAGATGTGTGAAACAGCATTACAACCCACTATGCCTTCATGTTGTTTTTATTTATTTTCATAAAATGTCAAGTTTTAATGATATAAATAGTGCTTCTAGGACACAGTCCAGAATGATTACTTCTTTTTGCCTAATGCTGCCTGAGTAAGATTGTGCACAATGGAGTAGACTGGATCAGAAAATGAATGGATGTTCAGTGATGATGTCTACAGTACTTCCTTTATGGTATGATATCAATATCAGCCATTCTGAGTAAGCGTATACACCTGCAGCTTCTTTATATATTTTAGGCTGTTAAGAAAATACTAGAATGTCTATTGCCAATTCACAGACGTCTCAGTAAAAATGAAATATAATTGTGTCCTTTTGGCATTACCCATTTTGAAAGACCTTTCTTTATGTGATTTAATTAAACCTTTTCAAACCTATTATTGAAAGTAGAATATTTGAGACAAACCATGTGCAAAAGAATTGAAGTTTTTCAGTCCTGTCTAGATTCTTACTTGGAGTTGTGTTTCCTGAAGCGCTGGATAACGTGCTGACTGTTGGAGGTACCGTACTCTGGGTAGTGCTGGCTGTTGAAGAAGCTGTGCTGGTTGTGGTACTGACCGTTGGAACTGTGTTTTGTGAAAAGAAAGTTTGCAAGTTAGCTGGAACTTATCATCCAGTATCTTTTATACTGACTCACAAGAGACTATAATTCCATTTAAATCACTTTGTTGCTTACGTTGTTGATAATTCATGTTTTGTTGTGTCACACTCACTTCACTTAACTTTCCATTCTGTGCTATTAGCTTTATTTGCTCTTGCTGCACATTCAGAATGATTCTTCTAACCCCACGTGAATGCTAAACTGTTGCCCTTGTGAGTGAGCTTTAGTTCTGGTCCTCTCCTGCTGTTTACATCAATTCACTTCCTGACTATTTCACCAGATGACATAGTATTTTCTTCTAACAACTGGGCTGAGTTTGTTTTTCGAGAGCATAGTGGATTTAACCAAAGAACAATTTTTCATGATATCTTTAAATATGGTTATGATTTATTGTTTTATACTAAAACAGAAGACATTTGTGTTTCCCAGATGCCAGATGAAACGTGAAATAGTGTACCGCAGACACCGTAGTCCTTGCTTAGTTTAGTGTTTAGTATAATAAAAATATAATTTTCAAATATGTTAGATTGTAGGAAATATTTTTCAAAACTATACTTACTAATAGTAGGTTGTTTTTGATAGTCTGAAAAATAGAGATAAACAATTTTATTATTAATATAGTAATGAAGTATTAATATCTGTTTTATTCATTAATTTAACCCACAAGTTAGCTCTTAAACCTGTAGCTCCATTCTCATTCAATTCTTTCTTAAGTAATTTTAAGCAGTAGAACATCTTTTAATTTCTTTTTACACAATTTCTCTCTTAGCAGAAAATGTAGCTGTGACACTTACTGTTCACATAGAGGCTATTTGGCTGCATTGTATACGGTCCCAAGTTGGTGCCGTTTTGGGTTTTATTTTGAAGCAGGTCATAGATGTTGTATTTGTTGAATTGAGTCGGAGGCGTGTCGTTCTTGAACCCACAGCTGATCACTGCTTTTGTAACGTTTTGGGGACCTGCACTGTAATGAAACATATTTATGGTTACTAATGTCATTTTCCTACTTTTTTGCAGTACAACAAAATAATAGACTCTTTTTTCCACATAATTAGCACGGTTGGTACTGTAGCAATAACTGGCCAAACACACACACAGTTTTTCCACTTGCTCATGGTTTACAAGCATAATAATAACATTTTGTTAAATTTATCTACAGAAAATTATAAAAGTGGCGCACATTCTTTGTTATTTAGACATAAATTCATCTGCTATTGGTGTTATATCGTCATGGCTTTAATGTTGGGATTAACTAATGGGACACAGGAAAAGTCTTACAAACACTTCCCTCAAGTACTGCTACGTGCTCTGGCTTAGCATTGATTCTGTGGTCTATGGGATCAAGGTACTGTCAGCAACTGAGCGTTCTGAAGCTATACAACTACTGGAAAGAAAGGAACAAGAAGCTTACAAATTGCAGAACCACTGACTAGTTTTCATCGTCAATGACTTCATAAGCACACCTTGGTGGATTTGTACAAACTGGCATGTATCTCGGTGACACACCATGCTTGCAACACCCCAACAAAAAAAAATAATTTCACTGAGAAACCGCAGTTGTGATCCTCCTGAAGAAAACTGGGGCCGTAAGCAATTAACAGTTGAAGAGACAGAGTCCTTGAAGTCAAGCAAATAAACTGATGGGGCCTTTGTCGCAATTGAGGAAAACAGAATTATCTGTCTATAAAACTTTGAAGTAGAAAGTGAATATATTGTTTGTCATACTTGTTTAAATATGTAGCTGCAGAATTAGTAGTTAACTTTTGCCTCATTATTGTTTCTAGGTCATTTTAATTAAGCTTGTCATGAATTTGTTTATGTGTATATATTATGGTCACTTACTATTTGAAATTAACTTCTTACTGTAAGTAGCTAGGAATTCTTTTTCAAGTGGTTGGGTTTATATTATGATTTGACATAATGATTACTAAAATATCTTTCCTGTTTTTATTATAGTAAAATAATGCTCATTTTTCACATTGCTAGCATGGGTGCATCTTGAACTCCCACAAAACCTGGCCTACCACGCCTTCTCTCTCAATACTGTTATGGTACATCAGAATATCCATACTGTGACTCATTTTACCCTGGTGATATCCTTTTGCTGCTCACTGTAGCTGGAGTCTCATCTCATCTTTTTAGATGTCCTCACTACCTAGTGATTTCACATTGTCTTCGTCTTCAGGTGTGACAGTACTGAAGGAGCAGCACATTCTCTCTCTGAACTTTTCTTGCTGCTCGGGCACTTTCTTTTTCCCCCTTTTATGTATTTCTGTAGCTTGACGTGAGATGACATAATCCCTTGGCACATCATTTCTGCTTTGTGTATGCATCATACACTTCTGTGAGACATTAAACCAATACCTTCCAACAAGTTTGTGAATAATAAGGTGTACATCATTTTGTTCAAGTGTTTTTCACTTATCTCTTTCATGGCCATGGGTAGCTGTTTGCCAATCCATACAGCTCTGTTTGTAACGTGAGTGTGACGCTTTTCAGGCCAGCAGTGCATCACGGGGTAGACATGCAGACATCCCATTCACTGACAGTGGGCTAATCTAGAGTTCCTACATTTTATCTCCATAGAATGTTCCTTGATTTGAGATGATTGATTTCAATTATAAAAGAGTGCCTTACCTGTAACTAACAGAATGACAAGATGAAAACACGGGAGCCAAAGTGCTGTTCTGAAGAAGTTGGTTAGCCTGGGGGGAACAAAAAATAATTTTGAGCAGCAACTTAACTTCATTTATGTTTTTACTTCTTTTGCTGTCATTAAGACCAAGGGCTTGGTTCTTCTACACATTAAAAACTATTTTGTGAACAGTCTGAAAATGACACCTTGAAACTTTTAAATGATTTCTATAAAGACTTAAAAATTGACTTATCATTTGTTTTGAATGAAAGTCTTTTTCCTTTAAATTCCAGTGCAGATTCAAAAACTTACCAGAGATGTAATGTTTTTTGCTATGATGTTGTTTTTGTTGTTTAATTCTGATGTGAAAGGCAGATTGGTCAAGGTGAAGTTAACAGTGAGATAAATTGGTTCTGAAAAAGAATAAAAGACAAGATCTTACTATATTATTTTAGTCCGATTCATATAAATTATTTTTGTCTACCTTCTTTGTGCTCTTAGCAAGTAGTCTGTTCTATAATGGCTTCATTCTTTCAATAAGTGTGGAGCAGGACAGTTTATAAAACATTGATTTGACCTAAATACTGTAATATATTTGGGATTCTGCTTAGTACAGTTTAAGGACCCTGGGCACTAGAGCCTATCACAGAAACACTGGGTGTAAGACAGAAGCCTTGTCTGACAGTCAATCAAAAGGCCCACATAGTCAGAAGAGACCCATTTGTATTGTGTACGTTAGAGGCACTGTTGTCCCGTTAACCCTACCCGTCAGATGTTCTGGACACACGTATAAAAGCACTTAGTGTAATTTTTTATATTTTTCTTTAATAAAGTGAACAAAGCACCGCAAACTCCACAGTTTCAATAATCAATAATAAACAATTAACAATTTCCTCCTCTCCATCCAGCAGCTCCGTCACACTTCCTCCCAGCTCCGGTCGGCTTGCTGGTATTCCCTGAATCCTTTTATAGTCCATGACCCAGAAGTATTCCTTCTCCGGGTCAAACACCATATCCATCCTCGTCAAGTATCCCGGAAGTACTGCTTTCTTCCGTCCTCATGACTCTGAAGTACTTCTGGGTTGGTGTAACAACAATAGTCCCCAGGTTTTTGATGAACTCCCCCTGGCGGCATCCAACAGGGCTGAGGAAACAGACTCCATGTCCTATGTTGCCCCGAGGAAATCCGAAGAACCATTGCCTTCCAGGGGAGCTGCCATCTTTCGTCCTGGGGGATGTAATGATCTGAAAAGGCTACTCTTTCTCCTTTTTTCTGCTGTTGGACCTACGGGCCAGACTAAAAACGCCAGCTGTCCATCACAGTATACATTTGATCACCTGATCAGTGCATCTTTGTGGATATGTGTGAATAATATCCATGTTGACCTAAAGAGAACATGCAGATTCCACACTGACAATGACCAGGACTGGAATTTATGTGGAAGATACTAGATTTGTGAAACAGCATTGTATCCCACTATGCCTTCATGTTGTTTTTATTTATTTTCATAAAATGTCAAGTTTTAATGATATAAATAGTGCTTCTAGGACACAGTCCAGAATGATTACTTCTTTTTGCCTAATGCTGCCTGAGTAAGATTGTGCACAATGGAGTAGACTGGATCAGAAAATGAATGGATGTTCAGTGATGATGTCTACAGTACTTCATTTATGGTATGAGATCAATATCAACCATTCTGAGTAAGCGTATACACCTGCAGCTTCTTTATATATTTTAGGCTGTTAAGAAAATACTAGAATGTCTATTGCCAATTCACAGACGTCTCAGTAAAAATGAAATATAATTGTGTCCTTTTGGCATTACCCATTTTGAAAGACCTTTCTTTATGTGATTTAATTAAACCTTTTCAAACCTATTATTGAAAGTAGAATATTTGAGACAAACCATGTGCAAAAGAATTGAAGTTTTTCAGTCCTGTCTAGATTCTTACTTGGAGTTGTGTTTCCTGAAGCGCTGGATAACGTGCTGACTGTTGGAGGTACCGTACTCTGGGTAGTGCTGGCTGTTGAAGAAGCTGTGCTGGTTGTGGTACTGACCGTTGGAACTGTGTTTTGTGAAAAGAAAGTTTGCAAGTTAGCTGGAACTTATCATCCAGTATCTTTTATACTGACTCACAAGAGACTATAATTCCATTTAAATCACTTTGTTGCTTACGTTGTTGATAATTCATGTTTTGTTGTGTCACACTCACTTCACTTAACTTTCCATTCTGTGCTATTAGCTTTATTTGCTCTTGCTGCACATTCAGAATGATTCTTCTAACCCCACGTGAATGCTAAACTGTTGCCCTTGTGAGTGAGCTTTAGTTCTGGTCCTCTCCCTGCTGTTTACATCAATTCACTTCCTGACTATTTCACCAGATGACATAGTATTTTCTTCTAACAACTGGGCTGAGTTTGTTTTTCGAGAGCATAGTGGATTTAACCAAAGAACAATTTTTCATGATATCTTTAAATATGGTTATGATTTATTGTTTTATACTAAAACAGAAGACATTTGTGTTTCCCAGATGCCAGATGAAACGTGAAATAGTGTACCGCAGACACCGTAGTCCTTGCTTAGTTTAGTGTTTAGTATAATAAAAATATAATTTTCAAATATGTTAGATTGTAGGAAATATTTTTCAAAACTATACTTACTAATAGTAGGTTGTTTTGATAGTCTGAAAAATAGAGATAAACAATTTTATTATTAATATAGTAATGAAGTATTAATATCTGTTTTATTCATTAATTTAACCCACAAGTTAGCTCTTAAACCTGTAGCTCCATTCTCATTCAATTCTTTCTTAAGTAATTTTAAGCAGTAGAACATCTTTTAATTTCTTTTTACACAATTTCTCTCTTAGCAGAAAATGTAGCTGTGACACTTACTGTTCACATAGAGGCTGTTTGGCTGCATTGTATACGGTCCCAAGTTGGTGCCGTTTTGGGTTTTATTTTGAAGCAGGTCATAGATGTTGTATTTGTTGAATTGAGTCGGAGACGTGTCGTTCTTGAACCCACAGCTGATCACTGCTTTTGTAACGTTTTGGGGACCTGCACTGTAATGAAACATATTTATGGTTACTAATGTCATTTTCCTACTTTTTTGCAGTACAACAAAATAATACTCTTTTTTTCCACATAATTAGCACGGTTGGTGCTGTAGCAATAACTGGCCAAACACACACACAGTTTTTCCACTTCGGCTCATGGTTTACAAGCATAATAATAACATTTTGTTAAATTTATCTACAGAAAATTATAAAAGTGGCGCACATTCTTTGTTATTTAGACATAAATTCATCTGCTATTGGTGTTATATCGTCATGGCTTTAATGTTGGGATTAACTAATGGGACACAGGAAAAGTCTTACAAACACTTCCCTCAAGTACTGCTACGTGCTCTGGCTTAGCATTGATTCTGTGGTCTATGGGATCAAGGTACTGTCAGCAACTGAGCGTTCTGAAGCTATACAACTACTGGAAAGAAAGGAACAAGAAGCTTACAAATTGCAGAACCACTGACTAGTTTTCATCGTCAATGACTTCATAAGCACACCTTGGTGGATTTGTACAAACTGGCATGTATCTCGGTGACACACCATGCTTGCAACACCCCAACAAAAAAAAATAATTTCACTGAGAAACCGCAGTTGTGATCCTCCTGAGAGAAACTGGGGCCGTAAGCAATTAACAGTTGAAGAGACAGAGTCCTTGAAGTCAAGCAAATAAACTGATGGGGCCTTTGTCGCAATTGAGCATAACAGAATTATCTGTCTATAAAACTTTGAAGTAGAAAGTGAATATATTGTTTGTCATACTTGGCTAAATATGTAGCTGCAGAATTAGTAGTTAACTTTGCCTCATTATTGTTTCTAGGTCATTTTAATTAAGCTTGTCATGAATTTGTTTATGTGTATATATTATGGTCACTTACTATTTGAAATTAACTTCTTACTGTAAGTAGCTAGGAATTCTTTTCAAGTGGTTGGGTTTATATTATGATTTGACATAATGATTACTAAAATATCTTTCCTGTTTTTATTATAGTAAAATAATGCTCATTTTTCACATTGCTAGCATGGGTGCATCTTGAACTCCCACAAAACCTGGCCTACCACGCCTTCTCTCTCAATACTGTTATGGTACATCAGAATATCCATACTGTGACTCATTTTACCCTGGTGATATCCTTTTGCTGCTCACTGTAGCTGGAGTCTCATCTCATCTTTTAGATGTCCTCACTACCTAGTGATTTCACATTGTCTTCGTCTTCAGGTGTGACAGTACTGAAGGAGCAGCACATTCTCTCTCTGAACTTTTTCTTGCTGCTCGGGCACTTTCTTTTTCCCCCTTTTATGTATTTCTGTAGCTTGACGTGAGATGACATAATCCCTTGGCACATCATTTCTGCTTTGTGTATGCATCATACACTTCTGTGAGACATTAAACCAATACCTTCCAACAAGTTTGTGAATAATAAGGTGTACATCATTTTGTTCAAGTGTTTTTCACTTATCTCTTTCATGGCCATGGGTAGCTGTTTGCCAATCCATACAGCTCTGTTTGTAACGTGAGTGTGACGCTTTTCAGGCCAGCAGTGCATCACGGGGTAGACATGCAGACATCCCATTCACTGACAGTGGGCTAATCTAGAGTTCCTACATTTTATCTCCATAGAATGTTCCTTGATTTGAGATGATTGATTTCAATTATAAAAGAGTGCGCCTTACCTGTAACTAACAGAATGACAAGATGAAAACACGGGAGCCAAAGTGCTGTTCTGAAGAAGTTGGTTAGCCTGGGGGGAACAAAAAATAATTTTGAGCAGCAACTTAACTTCATTTATGTTTTTACTTCTTTTGCTGTCATTAAGACCAAGGGCTTGGTTCTTCTACACATTAAAACTATTTTGTGAACAGTCTGAAAATGACACCTTGAAACTTTTAAATGATTTCTATAAAGACTTAAAATTGACTTATCATTTGTTTTGAATGAAAGTCTTTTTCCTTTAAATTCAGTGCAGATTCAAAAACTTACCAGAGATGTAATGTTTTTTGCTATGATGTTGTTTTTGTTGTTTAATTCTGATGTGAAAGGCAGATTGGTCAAGGTGAAGTTAACAGTGAGATAAATTGGTTCTGAAAAAGAATAAAAGACAAGATCTTACTATATTATTTTAGTCCGATTCATATAAATTATTTTTGTCTACCTTCTTTGTGCTCTTAGCAAGTAGTCTGTTCTATAATGGCTTCATTCTTTCAATAAGTGTGGAGCAGGACAGTTTATAAAACATTGATTTGACCTAAATACTGTAATATATTTGGGATTCTGCTTAGTACAGTTTAAGGACCCTGGGCACTAGAGCCTATCACAGAAACACTGGGTGTAAGACAGAAGCCTTGTCTGACAGTCAATCAAAAGGCCCACATAGTCAGAAGAGACCCATTTGTATTGTGTACGTTAGAGGCACTGTTGTCCCGTTAACCCTACCCGTCAGATGTTCTGGACACACGTATAAAAGCACTTAGTGTAATTTTTTATATTTTTCTTTAATAAAGTGAACAAAGCACCGCAAACTCCACAGTTTCAATAATCAATAATAAACAATTAACAATTTCCTCCTCTCCATCCAGCAGCTCCGTCACACTTCCTCCCAGCTCCGGTCGGCTTGCTGGTATTCCCTGAATCCTTTTATAGTCCATGACCCAGAAGTATTCCTTCTCCGGGTCAAACACCATATCCATCCTCGTCAAGTATCCCGGAAGTACTGCTTTCTTCCGTCCTCATGACTCTGAAGTACTTCTGGGTTGGTGTAACAACAATAGTCCCCAGGTTTTTGATGAGCTCCCCCTGGCGGCATCCAACAGGGCTGAGGAAACAGACTCCATGTCCTATGTTGCCCCGAGGAAATCCGAAGAACCATTGCCTTCCAGGGGAGCTGCCATCTTTCGTCCTGGGGGATGTAATGATCTGAAAAGGCTACTCTTTCTCCTTTTTTCTGCTGTTGGACCTACGGGCCAGACTAAAAACGCCAGCTGTCCATCACAGTATACATTTGATCACCTGATCAGTGTATCTTTGTGGATATGTGTGAATAATATCCATGTTGACCTAAAGAGAACATGCAGATTCCACACTGACAATGACCAGGACTGGAATTTATGTGGAAGATACTAGATTTGTGAAACAGCATTGTATCCCACTATGCCTTCATGTTGTTTTTATTTATTTTCATAAAATGTCAAGTTTTAATTTTATAAATAGTGCTTCTAGGACACAGTCCAGAATGATTACTTCTTTTTGCCTAATGCTGCCTGAGTAAGATTGTGCACAATGGAGTAGACTGGATCAGAAAATGAATGGATGTTCAGTGATGATGTCTACAGTACTTCATTTATGGTATGAGATCAATATCAACCATTCTGAGTAAGCGTATACACCTGCAGCTTCTTTATATATTTTAGGCTGTTAAGAAAATACTAGAATGTCTATTGCCAATTCACAGACGTCTCAGTAAAAATGAAATATAATTGTGTCCTTTTGGCATTACCCATTTTGAAAGACCTTTCTTTAAGTGATTTAATTAAAACTTTTCAAACCTATTATTGAAAGTAGAATATTTGAGACAAACCATGTGCAAAAGAATTGAAGTTTTTCAGTCCTGTCTAGATTCTTACTTGGAGTTGTGTTTCCTGAAGCGCTGGATAACGTGCTGACTGTTGGAGGTACCGTACTCTGGGTAGTGCTGGCTGTTGAAGAAGCTGTGCTGGTTGTGGTACTGACCGTTGGAACTGTGTTTTGTGAAAAGAAAGTTTGCAAGTTAGCTGGAACTTATCATCCAGTATCTTTTATACTGACTCACAAGAGACTATAATTCCATTTAAATCACTTTGTTGCTTACGTTGTTGATAATTCATGTTTTGTTGTGTCACACTCACTTCAGTTAACTTTCCATTCTGTGCTATTAGCTTTATTTGCTCTTGCTGCACATTCAGAATGATTCTTCTAACCCCACGTGAATGCTAAACTGTTGCCCTTGTGAGTGAGCTTTAGTTCTGGTCCTCTCCCTGCTGTTTACATCAATTCACTTCCTGACTATTTCACCAGATGACATAGTATTTTCTTCTAACAACTGGGCTGAGTTTGTTTTTCGAGAGCATAGTGGATTTAACCAAAGAACAATTTTTCATGATATCTTTAAATATGGTTATGATTTATTGTTTTATACTAAAACAGAAGACATTTGTGTTTCCCAGATGCCAGATGAAACGTGAAATAGTGTACCGCAGACACCGTAGTCCTTGCTTAGTTTAGTGTTTAGTATAATAAAAATATAATTTTCAAATATGTTAGATTGTAGGAAATATTTTTCAAAACTATACTTACTAATAGTAGGTTGTTTTGATAGTCTGAAAAATAGAGATAAACAATTTTATTATTAATATAGTAATGAAGTATTAATATCTGTTTTATTCATTAATTTAACCCACAAGTTAGCTCTTAAACCTGTAGCTCCATTCTCATTCAATTCTTTCTTAAGTAATTTTAAGCAGTAGAACATCTTTTAATTTCTTTTTACACAATTTCTCTCTTAGCAGAAAATGTAGCTGTGACACTTACTGTTCACATAGAGGCTGTTTGGCTGCATTGTATACGGTCCCAAGTTGGTGCCGTTTTGGGTTTTATTTTGAAGCAGGTCATAGATGTTGTATTTGTTGAATTGAGTCGGAGACGTGTCGTTCTTGAACCCACAGCTGATCACTGCTTTTGTAACGTTTTGGGGACCTGCACTGTAATGAAACATATTTATGGTTACTAATGTCATTTTCCTACTTTTTTGCAGTACAACAAAATAATAGACTCTTTTTTTCCACATAATTAGCACGGTTGGTACTGTAGCAATAACTGGCCAAACACACACACAGTTTTTCCACTTCGGCTCATGGTTTACAAGCATAATAATAACATTTTGTTAAATTTATCTACAGAAAATTATAAAAGTGGCGCACATTCTTTGTTATTTAGACATAAATTCATCTGCTATTGGTGTTATATCGTCATGGCTTTAATGTTGGGATTAACTAATGGGACACAGGAAAAGTCTTACAAACACTTCCCTCAAGTACTGCTACGTGCTCTGGCTTAGCATTGATTCTGTGGTCTATGGGATCAAGGTACTGTCAGCAACTGAGCGTTCTGAAGCTATACAACTACTGGAAAGAAAGGAACAAGAAGCTTACAAATTGCAGAACCACTGACTAGTTTTCATCGTCAATGACTTCATAAGCACACCTTGGTGGATTTGTACAAACTGGCATGTATCTCGGTGACACACCATGCTTGCAACACCCCAACAAAAAAAAATAATTTCACTGAGAAACCGCAGTTGTGATCCTCCTGAAGAAAACTGGGGCCGTAAGCAATTAACAGTTGAAGAGACAGAGTCCTTGAAGTCAAGCAAATAAACTGATGGGGCCTTTGTCGCAATTGAGGAAAACAGAATTATCTGTCTATAAAACTTTGAAGTAGAAAGTGAATATATTGTTTGTCATACTTGTTTAAATATGTAGCTGCAGAATTAGTAGTTAACTTTTGCCTCATTATTGTTTCTAGGTCATTTTAATTAAGCTTGTCATGAATTTGTTTATGTGTATATATTATGGTCACTTACTATTTGAAATTAACTTCTTACTGTAAGTAGCTAGGAATTCTTTTTCAAGTGGTTGGGTTTATATTATGATTTGACATAATGATTACTAAAATATCTTTCCTGTTTTTATTATAGTAAAATAATGCTCATTTTTCACATTGCTAGCATGGGTGCATCTTGAACTCCCACAAAACCTGGCCTACCACGCCTTCTCTCTCAATACTGTTATGGTACATCAGAATATCCATACTGTGACTCATTTTACCCTGGTGATATCCTTTTGCTGCTCACTGTAGCTGGAGTCTCATCTCATCTTTTTAGATGTCCTCACTACCTAGTGATTTCACATTGTCTTCGTCTTCAGGTGTGACAGTACTGAAGGAGCAGCACATTCTCTCTCTGAACTTTTTCTTGCTGCTCGGGCACTTTCTTTTCCCCCTTTTATGTATTTCTGTAGCTTGACGTGAGATGACATAATCCCTTGGCACATCATTTCTGCTTTGTGTATGCATCATACACTTCTGTGAGACATTAAACCAATACCTTCCAACAAGTTTGTGAATAATAAGGTGTACATCATTTTGTTCAAGTGTTTTTCACTTATCTCTTTCATGGCCATGGGTAGCTGTTTGCCAATCCATACAGCTCTGTTTGTAACGTGAGTGTGACGCTTTTCAGGCCAGCAGTGCATCACGGGGTAGACATGCAGACATCCCATTCACTGACAGTGGGCTAATCTAGAGTTCCTACATTTTATCTCCATAGAATGTTCCTTGATTTGAGATGATTGATTTCAATTATAAAGTGTGCCTTACCTGTAACTAACAGAATGACAAGATGAAAACACGGGAGCCAAAGTGCTGTTCTGAAGAAGTTGGTTAGCCTGGGGGGAACAAAAAATAATTTTGAGCAGCAACTTAACTTCATTTATGTTTTTACTTCTTTTGCTGTCATTAAGACCAAGGGCTTGGTTCTTCTACACATTAAAACTATTTTGTGAACAGTCTGAAAATGACACCTTGAAACTTTTAAATGATTTCTATAAAGACTTAAAATTGACTTATCATTTGTTTTGAATGAAAGTCTTTTTCCTTTAAATTCAGTGTAGATTCAAAAACTTACCAGAGATGTAATGTTTTTTGCTATGATGTTGTTTTTGTTGTTTAATTCTGATGTGAAAGGCAGATTGGTCAAGGTGAAGTTAACAGTGAGATAAATTGGTTCTGAAAAAGAATAAAAGACAAGATCTTACTATATTATTTTAGTCCGATTCATATAAATTATTTTTGTCTACCTTCTTTGTGCTCTTAGCAAGTAGTCTGTTCTATAATGGCTTCATTCTTTCAATAAGTGTGGAGCAGGACAGTTTATAAAACATTGATTTGACCTAAATACTGTAATATATTTGGGATTCTGCTTAGTACAGTTTAAGGACCCTGGGCACTAGAGCCTATCACAGAAACACTGGGTGTAAGACAGAAGCCTTGTCTGACAGTCAATCAAAAGGCCCACATAGTCAGAAGAGACCCATTTGTATTGTGTACGTTAGAGGCACTGTTGTCCCGTTAACCCTACCCGTCAGATGTTCTGGACACACGTATAAAAGCACTTAGTGTAATTTTTTATATTTTTCTTTAATAAAGTGAACAAAGCACCGCAAACTCCACAGTTTCAATAATCAATAATAAACAATTAACAATTTCCTCCTCTCCATCCAGCAGCTCCGTCACACTTCCTCCCAGCTCCGGTCGGCTTGCTGGTATTCCCTGAATCCTTTTATAGTCCATGACCCAGAAGTATTCCTTCTCCGGGTCAAACACCATATCCGTCCTCGTCAAGTATCCCGGAAGTACTGCTTTCTTCCGTCCTCATGACTCTGAAGTACTTCTGGGTTGGTGTAACAACAATAGTCCCCAGGTTTTTGATGAACTCCCCCTGGCGGCATCCAACAGGGCTGAGGAAACAGACTCCATGTCCTATGTTGCCCCGAGGAAATCCGAAGAACCATTGCCTTCCAGGGGAGCTGCCATCTTTCGTCCTGGGGGATGTAATGATCTGAAAAGGCTACTCTTTCTCCTTTTTTCTGCTGTTGGACCTACGGGCCAGACTAAAAACGCCAGCTGACCATCACAGTATACATTTGATCACCTGATCAGTGCATCTTTGTGGATATGTGTGAATAATATCCATGTTGACCTAAAGAGAACATGCAGATTCCACACTGACAATGACCAGGACTGGAATTTATGTGGAAGATACTAGATTTGTGAAACAGCATTGTATCCCACTATGCCTTCATGTTGTTTTTATTTATTTTCATAAAATGTCAAGTTTTAATGATATAAATAGTGCTTCTAGGACACAGTCCAGAATGATTACTTCTTTTTGCCTAATGCTGCCTGAGTAAGATTGTGCACAATGGAGTAGACTGGATCAGAAAATGAATGGATGTTCAGTGATGATGTCTACAGTACTTCATTTATGGTATGAGATCAATATCAACCATTCTGAGTAAGCGTATACACCTGCAGCTTCTTTATATATTTTAGGCTGTTAAGAAAATACTAGAATGTCTATTGCCAATTCACAGACGTCTCAGTAAAAATGAAATATAATTGTGTCCTTTTGGCATTACCCATTTTGAAAGACCTTTCTTTATGTGATTTAATTAAACCTTTTCAAACCTATTATTGAAAGTAGAATATTTGAGACAAACCATGTGCAAAAGAATTGAAGTTTTTCAGTCCTGTCTAGATTCTTACTTGGAGTTGTGTTTCCTGAAGCGCTGGATAACGTGCTGACTGTTGGAGGTACCGTACTCTGGGTAGTGCTGGCTGTTGAAGAAGCTGTGCTGGTTGTGGTACTGACCGTTGGAACTGTGTTTTGTGAAAAGAAAGTTTGCAAGTTAGCTGGAACTTATCATCCAGTATCTTTTATACTGACTCACAAGAGACTATAATTCCATTTAAATCACTTTGTTGCTTACGTTGTTGATAATTCATGTTTTGTTGTGTCACACTCACTTCAGTTAACTTTCCATTCTGTGCTATTAGCTTTATTTGCTCTTGCTGCACATTCAGAATGATTCTTCTAACCCCACGTGAATGCTAAACTGTTGCCCTTGTGAGTGAGCTTTAGTTCTGGTCCTCTCCCTGCTGTTTACATCAATTCACTTCCTGACTATTTCACCAGATGACATAGTATTTTCTTCTAACAACTGGGCTGAGTTTGTTTTTCGAGAGCATAGTGGATTTAACCAAAGAACAATTTTTCATGATATCTTTAAATATGGTTATGATTTATTGTTTTATACTAAAACAGAAGACATTTGTGTTTCCCAGATGCCAGATGAAACGTGAAATAGTGTACCGCAGACACCGTAGTCCTTGCTTAGTTTAGTGTTTAGTATAATAAAAATATAATTTTCAAATATGTTAGATTGTAGGAAATATTTTTCAAAACTATACTTACTAATAGTAGGTTGTTTTTGATAGTCTGAAAAATAGAGATAAACAATTTTATTATTAATATAGTAATGAAGTATTAATATCTGTTTTATTCATTAATTTAACCCACAAGTTAGCTCTTAAACCTGTAGCTCCATTCTCATTCAATTCTTTCTTAAGTAATTTTAAGCAGTAGAACATCTTTTAATTTCTTTTTACACAATTTCTCTCTTAGCAGAAAATGTAGCTGTGACACTTACTGTTCACATAGAGGCTGTTTGGCTGCATTGTATACGGTCCCAAGTTGGTGCCGTTTTGGGTTTTATTTTGAAGCAGGTCATAGATGTTGTATTTGTTGAATTGAGTCGGAGACGTGTCGTTCTTGAACCCACAGCTGATCACTGCTTTTGTAACGTTTTGGGGACCTGCACTGTAATGAAACATATTTATGGTTACTAATGTCATTTTCCTACTTTTTTGCAGTACAACAAAATAATACTCTTTTTTTCCACATAATTAGCACGGTTGGTGCTGTAGCAATAACTGGCCAAACACACACACAGTTTTTCCACTTCGGCTCATGGTTTACAAGCATAATAATAACATTTTGTTAAATTTATCTACAGAAAATTATAAAAGTGGCGCACATTCTTTGTTATTTAGACATAAATTCATCTGCTATTGGTGTTATATCGTCATGGCTTTAATGTTGGGATTAACTAATGGGACACAGGAAAAGTCTTACAAACACTTCCCTCAAGTACTGCTACGTGCTCTGGCTTAGCATTGATTCTGTGGTCTATGGGATCAAGGTACTGTCAGCAACTGAGCGTTCTGAAGCTATACAACTACTGGAAAGAAAGGAACAAGAAGCTTACAAATTGCAGAACCACTGACTAGTTTTCATCGTCAATGACTTCATAAGCACACCTTGGTGGATTTGTACAAACTGGCATGTATCTCGGTGACACACCATGCTTGCAACACCCCAACAAAAAAAAATAATTTCACTGAGAAACCGCAGTTGTGATCCTCCTGAGAGAAACTGGGGCCGTAAGCAATTAACAGTTGAAGAGACAGAGTCCTTGAAGTCAAGCAAATAAACTGATGGGGCCTTTGTCGCAATTGAGCATAACAGAATTATCTGTCTATAAAACTTTGAAGTAGAAAGTGAATATATTGTTTGTCATACTTGGCTAAATATGTAGCTGCAGAATTAGTAGTTAACGTTTGCCTCATTATTGTTTCTAGGTCATTTTAATTAAGCTTGTCATGAATTTGTTTATGTGTATATATTATGGTCACTTACTATTTGAAATTAACTTCTTACTGTAAGTAGCTAGGAATTCTTTTTCAAGTGGTTGGGTTTATATTATGATTTGACATAATGATTACTAAAATATCTTTCCTGTTTTATTATAGTAAAATAATGCTCATTTTTCACATTGCTAGCATGGGTGCATCTTGAACTCCCACAAAACCTGGCCTACCACGCCTTCTCTCTCAATACTGTTATGGTACATCAGAATATCCATACTGTGACTCATTTTACCCTGGTGATATCCTTTTGCTGCTCACTGTAGCTGGAGTCTCATCTCATCTTTTTAGATGTCCTCACTACCTAGTGATTTCACATTGTCTTCGTCTTCAGGTGTGACAGTACTGAAGGAGCAGCACATTCTCTCTCTGAACTTTTTCTTGCTGCTCGGGCACTTTCTTTTTCCCCCTTTTATGTATTTCTGTAGCTTGACGTGAGATGACATAATCCCTTGGCACATCATTTCTGCTTTGTGTATGCATCATACACTTCTGTGAGACATTAAACCAATACCTTCCAACAAGTTTGTGAATAATAAGGTGTACATCATTTTGTTCAAGTGTTTTTCACTTATCTCTTTCATGGCCATGGGTAGCTGTTTGCCAATCCATACAGCTCTGTTTGTAACGTGAGTGTGACGCTTTTCAGGCCAGCAGTGCATCACGGGGTAGACATGCAGACATCCCATTCACTGACAGTGGGCTAATCTAGAGTTCCTACATTTTATCTCCATAGAATGTTCCTTGATTTGAGATGATTGATTTCAATTATAAAAGAGTGCGCCTTACCTGTAACTAACAGAATGACAAGATGAAAACACGGAGCCAAAGTGCTGTTCTGAAGAAGTTGGTTAGCCTGGGGGGAACAAAAAATAATTTTGAGCAGCAACTTAACTTCATTTATGTTTTTACTTCTTTTGCTGTCATTAAGACCAAGGGCTTGGTTCTTCTACACATTAAAAACTATTTTGTGAACAGTCTGAAAATGACACCTTGAAACTTTTAAATGATTTCTATAAAGACTTAAAAATTGACTTATCATTTGTTTTGAATGAAAGTCTTTTTCCTTTAAATTCCAGTGCAGATTCAAAAACTTACCAGAGATGTAATGTTTTTTGCTATGATGTTGTTTTTGTTGTTTAATTCTGATGTGAAAGGCAGATTGGTCAAGGTGAAGTTAACAGTGAGATAAATTGGTTCTGAAAAAGAATAAAAGACAAGATCTTACTATATTATTTTAGTCCGATTCATATAAATTATTTTTGTCTACCTTCTTTGTGCTCTTAGCAAGTAGTCTGTTCTATAATGGCTTCATTCTTTCAATAAGTGTGGAGCAGGACAGTTTAAAAATCATTGATTTGACCTAAATACCGTAATATATTTGGGATTCTGCTTAGTACAGTTTAAGGACCCTGGGCACTAGAGCCTATCACAGAAACACTGGGTGTAAGACAGAAGCCTTGTCTGACAGTCAATCAAAAGGCCCACATAGTCAGAAGAGACCCATTTGTATTGTGTACGTTAGAGGCACTGTTGTCCCGTTAACCCTACCCGTCAGATGTTCTGGACACACGTATAAAAGCACTTAGTGTAATTTTTTATATTTTTCTTTAATAAAGTAAACAAAGCACCGCAAACTCCACAGTTTCAATAATCAATAATAAACAATTAACAATTTCCTCCTCTCCATCCAGCAGCTCCGTCACACTTCCTCCCAGCTCCGGTCGGCTTGCTGGTATTCCCTGAATCCTTTTATAGTCCATGACCCAGAAGTATTCCTTCTCCGGGTCAAACACCATATCCGTCCTCGTCAAGTATCCCGGAAGTACTGCTTTCTTCCGTCCTCATGACTCTGAAGTACTTCTGGGTTGGTGTAACAACAATAGTCCCCAGGTTTTTGATGAGCTCCCCCTGGCGGCATCCAACAGGGCTGAGGAAACAGACTCCATGTCCTATGTTGCCCCGAGGAAATCCGAAGAACCATTGCCTTCCAGGGGAGCTGCCATCTTTCGTCCTGGGGGATGTAATGATCTGAAAAGGCTACTCTTTCTCCTTTTTTCTGCTGTTGGACCTACGGGCCAGACTAAAAACGCCAGCTGTCCATCACAGTATACATTTGATCACCTGATCAGTGTATCTTTGTGGATATATGTGAATAATATCCATGTTGACCTAAAGAGAACATGCAGATTCCACACTGACAATGACCAGGACTGGAATTTATGTGGAAGATACTAGATTTGTGAAACAGCATTGTATCCCACTATGCCTTCATGTTGTTTTTATTTATTTTCATAAAATGTCAAGTTTTAATTTTATAAATAGTGCTTCTAGGACACAGTCCAGAATGATTACTTCTTTTTGCCTAATGCTGCCTGAGTAAGATTGTGCACAATGGAGTAGACTGGATCAGAAAATGAATGGATGTTCAGTGATGATGTCTACAGTACTTCATTTATGGTATGAGATCAATATCAACCATTCTGAGTAAGCGTATACACCTGCAGCTTCTTTATATATTTTAGGCTGTTAAGAAAATACTAGAATGTCTATTGCCAATTCACAGACGTCTCAGTAAAAATGAAATATAATTGTGTCCTTTTGGCATTACCCATTTTGAAAGACCTTTCTTTAAGTGATTTAATTAAAACTTTTCAAACCTATTATTGAAAGTAGAATATTTGAGACAAACCATGTGCAAAAGAATTGAAGTTTTTCAGTCCTGTCTAGATTCTTACTTGGAGTTGTGTTTCCTGAAGCGCTGGATAACGTGCTGACTGTTGGAGGTACCGTACTCTGGGTAGTGCTGGCTGTTGAAGAAGCTGTGCTGGTTGTGGTACTGACCGTTGGAACTGTGTTTTGTGAAAAGAAAGTTTGCAAGTTAGCTGGAACTTATCATCCAGTATCTTTTATACTGACTCACAAGAGACTATAATTCCATTTAAATCACTTTGTTGCTTACGTTGTTGATAATTCATGTTTTGTTGTGTCACACTCACTTCAGTTAACTTTCCATTCTGTGCTATTAGCTTTATTTGCTCTTGCTGCACATTCAGAATGATTCTTCTAACCCCACGTGAATGCTAAACTGTTGCCCTTGTGAGTGAGCTTTAGTTCTGGTCCTCTCCCTGCTGTTTACATCAATTCACTTCCTGACTATTTCACCAGATGACATAGTATTTTCTTCTAACAACTGGGCTGAGTTTGTTTTTCGAGAGCATAGTGGATTTAACCAAAGAACAATTTTTCATGATATCTTTAAATATGGTTATGATTTATTGTTTTATACTAAAACAGAAGACATTTGTGTTTCCCAGATGCCAGATGAAACGTGAAATAGTGTACCGCAGACACCGTAGTCCTTGCTTAGTTTAGTGTTTAGTATAATAAAAATATAATTTTCAAATATGTTAGATTGTAGGAAATATTTTTCAAAACTATACTTACTAATAGTAGGTTGTTTTTGATAGTCTGAAAAATAGAGATAAACAATTTTATTATTAATATAGTAATGAAGTATTAATATCTGTTTTATTCATTAATTTAACCCACAAGTTAGCTCTTAAACCTGTAGCTCCATTCTCATTCAATTCTTTCTTAAGTAATTTTAAGCAGTAGAACATCTTTTAATTTCTTTTTACACAATTTCTCTCTTAGCAGAAAATGTAGCTGTGACACTTACTGTTCACATAGAGGCTGTTTGGCTGCATTGTATACGGTCCCAAGTTGGTGCCGTTTTGGGTTTTATTTTGAAGCAGGTCATAGATGTTGTATTTGTTGAATTGAGTCGGAGACGTGTCGTTCTTGAACCCACAGCTGATCACTGCTTTTGTAACGTTTTGGGGACCTGCACTGTAATGAAACATATTTATGGTTACTAATGTCATTTTCCTACTTTTTTGCAGTACAACAAAATAATAGACTCTTTTTTTCCACATAATTAGCACGGTTGGTACTGTAGCAATAACTGGCCAAACACACACACAGTTTTTCCACTTCGGCTCATGGTTTGCAAGCATAATAATAACATTTTGTTAAATTTATCTACAGAAAATTATAAAAGTGGCGCACATTCTTTGTTATTTAGACATAAATTCATCTGCTATTGGTGTTATATCATCATGGCTTTAATGTTGTGATTAACTAATGGGACACAGGAAAAGTCTTACAAACACTTCCCTCAAGTACTGCTACGTGCTCTGGCTTAGCATTGATTCTGTGGTCTATGGGATCAAGGTACTGTCAGCAACTGAGCGTTCTGAAGCTATACAACTACTGGAAAGAAAGGAACAAGAAGCTTACAAATTGCAGAACCACTGACTAGTTTTCATCGTCAATGACTTCATAAGCACACCTTGGTGGATTTGTACAAACTGGCATGTATCTCGGTGACACACCATGCTTGCAACACCCCAACAAAAAAAAATAATTTCACTGAGAAACCGCAGTTGTGATCCTCCTGAGAGAAACTGGGGCCGTAAGCAATTAACAGTTGAAGAGACAGAGTCCTTGAAGTCAATCAAATAAACTGATGGGGCCTTTGTCGCAATTGAGGAAAACAGAATTATCTGTCTATAAAACTTTGAAGTAGAAAGTGAATATATTGTTTGTCATACTTGGCTAAATATGTAGCTGCAGAATTAGTAGTTAACTTTTGCCTCATTATTGTTTCTAGGTCATTTTAATTAAGCTTGTCATGAATTTGTTTATGTGTATATATTATGGTCACTTACTATTTGAAATTAACTTCTTACTGTAAGTAGCTAGGAATTCTTTTTCAAGTGGTTGGGTTTATATTATGATTTGACATAATGATTACTAAAATATCTTTCCTGTTTTTATTATAGTAAAATAATGCTCATTTTTCACATTGCTAGCATGGGTGCATCTTGAACTCCCACAAAACCTGGCCTACCACGCCTTCTCTCTCAATACTGTTATGGTACATCAGAATATCCATACTGTGACTCATTTTACCCTGGTGATATCCTTTTGCTGCTCACTGTAGCTGGAGTCTCATCTCATCTTTTTAGATGTCCTCACTACCTAGTGATTTCACATTGTCTTCGTCTTCAGGTGTGACAGTACTGAAGGAGCAGCACATTCTCTCTCTGAACTATTTCTTGCTGCTCAGGCACTTTCTTTTTCCCCCTTTTATTTATTTCTGTAGCTTGACGTGAGATGACATAATCCCTTGGCACATAATTTCTGCTTTGTTTATGCGTCATACACTACTGTGAGACATTAAACCAATACCTTCCAACAAGTTTGTGAATAATAAGGTGTACATCATTTTGTTCAAGTGTTTTTCACTTATCTCTTTCATGGCCATGGGTAGCTGTTTGCCAATCCATACAGCTCTGTTTGTAAGGTGACTGTGACGCTTTTCAGGCCAGCAGTGCATCACGGGGTAGACATGCAGACATCCCATTCACTGACAGTGGGCTAATCTAGAGTTCCTACATTTCATCTCCATAGAATGTTCCTTGATTTGAGATGATTGATTTCAATTATAAAAGAGTGCGCCTTACCTGTAACTAACAGAATGACAAGATGAAAACACGGGAGCCAAAGTGCTGTTCTGAAGAAGTTGGTTAGCCTGGGGGGAACAAAAAATAATTTTGAGTAACAACTTAACTTCATTTATGTTTTTACTTCTTTTGCTGTCATTAAGACCAAGGGCTTGGTTCTTCTACACATTAAAAACTATTTTGTGAACAGTCTAAAAATGACACCTTGAAACATTTAATGATTTGTATAAAGACTTAAAAATTGACTTATCATTTGTTTTGAATGAAAGTCTTTTTCCTTTAAATTCCAGTGCAGATTCAAAAACTTACCAGAGATGTAATGTTTTTTGCTATGATGTTGTTTTTGTTGTTTAATGCTGATGTGAAAGGCAGATTTGTCAAGGTGAAGTTAACAGTGAGATAAATTGGTTCTGAAAAAGAATCAAAGAGAAGATCTTACTACATTATTTTATTCTGATTCATGTAAATTATTTTTGTCTACCTTCTTTGTGCTCTTAGCAAGTAGTCTGTTCTATAATGGCTTCATTCTTTTAATAAGTGTGGAGCAGGACAGTTTAAAAAACATTGATTTGACCTAAATACCGTAATATATTTGGGATTCTGCTTAATACAGTTTAGGGACCCTGGGCACTAGAGCCTATCACAGAAACACTGGGTGTAAGACAGAAGCCTTGTCTGACAGTCAATCAAAAGGCCCACATAGTCAGTAGGGACCCATTTGTTTTGTGTACACTAGAGGCAATGTTGTCCCATTAACCCTACACGTCAGATGTTCTGGACACACGTATAAAAGCACTTAGTGTAATTTTTTATATTTTTGTTTAATAAAGTGAACAAAGCACCGCAAACTCCACAGTTTCAATAATCAATAATAAACAATTAACAATATCCTCCTCTCCACCCAGCAGCTCTGTCACACTTCCTCCCAGCTCCGACTCGGCTTGCTGGTATTCCCTGAATCCTTTTATAGTCCATGACCCAGAGTACACATTTGATTACCTGATCAGTACATCTTTGTGGATATGTGTGAATAATATCCATATTGACCTAAAGAGAACATGCAGATTCCACACTGACAATGACCAGGAGTGGAATTTATGTGCAAGATACTAGATGTGTGAAACAGCATTGCAACCCACTGTGCCTTCATGTTGTTTTTATTTATTTTCATAAAATGTCAAGTTTTAATGATATAAATATTGCTTCTAGGACACAGTCCAGAATGATTACTTCTTTTTGCCTAATGCTGCCTGAGTAAGATTGTGCACAATGGAGTAGACTGGATCAGAAAATGAATGAATGTTCAGTGATGATGTCTACAGTACTTCCTTTATGGTATGAGATCAATATCAGCCATTCTGAGTAAGCGTATACACCTGCAGCTACTTTATATATTTTAGGCTGTTAAGAAAATACTAGAATGTCTGTTGCCAATTCACAGACGTCTCAGTAAAAATGAAATATAATTGTGTCCTTTTGGCATTACCCATTTTGAAAGACCTTTCTTTAAGTGATTTAATTAAACCTTTTCAAACCTATTATTGAAAGGAGAATATTTGAGACAAACCATGTGCAAAAGAATTGAAGTTTTTCAGTCCTGTCTAGATTCTTACTTGGAGTTGTGTTTCCTGAAGCGCTGGATAACGTGCTGACTGTTGGAGGTACCGTACTCAGGGTAGTGCTGGCTGTTGAAGAAGCTGTGCTGGTTGTGGTACTGACCGTTGGAACTGTGTTTTGTAAAAAGAAAGTTTGCAAGTTAGCTGGAAATTATCATTCAGTATCTTTTATACTGACTCACAAGAGACTATAATTCCATTTAAATCACTATGTTGCTTACATTTTTGATAATTCATGTTTTGTTGTGTCACACTCACTTTACTTAACTTTCCATTCTGTGCTATTAGCTTTATTTGCTCTTGCTGCACATTCAGAATGATTCTTCTAACCCCACGTGAATGCTAAACTGTTGCCCTTGTGAGTGAGCTTTAGTTCTGGTCCTCTCCCTGCTGTTTACATCAATTCACTTCCTGACTATTTCACCAGATGACATAGTATTTTCTTCTAACGACTGGGCTGAGTTTGTTTTTCGAGAGCACAGTGGATTTAACCAAAGAACAATTTTTCATGATATCTTTAAATATGGTTATGATTTATTGTTTTATACTAAAACAGAAGACATTTGTGTTTCCCAGATGCCAGATGAAATGTGAAATAGTGTACCGCAGACACCGTAGTCCTTGCTTAGTTTAGTGTTTAGTATAATAAAAATATAATTTTCAAATATGTTAGATTGTAGGAAATATTTTTCAAAACTATACTTACTAACAGTAGGTTGTTTTTGATAGTCTGAAAAATAGAGATAAACAATTTTATTATTAATTTAATAATGAAGTATTAATATCTTTTTTATTCATTAATTTAACCCACAAGTTAGCCCTTAAACCTGTAGCTCCATTCTCATTCAATTCTTTCTTAAGTAATTTTAAGCAGAAGAACATCTTTTAATTTCTTTTTACACAATTTCTCTCTTAGCAGAAAATGTAGCTGTGACACTTACTGTTCACATAGAGGCTGTTTGGCTGCATTGTATACGGTCCCAAGTTGGTGCCATTTTGGGTTTTATTTTGAAGCAGGTCATAGATGTTGTATTTGTTGAATTGAGGCGGAGACGTGTCATTCTTGAACCCACAGCTGATCACTACATTTGTAACGTTTTGGGGACCTGCACTGTAATGAAACATATTTATGGTTACTAATGTCATTTTCCTACTTTTTATGCAGTACAACTAAATAATAGACTCTTTTTGTCCACATAATTAGCACGGTTGGTACTGTAGCAATAACTGGCCAAACACATACACAGTTTTTCCACTTCGGCTCATGGTTTGCAAGCATAATAATAACATTTCGTTAAATTTATCTACAGAAAATTATAAAAGTGGCGCACATTCTTTGTTATTTAGACATAAATTCATCTGCTATCGGTGTTTTATTGTCATGGCTTTAATGTTGGGATTAAATAATGGGACACAGGAAAGGTTTTACAATCACTTCCCTCAAGCACTGCCACGTGCTCTGGCTTAGCATTGATTCTGTGGTCTATGGGATCAAGGTACTGTCAGCAACTGAGTGTTCTGAAGCTATACAACTACTGGAAAGAAAAGAACAAGAAGAATACAAATTGAAGAACCACTGACTAGTTTTCGTCGTCAATGACTTCATAAGCACCCCTTGGTGGATTTGTACAAACTGGCATGTATCTCGATGACACACCATGCTTGCAACACCCCAACAAAAAAAATTATATCACTGAGAAACCACGGTTGTGATCCTCCCGAGAGAAACTGGGGCCGCAAGCAATTAACAGTTGAAGAGACAAGAGTCTTTGAAGTCAAGCAAGTAAATTGATGGGGCCTTTGTCACAACTGAGTATAACAGAATTATCTGTCTATAAAACTTTGAAGTAGAAAGTGAATATATTCTTTGTCATACTGGGTTAAATATGTAGCTGCAGAATTAATAGTTAACTTTTGCCTCATTATTGTTTCTAGGACATTTTAATTAAGTTTGTCATGAATTTGTTTATGTGTATATATTATGGTCACTTACTATTTGAAATTAACTACTTATTGTAAGTAGCTATTAATTTTTTTTTCAAGTGGTTGGGTTTACAGTATATTATGATTTGACATAATGATTACTAAAGTATCTTTCCTGTTTTTATTATAGTAAAATAATGCTCATTTTTCACATTGCTAGCATGGGTGCATCTTGAACTCCCGCAATAACTGGCCTACCACGCCTTCTCTCTCAATACTGTTATGGTATATCAGAATACAGTATCCATACTGTGACTCATTTTACCCTGGTGATATCCTTTTGCTGCTCACTGTAGCTGTAGTCTCATCTCATCTTTTTAGATGTCCTCACTACCTAGTGATTTCACATTGTCTTCGTCTTCAGGTGTGACAGTACTGAAGGAGCAGTACATTCTCTCTCTGAACTATTTCTTTCTGCTCAGGCACTTTCTTTTTCCCCCTTTTATGTATTTCTGTAGCTTGACGTGAGATGACATCATCCCTTGGCACATCATTTCTGCTTTGTGTATGCGTCATACACTACTGTGAGACATTAAACCAATTCCTTCCAACAAGTTTGTGAATAATAAGGTGTACATCATTTTGTTCAAGTGTTTTTCACTTATCTCTTTCATGGCCATGGGTAGCTGTTTGCCAATCCATACAGCTCTGTTTGTAAGGTGAGTGTGACGCTTTTCAGGCCAGCAGTGCATCACGGGGTAGACATGCAGACATCCCATTCACTGACAGTGGGCTAATCTAGAGTTCCTACATTACATCTCCATAGAATGTTCCTTGATTTGAGATGATTAATTTCAATTATAAAAGACTGCTCCTTACCTGTAACTAACAGAATGACAAGATGAAAACACGGGAGCGAAAGTGCTGTTCTGAAGAAGTTGGTTTGTCTGGGGGGAGCAAAAAATAATTTTGAGCAACAACTTAACTTCATTTATGCTTTTACTTCTTTTGCTGTCATTAAGACCATGGGCTTGGTTCTTCTACACATTAAAAACTATTATGTGAACAGTCTAAAAATTACACCTTGAAACATTTAAATGATTTTTATAAAGGCTTAAAAATTGACTTATAATTTTTTTGAATGAAAGTCTTTTTCCTTTAAATTCCAGTGTAGATTCAAAAACTTACCAGAGATGTAATGTTTTTTGCTATGATGTTGTTTTTGTTGTTTAATGCTGATGTGAAAGGAAGATTTGTCAAGGTGAAGTTAACAGTGAGATAAATTGGTTCTGAAAAAGAATCAAAGAGAAGATCTTACTATATTATTTTAGTCCGATTCATATAAATTATTTTTGTCTACCTTCTTTGTGCTCTTAGCAAGTAGTCTGTTCTATAATGACTTCATTCTTTTAATAAGTGTGGAGCAGGACAGTTTAAAAAACATTGATTTGACCTAAATACCGTAATATATTTGGGATTCTGCTTAATACAGTTTAGGGACCCTGGGCACTAGAGACTATCACAGAAACACTGGGTGTAAGACAGAAGCCTTGTCTGACAGTCAATCAAAATGTCCACATAGTCAGTAGGGACCCATTTGTATTGTGTACGCTAGAGGCACTACCCGTCAGATGTTCTGGACACACGTATAAAAGCACTCAGTATAATATTTTATATTTTTCTTAAAAAAAGTGAACAAAGCACCGCAAACTCCACAGTTTCAATAATCAATAATAAACAATTAACAATATCCTCCTCTCCACCCAGCAGCTCCGTCACACTTCCTCCCAGCTCTGGCTCGGCTTGCTGGTATTCCCTGAATCATTTTATAGTCCATGACCCAGAAGTATTCCTTCTCCGGGTCAAACACCATATCCGTCCTCGTCAAGTATCCCGGAAGTACTGCTTTCTTCCGTCCTCATGACTCTGAAGTACTTCCGGGTTGGTGTAACAATAATAGTCCCCAGGTTCTTGATGAGCTCCCCCTGGTGGCATCCACGGTATCCGAAAGGGCTGAGGAAACGGACTCCATGTCCTATGTTGCCCCAAGGAAATGCGAGGAACCATTGCCTTCTAGGAGAGCTGCTATCTTTCGTCCTGGGGGATGTAGTGCCCTGAAAAGGCTACTCTTTCTCCTTTTTTCTGCTGAGAGACCTACTGGCCAGACTGAAACGCCAGCTGTCCATCACTGTATACGTTTGATCACCTGATCAGTGCATCTTTGTGGATATGTGTGAATAATGTCCATGTTGACCTTAAGAGAACATGCAGATTCCACACTGACAATGACCAGGAGTGGAATTTATGTGAAAGATACTAGATGTGTGAAACAGCATTGTAACCCACTGTGCCTTCATGTTGTTTTTATTTATTTTCATAAAATGTCATGTTTTAATGATATAAATAGTGCTTCTAGGACACAGTCCAGAATGATTACTTCTTTTTGCCTAATGCTGCCTGAGTAAGATTGTGCACAATGGAGTAGACTGGATCAGAAAATGAATGGATGTTCAGTGATGATGTCTACAGTACTTCATTTACGGTATGATATCAATATCAGCCATTCTGAGTAAGCGTATACACCTGCAGCTTCTTTATATATTTTAGGCTGTTAAGAAAATACTAGAATGTCTATTGCCAATTCACAGACGTCTCAGTAAAAATGAAATATAATTGTGTCCTTTTGGCATTACCCATTTTGAAAGACCTTTCTTTAAGTGATTTAATTAAACCTTTTCAAACCTATTATTGAAAGGAGAATATTTGAGACAAACCATGTGCAAAAGAATTGAAGTTTTTCAGTCCTGTCTAGATTCTTACTTGGAGTTGTGTTTCCTGAAGCGCTGGATAACGTGCTGACTGTTGGAGGTACCGTACTCTGGGTAGTGCTGGCTGTTGAAGAAGCTGTGCTGGTTGTGGTACTGACCGTTGGAACTGTGTTTTGTGAAAAGAAAGTTTGCAAGTTAGCTGGAAATTATCATCCAGTATCTTTTATACTGACTCACAAGAGACTATAATTCCATTTAAATCACTTTGTTGCTTACGTTGTTGATAATTCATGTTTTGTTGTGTCACACTCACTTTACTTAATTTTCCATTCTGTGCTATTAGCTTTATTTGCTCTTGCTGCACATTCAGAATGATTCTTCTAACCCCACGTGAATGCTAAACTGTTGCCCTTGTGAGTGAGCTTTAGTTCTGGTCCTCTCCCTGCTGTTTACATCAATTCACTTCCTGACTATTTCACCAGATGACATAGTATTTTCTTCTAACGACTGGGCTGAGTTTGTTTTTCGAGAGCACAGTGGATTTAACCAAAGAACAATTTTTCATGATATGTTTAAATATGGTTATGATTTATTGTTTTATACTAAAACAGAAGACATTTGTGTTTCTCAGATGCCAGATGAAATGTGAAATAGTGTACCGCAGACACCATAGTCCTTGCTTAGTTTAGTGTTTAGTATAATAAAAATATAATTTTCAAATATGTTAGATTGTAGGAAATATTTTTCAAAACTATACTTACTAACAGTAGGTTGTTTTTGATAGTCTGAAAAATAGAGATAAACAATTTTATTATTAATTTAATAATGAAGTATTAATATCTGTTTTATTCATTAATTTAACCCACAAGTTAGCTCTTAAACCTGTAGCTCCATTCTCATTCAATTCTTTCTTAAGTGATTTTAAGCAGTAGAACATCTTTTAATTTCTTTTACATAATTTCTCTCTTAGCAGAAAATGTAGCTGTGACACTTACTGTTCACATAGAGGCTGTTTGGCTGCATTGTATACGGTCCCAAGTTGGTGCCGTTTTGGGTTTTATTTTGAAGCAGGTCATAGATGTTGTATTTGTTGAATTGAGGCGGAGACGTGTCATTCTTGAACCCACAGCTGATCACTGCTTTTGTAACGTTTTGGGGACCTGCACTGTAATGAAACATATTTATGGTTACTAATGTCATTTTCCTACTTTTTTGCAGTACAACAAAATAATAGACTCTTTTTTTCCACATAATTAGCACGGTTGGTACTGTAGCAATAACTGGCCAAACACACACACAGTTTTTCCACTTCGGCTCATGGTTTGCAAGCATAATAATAACATTTCGTTAAATTTATCTACAGAAAATTATAAAAGTGGCACACATTCTTTGTTATTTAGACATAAATTCATCTGCTATCGGTGTTTTATTGTCATGGCTTTAATGTTGGGATTAAATAATGGGACACAGGAAAAGTTTTACAATCACTTCCCTCAAGCACTGCCACGTGCTCTGGCTTAGCATTGATTCTGCGGTCTATGGGATCAAGGTACTGTCAGCAACTGAGCGTTCTGAAGCTATACAACTACTGGAAAGAAAGGAACAAGAAGGATACAAATTGAAGAACCACTGACTAGTTTTCATCGTCAATGACTTCATAAGCACCCCTTGGTGGATTTGTACAAACTGGCATGTATCTCGATGACACACCATGCTTGCAACACCCCAACAAAAAAAAATAATTTCACTGAGAAACCGCAGTTGTGATCCTCCTGAGAGAAACTGGGGCCGTAAGCAATTAACAGTCGAAGAGACAGAGTCCTTGAAGTCAAGCAAATAAACTGATGGGGCCTTTGTCACAATTGAGGATAACAGAATTATCTGTCTACTAGAAGACCACGTGCGCTTCGCTGAAGTCGCTGTAGTTGGAATAATTATGTATCTACATGCAACTTATAGAGCTTCTTTATATACAACATTTTTGGTTTGTCCTGCTGGAGCCAAAGTATATACATTTTCTCTATGACTAATTCGAGAACATGCTACATAAAAATAGAAATGGGAAAACGGCAAAACCGCCGAGAACAACTGTAAATGAGATAAAGTAAAAGTCTACTAAACACTAAAGTACAAAATGAAGTAGAAAGTAACAGTAAACTGCAACACCGCCGGAACACTGGCACACGCGTCTACTAAACACTAAGAAACACTAAGTAGAAACACTAAAGGGAAAGAATACTATTCAGTAAGTACTGCGTCTAGTAAACAGTAAATCAGTAAAGGAGAGAGGACTAAACATTAAGGAAAAAGAACGGCAAGACCACGTCAGCTGCGGAGCTCAGCTCAGAGCGAAATGAAGTGAATGAAATGACGTGAATGGGAGGGAGATGATCACGTGACTCCCCGACCCGCCTTAACTCTCGATCCCTCCACAAACACACAAACACAGTCTCTCGGATCCCAACTCTCCTTTATATGTATAGATAAAACTTTGAAGTAGAAAGTGAATATATTGTTTGTCATACTTGGCTAAATATGTAGCTGCAGAATTAGTAGTTAACTTTTGCCTCATTATTGTTTCTAGGTCATTTTAATTAAGCTTGTCATGAATTTGTTTATGTGTATATATTATGGTCATTTACTATTTGAAATTAACTTCTTACTGTAAGTAGGTAGGAATTCTTTTCAAGTGGTTGGGTTTATATTATGATTTGACATAATGATTACTAAAGTATCTTTCCTGTTTTATTATAGTAAAATAATGCTCATTTTTCACATTGCTAGCATGGGTGCATCTTGAACTCCCACAAAACCTGGCCTACCACGCCTTCTCTCTCAATACTGTTATGGTACATCAGAATATCCATACTGTGACTCATTTTACCCTGGTGATATCCTTTTGCTGCTCACTGTAGCTGGAGTCTCATCTCATCTTTTAGATGTCCTCACTACCTAGTGATTTCACATTGTCTTCGTCTTCAGGTGTGACAGTACTGAAGGAGCTGCACATTCTCTCTCTGAACTTTTTCTTGCTGCTCAGGCACTTTCTTTTTCCCCCTTTTATGTATTTCTGTAACTTGACGTGAGATGACATAATCCCTTGGCACATCATTTCTGCTTTGTGTATGCATCATACACTTCTGTGAGACATTAAACCAATACCTTCCAACAAGTTTGTGAATAATAAGGTGTACATCATTTTGTTCAAGTGTTTTTCACTTATCTCTTTCATGGCCATGGGTAGCTGTTTGCCAATCCATACAGCTCTGTTTGTAAGGTGAGTGTGACGCTTTTCAGGCCAGCAGTGCATCACGGGGTAGACATGCAGACATCCCATTCACTGACAGTGGGCTAATCTAGAGTTCCTACATTTCATCTCCATAGAATGTTCCTTGATTTGAGATGATTGATTTCAATTATAAAAGAGTGCGCCTTACCTGTAACTAACAGAATGACAAGATGAAAACACGGGAGCGAAAGTGCTGTTCTGAAGAAGTTGGTTAGCCTGGGGAACAAAAATAATTTTGAGCAACAACTTAACTTCATTTATGCTTTTACTTCTTTTGCTGTCATTAAGACCAAGGGCTTGGTTCTTCTACACATTAAAACTATTTTGTGAGCAGTCTAAAATGACACCTTGAAACATTTAAATGATTTCTATAAAGACTTAAAAATTAACTTATAATTTTTTGAATGAAAGTCTTTTTCCTTTAAATTCCAGTGTAGATTCAAAAACTTACCAGTGATGTAATGTTTTTTGCTATGATGTTGTTTTTGTTGTTTAATGCTGATGTGAAAGGCAGATTTGTCAAGGTGAAGTTAACAGTGAGATAAATTGGTTCTGAAAAAGAATCAAAGAGAAGATCTTACTATATTATTTTAGTCCGATTCATATAAATTATTTTTGTCTACCTTCTTTGTGCTCTTAGCAAGTAGTCTGTTCTATAATGGCTTCATTCTTTTAATAAGTGTGGAGCAGGACAGTTTAAAAAACATTGATTTGACCTAAATACCGAAATATATTTGGGATTCTGCTTAATACACTTTAGGGACCCTGGGCACTAGAGCCTATCACAGAAACACTGGGTGTAAGAAAGAAGCCTTGTCTGACAGTCAATCAAAATGTCCACATAGTCAGTAGGGACCCATTTGTATTGTGTACGCTAGAGGCACTACCCGTCAGATGTTCTGGACACACGTATAAAAGCACTCAGTATAATATTTTATATTTTTCTTAAAAAAAGTGAACAAAGCACCGCAAACTCCACAGTTTCAATAAGCAATAATAAACAATTAACAATATCCTCCTCTCCACCCAGCAGCTCCGTCACACTTCCTCCCAGCTCTGGCTCGGCTTGCTGGTATTCCCTGAATCATTTTATAGTCCATGACCCAGAAGTATTCCTTCTCCGGGTCAAACACCATATCCGTCCTCGTCAAGTATCCCGGAAGTACTGCTTTCTTCCGTCCTCATGACTCTGAAGTACTTCCGGGTTGGTGTAACAATAATAGTCCCCAGGTTTTTGATGAGCTCCCCTGGCGGCACTCACGGCATCCAATAGGGCTGAGGAAATGGACTCCATGTCCTATGTTGCCCCGAGGGATTCCGAGGAACCATTGCCTTCTAGGGAGCTGCCATATTTCGTCCTGTGGGATGTAGTGCCCTGAAAAGGCTACTCTTTCTCCTTTTTCTGCTGAGGGACCTACTGCCCAGACTGAAACGCCAGCTGTCCATCACTGTATACATTTGATTACCTGATCAGTGCATCTTTGTGGATATGTGTGAATAATATCCATGTTGACCTAAAGAGAATATGCAGATTCCACACTGACAATGGCCAGGAGTGGAATTTATGTGCAAGATACTAGATGTGTGAAACAGCATTGCAACCCACTATGCCTTCATTTTGTTTTATTTATTTTCATAAAATGTTAGGTTTTAATGATATAAATAGTGCTTCTAGGACACAGTCCAGAATGATTACTTCTTTTGCTTAATGCTGCCTGAGTAAGATTATGCACAGTGGAGTAGAGTGGTTCATAAAATGAATGATGTTCAGTGATGATGTCTACAGTACTTCCTTTATGGTATGAGATCAATATCAGCCATTCTGAGTAAGCGTATACACCTTCAGCTACTTTATATATTTTAGGCTGTTAAGAAAATACTAGAATGTCTATTGCCAATTCACAGACGTCTCAGTAAAAATGAAATATAATTGTGTCCTTTTGGCATTACCCATTTTGAAAGACCTTTCTTTAAGTGATTTAATTAAACCTTTTCAAACCTATTATTGAAAGGAGAATATTTGAGACAAACCATGGGCAAAAGAATTGAAGTTTTTCAGTCCTGTCTAGATTCTTACTTGGAGTTGTGTTTCCTGAAGCGCTGGATAACGTGCTGACTGTTGGAGGTACCGTACTCTGGGTAGTGCTGGCTGTTGAAGAAGCTGTGCTGGTTGTGGTACTGACCGTTGGAACTGTGTTTTGTGAAAAGAAAGTTTGCAAGTTAGCTGGAACTTATCATCCAGTATCTTTTATTCTGACTCACAAGAGACTATAATTCCATTTAAATCACTTTTTTGCTTACATTGTTGATAATTCATCTTTTGTTGTGTCACACTCACTTTACTTAACTTTCCATTCTGTGCTATTAGTTTTATTTGCTTTTTCTGCAAATTCAGAATGATTCTTCTAACCCCACGTGAATATTAAACTGTTGCCCCTGTGAGTGAGCTTTAGTTCTGGTCCTCTCCTTGCTGTTTACATCAAGCCACTACCTCACCAGATGACATAGAATTTTCTTCAAATGACTGGGCGGAATTTTTTTTTTTTCGAGAGCATAGTGGATTTAACCAAAGAACAATTTTCATGTTATCTTTAAATATGGTTATGATTTATTGTTTTATAATTAAACAGAAGAAATTTTTGTTTCCCAGATGTCAGATTAAACGTTAAATAGTGCATCGCAGACACCGTAGTCCTTGCTTAGTTTAGTGTTTAGTATAATAAAAATATAATTTTCAAATATGTTAGATTGTAGGAAATATTTTTCAAAGAATACTTACTAACAGTAGGTTGCTTTTGATAGTCTGAAAAATAAGATAAACAATTTTATTATTAATATAGTAATGAAATATTGATTAATATCTTTTTTATTTTTGAATTTAACCCACGAGTTAGTGCCTAAGCCTGTAGCTCCATTCTCATTCAATTCTTTCTTAAGTGATTTTAAGCAGTAAAACATCTTTTAATTTGTTTTCACACAATTTCTCTCTTAGCAGAAAATGTAGCTGTGACACTTACTGTTCACATAGAGGCTGTTTGGCTGCATTGTATACGGTCCCAAGTTGGTGCCGTTTTGGGTTTTATTTTGAAGCAGGTCATAGATGTTGTATTTGTTGAATTGAGGCGGAGACGTGTCATTCTTGAACCCACAGCTGATCACTGCTTTTGTAACGTTTTGGGGACCTGCACTGTAATGAAACATAGTTATGGTTACTAATGTTACGTTCCTACTTTTTTTGCAGTACAACAAAATAATAGACCGTTTTCCCACATAATTAGCACGGTTGGCACTGTAGCAATAACTGGCCTAGCATACCCACAGTTTTTACACTTCCGATCATGGTTTGCAAGCGTAATCTGCTGAAAACTGTAAAATTGGCACAAATTCTTTGTTATTTAGACATACATTCATCTGCTGTCGGTGTTATGATATTGTGGCAGTAATGTTGGTGTTAAATAATGGGGTACAGGAAAAGTCATACAAACACTTCCCTCAGACACTGCCACGTGCTCTGGCTTAACATTGATGATGTGAACTTTTTCTTTTACATTGTAAAAAAATAAAAGAACATTTCTATAGATATTTACACACTAGTGCAGAGTATTTAATGAGAATGAAAGATGGATGTTATGAATTTAAAGTTCCTACATCATGTCTACATAGAATTATCCTTGATGTGAGATGTTTGAATACAACTGAAAAAAAAAAAATGCTCCTCACCTATAACTGAAAGAATGACAAGATGAGAAGACGGGAGCCAAACTGCTGCTCTTCAGAATTTGGTCAACCTAGGGATGATTAAAAAAAAAAATTGCACACCAAATTAGCATAATTGATTTTAAATTATTTTAAGTTTATTAAGAACAATGGTTTGGTACTTATATAGGGATATAACTATTCTGTGAACTGTCTTAAAGTGCCACCATGAAACTCTGAAATGTTTTGAGTATAGGTTTACAAAATTATGTTTAATGAAAGTTATTATTCAGTAAATTCCACAAATATTCAGAGACTTACCTGAGATGAAACATTTTTTGCTACAATGTTGTTTTTGTTATTCAATGCTGATGTGAAGGGCAGATTCGTCAAGGTGAAGTTAACAGTAACACGAGTTAGATCTGAAAAAACAAAAAATTATGTCTAGCTAAATATATAAATCAGTGTTCTTTATTGTCTTTGTACATTTAGCAAGCTTCATTCTTTTCAAATCTCTGGAGCAGTACAGATTGAAAATCATTGCTTTACCATACTATATCATAACATATTTGGAATTCTGCCTAATCCAATTTAGTGTCACAGGGATGTTGGTGGAGGGCTGAATAATTTCATGGCAAATTTGAGTACATAACAGAAGCCACTCTGGACAGGGTGTTAATCAATCTGAAGGCCTACATACTGAAAAGGAACGCAGTTTGATTCACACGTTCACCAATCAGTGCATCTTTAGGTACATGGGAGAAAAAAATAGAGAGTACCAGGAATATAATCAATGCACACTCAAGGAGGTCATGGACAATCCATGTTAACAATGACCAGATGTAGGCCCAGGATACTGGATGTGTAAGGTGACAGTGCACTCTGCCACTGTCCTGTTAATACTTATACTAACAAAATGTCAGATGTTACTAGCAATAATAGTACTCCTAGGAAACTGCCTGGAATGCTTATTACTTTATGACAGATGCCACTTCAGTAAGACTCTCAATATCGGAGCTGGCTGGCATCTGAGTAAAAATTAAATGTTATTATACCACTTTGAAAGTCCTTTCCTCATATGATTTAACATAACCTTTTTGAAGTTATTTTTGAAATGAGATTAAATTCTAGGCAAATCATATGCAAAGGAAATTACATCTATCAGTCTAGTTTATGTTCTTACTTGTACTTGTGGTAGATGCCGTGCTGACTGTTGAAGATGCTGTACTGGTGGAGGTGCTGACTGTTGAAGAAGCTGTACTGGTTGAGGTGCTGATCGTTGAAGATGCTGTACTGGTTGAGGTGCTAACCGTTGAAGATGCTGTACTGGTTGAAGTGCCGACTACTGGAACTGTGTTTTGTAAAAAAATATTTTACAAGTTAAAGAAATATACCAACTGTTTACATCAAGCCACTGCCTGACCATTTGACAAGATGACTTAGAATTTTCTTTAAACTAGTGAATTTAGGGTTTCAACCAAATTAGAATTTTCATGTGATCATTCAATGTTATCATTTATCCTTTCACACTAAAAACAGGACATTTCTGTTTCCCAGATTTTAGATGAAATGTAAACAAGCACAACACAGATAATACTAGTGTTTATGTGTTTAGTGTTCAATGCAAGTAAAAATATTCTTGATTGTAAAAGTTTGTCATTTTTCACCATATTGTAGACATCCTTAGTGGGCTAGCTCCCTAGTAAAGAATTAAAAATATGAAAAATAACATCATATTTGTAATTATTGGCCTTGAAATATTCCATAATGATACCGCACATGCTTGTGATTGAAATTTGTCATTTTCAGCCTTCTGGGAGTTAGAGGGTTTGGACCACCAGGAAAGAATAAGGCAGCAAAAATATCATATTCATGATCAGTAGCCTTGAAATGGCAAAATGACACTCCACATGCCTATATTGCTAATACCCAATTTTTTAGAACTTTTGTAAACAGGACTTACTTTGACCCCATGAACCTCCGGGTTCGGTTCATGTGACCTGCACAAATACAAGTCCTTCTGATCATTTTTGCTCAAGACACCATTTAGTTTACCCTTTATCATACCTGTACAAAATTATTGTTCACAAATGGCCTTTTTTGGGTGTAGAAAGTCATAAATAGGTAGGAAACCCCAAAAGGATTGATGTCTTTCATAACTAAACATCAAGGAAAGTTGAATGGTATATAATTTGCAGGTATTTTCTAATTCTTTCAAGTTGAAATGTTAGGCAAAAAAAAAAACAAGGGATTTGAAAGCATTCATAAGAAATTTTATTGTTACTGTTAAGCCTTTCCTCAACTAATCTCTAATCCATGATGTTTGTTTTATGTATTTTAAAATTTATTGGAATGTTTGATTGTTAAATGCTTATCACTTTAATGTCACATGCAGTGCCGATGTGAAATCACATAACCATCAATGGGCATTATTGCCAGTCCTGGAAAGGCGATGAACATGATAGAAACAGATCAAAAAAGACATCATTTTAATGTAAAAAAAATATAAAAATGAATAACCATAATAAAAAAGTTGGAATAAAAATCAAATCAGAGCTATTTTCATGCCTTGTGCTACTGTTGCTGAGCTAGGAATCTAAATTGGACTAAGCGTATTTGAGAATGTTATGTAATTTAACATTAGTTTAACACTTTTTACTTAAATTGTTTAACTGATTGAATCTATCATTGCAGTGTCAAAGGTCTAAATCATGAATTAAAGAGAAAAAAAGTATTCTCTCCCCTAACAGGCCTAAACATTGATTGTAGGTTACATTGCATTTGCAGACAATAAAGAGATACAGCTAGTAATCCCTTCTTTGCTGGTAATCTGTCCTTTACATATACTGTAGAATCATGAATATAATTTCAATTATGATATGGAAGCCTCTTTTACCAGTGAAAAGAAATAAGTGTTTTATTTACTGGAAAGATAGTTTTTATAAAAATAATATAATTTAAATTAAAAAAAATGGCAAAGTAAACCCCATGACATGAGGAGAAACACTATACTCAAAATGAGAGAAAATGGAAAAGTATATAAAGGAAAGAATGGCTCTACTGTGCAATTTATGGCCCCTGTCCATATTAACTATTGCAATTAATCTGGATGGATTTTAATTTGAACAAATCTTGCTCTGAAGGGGCAGTCTTTTCAAGCTTTGTAAAAGCAGTAGGCCCCCCATCACAATCCACAAAACTTAAACATAACTACATTTTTACATGTAGGCAAACACATTTTTGTCTTTTTTGTGTTTACAAGATTGAATCCTGTACTTTTCTCCTCATTGACTATCTGAGAAGGAAACATAAACCCTCTAACTTTGTGCATGTGTTGCTGTTGGCATTTTTCCTATGGGCAGTTTTTGGTCCCAAATTCTTTAGTCGTGCCACCAATTTTCATGTGAAAAAATTAATGTGAATTTTTATTCAGACTTGGTGCTACCACATCTTCCTAGGAACTCATTTAAATTTTAAAGGAAAAAGTTATAGGATCCTAGGAAAGGCTTGAGATTCCCATAGCAGTTCATTGATTGTTTGATGTTCAAGAGTACTGATCTTGTAAGTATAATGCCTCACTAATTTTTATTTACATACTCCTTTGGCTTTTTTGCTTCATGGATGCTTCCATGGCTTGGATGAGGTATGGATTCTAGTTTTTTATGTAAGGCTTAAGACATAGGAAGCCATATTCAATAGGAGCACCATCCACCCACCCATCAATTTTCTACACCCACTTTTCCTGAGTAGGACCACAAGGAAGCTGGAGCCTATCCCAGTACTCATACAGCACAGGAACAATCCCTGCAGATGGCAACAGTGCATCGCAGGGTGGATACACTAATATACAACCACTAAATAGCTTAGAATTTGTTTCAGAGGTAGGAGTACATTAAAGAAGTGTATTGGGCCATCCTTGCACTATACGCTGGTTCTGCACACTTTGATATGTCTTTCCCTGTTTCACATAAAACTCGTGAGTGTATAGTCCTCTGCCTCAGTTACCACTTAATGTTCTGAAAATAATATTACAATTAACTTTTACATTCTAGTGTATGACCTTCTTGTTTGATAAATTACACTTTTTTTACAGTCAAATTGTACTTACTTTTAGATGTCGGTCCCCCATAATCTGAAAGAAAGATAAATCATTCTTTATTTGAAACACTACATTACAGTCATGAATTGAATTAATTTTGTTACTTGTTGAAAATCAATAAAATCTTTGCTTATGTGGAAATCTCACATAGCCCATATCTTTGAATGTGAATGCTGGAATAAGCAACTCACACTGTGATGGATTTTTCTTTTTTACTTTGAAAATAAATAGCATTGACTGTAGCATTGACACTTACTGTTCACATAAAGACTTTTTGGCTCCAATGTATATGGTCCCAATTTTGTTGTATTTTGAGTTGCGCTATCAAGCAGCTGATAGATGGTATATCTATTGAAAGGTGGTGGTGATAAGTCATTCTTGAATAAGCAGCTTATGACAGCTTTCGTACTGTTGTTGGGACCTGGGCTGTAATCAAATAAATAACAGATTAGTGTGACTTTCTATTGTAAAATACTTGTTTTGTAGCATTACCTCTCCTTATACTGTTATGTCTTATATTAATTTGAATTTCTTTTTTTTTCCCAGAAGTTGCTGTAAACAATTACTAGAGCATAAAACCCAGCCTGTGCCTTAGTATCTCTCAAAGACTCCATTGTTTCACTGAGAGTCATACAAGAAGTTATGGTTAGAGTCCTCTGTTATTCAAGTTTATTTATTTCTGATTGTGTGGTAATGCTTAATGAAGAATGATACTTTGATATTCATTGTTTCACTTTATTTTTGTTTTATTTTTATACATTTTTTAAATTTTGGAAAACAAATCTTAAGCCTCATTTGGTCATTGTTTATAAGGATTTTGCATTTTCTTTTCCACTATTTTTTTCTGTAAGTACTACGCACTGATTTTCTTTTGTGCATTCCCAAAGATGTGCAGTTCATTTCATTTAATAGGTGAATGATTGTCAGTGAGTTCTATGGTCAGCCAGCAGCCCATCTGAAGTTGATTCTGTACTTGTGGATGCTGTTGCCAAAATGGCCTCCTGTGCACCCTAATTTTACTGAAGAGAATAAATAGATGAATGATGAATGAATTCTTCCTTACTCTGTTCATAACTTGTTTGTACCCAATTATTTTACATACATGACACTTTATGTCTGACTCATTTGTAAGTGCTTCTGCACATATCATCCAGATTTGGTAAATGTTCAGAATTTATCCCTTCATTTTGTTATCCACTTATCCCTCTCAGTGCCATGGCAAACTGGTGCTTTTCACAGCGGCTTTGGGTGCAAGGTGATAACCAACAGTGGACAGGGCAACATTTCATCACAGGCCCCACACACATATGGATGCCCACACTAACTTATACATGTCACTTTAAAGTTCCTACATCACATCTTCCTAGAATCGTCTTTGGTGTAAGAAGTTCAAAACATTGTGTCTCACCTATAGGATACAGAATGGCAACTTGTAAAGACTGGAGCCAAAGAGCTGTTTTGAAGGACTTTTTCCACCTGGTGAAATATGAACTTATATTTATTATCAATTGAACTTCTGATTGATTTTGAGTAAATCTGTGATAAGAAATTGTGTTTAACATGCTTCCTTTTTATGATTAGTTGCTAAGTAAAATCATGCAGCTTCAAAGACTTACCTGAGACGTGATATTCAATGCCTCGTTGTTTTCATTGTTAAGGTTGGCTACATATTGTAGATTTGTCAGGGTGAAATTAATGGTAACCTGTATCAATTCTGCAAAGTAATCCAGAAAATTACTTGTTGGTACACAATTAAAGTACAGTAGTTGCATATGAAATGGTGTTTTCATTTTAAGTTTTAATCAAAATCAAATTAAAACATTTTTTTGTTCTGAATATACATGTGCTCCCTCTCAAAGGAAAGTTCAAAGACCTAAAATTGGAAACTCTCAATGTCCTTGGAATGGGTGTAGAGATGGGTTTTTGTGAGTTGTCTTCAGATGGATAAGTGTTTTGCCTACAGGAGGTAGGGCATTCTGTACATTGCTGATAAAATGAACTGTAGCATTATTTGGGACAGAATAGGAAATAGTCAGTCAGTCATTTTCCAACCCGCTATATCCTAACACATGGTAACAGGGGTCTGCTGGAGCCAACACAGTGTGCAAGGCAGGAACAAATCCCGGGCAGGGCGCCAGCCCACCGCAGGACACACACACACCAGGGACAATTTAGGATCACCAATACACCTAACCTGCTTGCTTTTGGACTGTGGGAGGAAACCGGAGCATCCCCACGCAGACACGGGGAGAACATGCAAACTCCACGCAGGGAGGACCTGGGAAATGAACCCTGGTCTCCTTACTGCGAGGTAACAGTGCTACCACTGCGCCACCGTGCTGCCCTAGAATAGGAAATACTGTAGCAGTAGGAAAGTAGATAATGCATAAAATGATAATAAAATGCACATAATAAGAAAAAAGTTTATAGAAACAAAATATGGGTAATACTTTTCAGGAAACAGGTTCTATACTTCTTTAAATACAGCCTTCTACTAGCTTATGGACACTTAATGTATAAATTCTACCATGCATAGGAAGGTGACTTTTCAGAGACATTTTCCATTAATTGCTTTTCAATGTTATAGTTTGAAACTGTTTAATTTATTTATTAACTTCTTGTCCTAGCATTAGTTTTTGTAAAAAGAACAAGCTGCTAAAAGATACCCTATAATACAAACAAAATTTAATGAACTCACGTAAATTAGAGACAGAAGAAGCTGTGGATGAGGTGGTTGAAATGGTAGTAGTGGCAGTGGAGATTGCTGTAGATACAGATAGTACTGTAAAAAGATGAAATATTGAAACATTTTAACCAATAGCTAAGGAGAATTACTACAAAATGTAAGAACACATGGTCAGTTCAACATAATAATTAACAAGTAACTTTACCTACTGGGATTCAGCTGTAAGAATCCATCAATTTATTAGTTAGTCCAATTCAGGGTTATAAGGTGGGTAGAACCTATCCCAGACAGTATTGGGTGCCATGCAGCAATCAGCTCTTGGTAGGATGCCAGTCCATTACAGGGTACACTTATGCACACAATTTTATTGGACTATTTAAAATCATCAATTTACCTAAAAAGCATATGTTTGAGATGTGGAAGAAAAGCTGCAGTACCCAGAAAAACCTACAGAGACACATTTAGCCCATGCAAATGCCACTTAGAAAGTTGCAGGCCTGGGCAATGTGCCATGTAGTTGTAAAAAAATATCAGACATTTAAAAAGTACTCCAGCTTTAACCTTGTTGATTCACTGCATTCTGTTTTTACACATGCTGCCTTATTGTTAACTTTGACCTTTAATTTAAAAAAAAAAAATTTTAATCATTTTTATTTTTTTTCTTTATGTTAATTGGCCATAGGTCCATTGTTGTAGATAGATAGATAGATAGATAGATAGATATGAAAGATACTGTATGATAGATACATAGATATACAGTATGTGAACAGTACTTTATAACAGGTAGACATACTGTATATACTGTAAGAAATTCTCTATATGGGAACTTGCTAGGTATAAACATATATTGTATAAATACATGCACTCTTTAATGATACCAAGTAGAAAGTACAGTGTTACAACAGTCTACCCATATTAAAATGAGTCAGACATGTCTACTGTAAAACTTTTAAAAATATACAAACATACATTATAACCAGTAAAATAAAAATGTAAGCGAGAAAAATAAACATAGTCATAACCCAATTAAAATTAGGTAGATAGATTACAATTTATTAGTCCCAGAGAAGATATTAAAATTAATATAATAAAAGGGTATAATAACATTGTCCCACCAGATATTTTGTAAATAACATGTAGAATTGTCTTTATTCAAATGTCGACTTAAACACTTCTCTGTTGTTTCCCTTTGTTAACTCCTTATTAGTTTCTGTCTTTGTTTTCTCATTTTTGGTGATTATTTTGAAATTATTTTTTCAATGTTGTGGTCAGAGGAGGTCACAGAACAGCTTTACAAGCTTGACTGCAATGAGAAGAACTGATTTACGTTTGTGTAATCTCTATTCATCTGTCAGGTCATATGTAACTTCTGAATTTGATCGTCTAGTATATATTGGTTATCAAGTGGAAATTAGAGGAAAACTCTGCAGTCTGTCTAGTTTGACTGTACAAGAGACACAACTGGAATGCATCACATGTAAATGAAGTAACATTTTGTAATCAGTTTAATCTCATCTGATATACTAATAAATTCAATGAAAGTAGTTTCAAATTCATAGTTGTGTTAGGCACAAAACTTTCAGGAGCCTCGGCCAGAATGTGAAATGTACAATATTGGTTGCAGGATTTGTTAAATTAGTTCACAATGGAGTTACAGGGAGATGTGGAATTCCAAAAGAGTGCTGGAGATAGATTCCACAACTAGCATAAAAGAAATTGAAATATAAAAGAATTTAATTAAAGTACAAGGAGTTTCAATGTAGCCAATGCATTTCCCTGTTTTTTGTGTTTCATCTACACTAATTCAGCAGTAAATGCATTAGTCTTCCTTAAGCTTAATTTGTTCAATAGGATATTTATAAAAAGTATATACTGTATAAATCTAAAAAGTCTATTATCATTTATAAACTCTTCCTAGTCCGTTTTAAATTTTAGATGGCACAGCATAGGAAGTTTCCACAAGGCACTCACGGCATCCAATAGGGCTGAGGAAATGGACTCCATGTCCTATGTTGCCCCAAGGGATTCCGAGGAACCATTGCCTTCTAGGGGAGCTGCCATTTTTCGTCCTGGGGGATGTAGTGCCCTGAAAAGGCTACTCACCTGATCAGTGCATCTTTGTGGATGTGTGTGAATAATATCCATGTTGACCTAAAGAGAACATGCAGATTCCACACTGACAATGGCCAGGAGTGGAATTTATGTGCAAGATACTAGATGTGTGAAACAGCATTGCAACCCACTATGCCTTCATTTTGTTTTTATTTATTTTCATAAAATGTCAGGTTTTAATGATATAAATAGTGCTTCTAGGACACAGTCCAGAATGATTACTTCTTTTTGCCTAATGCTGCCTTAGTAAGATTATGCACAGTGGAGTAGAGTGGTTCAGGAAATGAATGAATATTCAGTGATGATGACTACAGTACTTCATTTATGGTATGAGATCAATATCAGCCATTCTGAGTAAGCGTATACACCTGCAGCTACTTTATATATTTTAGGCTGTTAAGAAAATACTAGAATGTCTATTGCCAGTTCACAGACGTCTGAGTAAAAATGAAATATAATTGTGTCCTTTTGGCATTACCCATTTTGAAAAACCTTTCTTTATGTGATTTAATTGAACCTTTTCAAACCTATTATTGAAAGGAGAATATTTGAGACAAACCATGTGCAAAAGAATTGAAGTTTTTCAGTCCTGTCTAGATTCTTACTTGGAGTTTTGTTTCCTGAAGCGCTGGATAACGTGCTGACTGTTGGAGGTACCGTACTCTGGGTAGTGCTGGCTGTTGAAGAAGCTGTGCTGGTTGAGGTACTGACCGTTGGAGCTGTGTTTTGTAAAAAGAAAGTTTGCAAGTTAGCAGGAAAATATCATCCAGTATCTTTAAAATGACTGGGCGGAATTTGTTTTTCGAGAGCCCAGTGGATTTAACCGAAGAACAATTTTCATGTTATCTTTAAATATGGTTATGATTTATTGTTTTATAATTAAACAGAAGACATTTTTGTTTCCCAGATGTCGGATTAAACGTTAAATAGTGTACCGCAGACACCGTAGTCCTTGCTTAGTTTAGTGTTTAGTATAATAAAAATATAATTTTCAAATATGTTAGATTGTAGGAAATATTTTTCAAAAGAATACTTACTAACAGTAGGTTGCTTTTGATAGTCTGAAAAATAAGATAAACAATTTTATTATTAATATAGTAATGAAATATTGATTAATACCTTTTTTGTTTTTGAATGTAACCCACGAGTTAGTGCCTAAGCTTGTAGCTCCATTCTCATTCAATTCTTTCTTAAGTGATTTTAAGCAGTAAAACATCTTTTAATTTGTTTTTACACAATTTCTCTCTTAGCAGAAAATGTAGCTGTGACACTTACTGTTCACATAGAGGCTGTTTGGCTGCATTGTATACGGTCCCAAGTTGGTGCCGTTTTGGGTTTTATTTTGAAGCAGGTCATAGATGTTGTATTTGTTGAATTGAGGCGGAGACGTGTCATTCTTGAACCCACAGCTGATCACTGCTTTTGTAACATTTTGGGGACCTGCACTGTAATGAAACATAGGTATGGTTACTAATGTTATATTCCTACTTTTTTTGCAGTATAACAAAATAATAGACTGTTTTCCCACATAATTAGCACGGGTGGCACTGTAGCAATAACTGGCCTAGCATACCCACTGTTTTTACACTTCCGCTAATGGTTTGCAAGCGTAATCTGCTGAAAACTGTAAAATTGGCACAAATTCTTTGTTATTTAGACATACATTCATCTGCTGTTAGTGTTATGATATTGTGGCAGTAATGTTGGTGTTAAATAATGGGGTACAGGAAAAGTCATACAAACACTTCCCTCAGACACTGCCACGTGCTCTGGCTTAACATTGATGATGTGAACTTTTTCTTTTACATTGTAAAAAAATAAAAGAACATTTCTATAGATATTTACACTCTAGTGCAGAGTATATAATGAGAATGAAAGATGGATGTTATGAATTATTAGTACTAAGTGTGATAGAAAATGAATAAGGTACTAATGTGTCTAACAAATTCATTTTGTGTTATTAGAGAAAGCCTTTAGAGTTCAAAATGTTCAGTAAACTGCATCCTTCCTTAAAAAATACTGGTAAATACAGGAAAAGGCTGAACCCTGAAGCCAAACTGGACAACTATTAAGCAGGGTGAGTCTTGCACTGATTTGGGACCACCTGTAGGTTATTTTTCTCTTTTAGCATAAGTTATATGAAACTTGTGAGTTACTTTTCTGCTGGTTTTGATATTGATTCATATGTAAGTATATACCTATTGAAAATGTAAAGTATTGAAAGATCCTTTTTATTCCATTTTAAATCACATTACTCTTTTTACATTAAAAATAATTAATTAAAATGGCGTTTGGCATATATTTGGATTCATATTCATCAATCGTCTACTATAGTTAACCTTTGCTTTGACTAACAGGTCTAGAATTATCCAAAATCATGCTTTGTGACTGCTGTTAGCAGAAACCAAAGTCCAAGATAATGCCCAGCTTCATAGCATTGGATTTATATTAATGGAGGGCCCCTTATTAGTTGGTATAATAATTTTAAATGTGGGCTTGGTTTAGAAAAGTGTGGTAACCCCTGACCACGAATACCCTGTATTGTTTTTTTTTTTAACAATTTAAATGTCAATCTGAGCACCTTTCATGACGGGCATGCTTCATGTAATGTTCATACGTGCATGGCGTTCACTACTCCAGAAACATCCAAAGCGTGGTTCCCAGCAGTGGAACTTTAATTACAGGTGGTCTGTTCCATTTTCTTGTTTAAAATATACTGTGACTAAAGATGCAGTATTTTATATTACAAATGGGCAATTTTTAAGAATTTTTATGAATATCTTACCACACCCACATTTTTTGTATTTAGATTTTGTAACTGGCATAATCCATGTGAACCACACAAATTTGTAAAAGCCAAAGAATAAACTCAAGTAAAAAAAAAATTAAACATGGCTCAAAAATATTTAGTTTGCCAGATAAGAGGCATTCAAATAGGAGATATGACTTTATACTCCATATTAGCAGTTACACAATGAGGATGAAAACATTTCCAAAACTCACCTGTTTGAGACAGAACACACACACACACATACACACACTCACTCAAACCGGGCCAATTTAAAGTTCCTACATCATGTCTACATAGAATTATCCTTGATGTGAGATGTTTGAATACAACTGAAAAAAAAAAATGCTCCTCACCTATAACTGAAAGAATGACAAGATGAGAAGACGGGAGCCAAACTGCTGCTCTTCAGAATTTGGTCAACCTAGGGATGATTAAAAAAAAAAATTGCACACCAAATTAGCATAACTGATTTTAAATTATTTTGAGGTCATTAAGAACAATGGTTTGGTACTTATATAGGGATATAATTTTTCTGTGAACAGTTTTAAAGTACCAACATGAAACTCTGAAATGTTTTGAGTATAGGTTTACAAAATTATGTTTAATGAAAGTTATTATTCAGTAAATTCCACAAATATTCAGAGACTTACCTGAGATGAAACATTTTTTGCTACAATGTTGTTTTTGTTATTCAATGCTGATGTGAAGGGCAGATTCGTCAAGGTGAAGTTAACAGTAACACGAATTAGATCTGAAAAAACAAAAAGTTATGTCTAGCTTAATATATAAATCAGTGTTCTTTACTGCCTTTGTACATTTAGCAAGCTTTATTCTTTTCAAATCTCTGGAGCAGTACAGATTGAAAATCATTGCTTTACCATACTATATCATAACATATTTGGAATTCTGCCTAATCCAATTTAGTGTCACAGGGATGTTGGTGGAGGGCTGAATAATTTCATGGCAAATTTGAGTACATAACAGAAGCCACTCTGGACAGGGTGTTAATCAATCTGAAGGCCTACATACTGAAAAGGGACGCAGTTTGATTCACACGTTCACCAATCAGTGCATCTTTAGGTACATGGGAGAAAAAAAAACAGAGTACCAGGAAGATAATCAATGCACACTCAAGGAGGTCATGGACAATCCATGTTAACAATGACCAGATGTAGGCCCAGGATACTGGATGTGTAAGGTGACAGTGCACTCTGCCACTGTCCTGTTAATACTAATACTAACAAAATGTCAGATGTTACCAGCAATAATAGTACTCCTAGGAAACTGCCTGGAATGCTTATTACTTTATGACAGATGCCACTTCAGTAAGGCTCTCAATATCGGAGCTGGCTGGCATCTGAGTAAAAATTAAATGTTATTATACCACTTTGAAAGTCCTTTCCTCATATGATTTAACATAACCTTTTTGAAGTTATTTTTGAAATGAGATTAAATTCTAGGCAAATCATATGCAAAGGAAATTACATCTATCAGTCTAGTTTATGTTCTTACTTGTACTTGTGGTAGATGCCGTGCTGACCGTTGAAGAAGCTGTACTGGTGGAGGTGCTGACTGTTGAAGAAGCTGTACTGGTTGAGGTGCTGATCTTTGAAGATGCTGTACTGGTTGAGGTGCTAACCGTTGAAGATGCTGTACTGGTTGAAGTGCCGACTACTGGAACTGTGTTTTGTAAAAAAATATTTTACAAGTTAAAGAAATATACCAACTGTTTACATCAAGCCACTGCCTGACCATTTGACAAGATGACTTAGAATTTTCTTTAAACTAGTGAATTTAGGGTTTCAACCAAATTAGAATGTTCATGTGATCATTAAATGTTATCATTTATCCTTTCACACTAAAAACAGGACATTTCTGTTTCCCAGATTTTAGATGAAATGTAAACAAGCACAACACAGATAATACTAGTGTTTATGTGTTTAGTTTTCAATGCAAGTAAAAAAATTCTTGATTGTAAAAGTTTGTCATCTTTCACCATATTGTACACATCCTTAGTGAGCTAGCTCCCTAGTAAAGAATTAAAAATATGAAAAATAACATCATATTTGTAATTATTGGCCTTGAAATATTCCATAATGATACCGCACATGCTTGTGTTTGAAATTTGTCATTTTCAGCCTTCTGGGAGTTAGAGGGTTTGGACCACCAGGAAAGAATAAGGCAGCAAAAATATCATATTCATGATCAGTAGCCTTGAAATGGCAAAATGACACTCCACATGCCTATATTGCTAATACCCAATTTTTTAGAACTTTTGTAAACAGGACTTACTTTGACCCCATGAACCTCCGGGGTCGGTTCATGTGACCTGCACAAATACAAGTCCTTCTGATCATTTTTGCTCAAGACACCATTTAGTTTACCCTTTATCATACCTGTACAAAATTATTGTTCACAAATGGCCATTTTTGGGTGTAGAAAGTCATAAATAGGTAGGAAACCCCAAAAGGATTGATGTCTTTCATAACTAAACATCAAGAAAAGTTGAATGGTATATAATTTGCAGGTATTTTCTAATTCTTTCAAGTTGAAATGTTTGGCAAAAAAACATGGGATTTGAAAGCATTCATAAGAAATTTTATTGTTACTGTTAAGCCTTTCCTCAACTAATCTCTAATCCATGATGTTTGTTTTATGTATTTTAAAATTTATTGGAATGTTTGATTGTTAAATGCTTATCACTTTAATGTCACATGCAGTGCCGATGTGAAATCACATAACCATCAATGGGCATTATTGCCAGTCCTGGAAAGGCGATGAACATGACAGAAACAGAACAAAAAAGACATCATTTTAATGTAAAAAAATATAAAAATGAATAACCATAATAAAAAAGTTGGAATAAAATCAAATCAGAGCTATTTTCATGCCTTGTGCTACTGTTGCTGAGATAGGAATCTAAATTGGACTAAGCGTATTTGAGAATGTTATGTAATTTAACATTAGTTTAACACTTTTTACTTAAATTGTTTAACTGATTGAATCTATCATTGCAGTGTCAAAGGTCTAAATCATGAATTAAAGAGAAAAAAAGTATTCTCTCCCCTAACAGGCCTAAACATTGATTGTAGGTTACATTGCATTTGCAGACAATAAAGAGATACAGCTAGTAATCCCTTCTTTGCTGGTAATCTGTCCTTTACATATACTGTAGAATCATGAATATAATTTCAATTATGATATGGAAGCCTCTTTTACCAGTGAAAAGAAATAAGTGTTTTATTTACTGGAAAGATAGTTTTTATAAAAATAATATAATTTAAATTAAAAAAAATGGCAAAGTAAACCCCATGACATGAGGAGAAACACTATACTCAAAATGAGAGAAAATGGAAAAGTATATAAAGGAAAGAATAGCTCTACTGTGCAATTTATGGCCCCTGTCCATATTAACTATTGCAATTAATCTGGATGGATTTTAATTTGAACAAATCTTGCTCTGAAGGGGCAGTCTTTTCAAGCTTTGTAAAAGCAGTAGGCCCCCCATCACAATCCACAAAACTTAAACATAACTACATTTTTACATGTAGGCAAACACATTTTTGTCTTTTTTGTGTTTACAAGATTGAATCCTGTACTTTTCTCCTCATTGACTATCTGAGAAGGAAACATAAACCCTCTAACTTTGTGCATGTGTTGCTGTTGGCATTTTTCCTATGGGCAGTTTTTGGTCCCATATTCTTTTGTCGTGTCACCAATTTTCATGTGAAAAAATTAATGTGAATTTTTATTCTGACTTGGTGCTACCACATCTTCCTAGGAACTCATGTAAATTTTAAAGGAAAAAGTTATAGGATCCTAGGAAAGGCTTGAGATTCCCATAGCAGTTCATTGATTGTTTGATGTTCAAGAGTACTGATCTTGTAAGTATAATGCCTCACTAATTTTTATTTACATACTCCTTTGGCTTTTTTGCTTCATGGATGCTTCCATGGCTTGGATGAGGTATGGATTCTAGTTTTTTATGTAAGGCTTAAGACATAGGAAGCCATATTCAATAGGAGCACCATCCACCCACCCATCAATTTTCTACACCCACTTTTCCTGAGTAGGACCACAAGGAAGCTGGAGACTATCCCAGTACTCATACAGCACAGGAACAATCCCTGCAGATGGCAACAGTGCATCGCAGGGTGGATACACTAATATACAACCACTAAATAGCTTAGAATTTGTTTCAGAGGTAGGAGTACATTAAAGAAGTGTATTGGGCCATCCTTGCACTATACGCTGGTTCTGCACACTTTGATATGTCTTTCCCTGTTTCACATAAAACTCGTGAGTGTATAGTCCTCTGCCTCAGTTACCACTTAATGTTCTGAAAATAATATTACAATTAACTTTTACATTCTAGTGTATGACCTTCTTGTTTGATAAATTACACTTTTTTTACAGTCAAATTGTACTTACTTTTAGATGTCGGTCCCCCATAATCTGAAAGAAAGATAAATCATTCTTTATTTGAAACACTACATTACAGTCATGAATTGAATTAATTTTGTTACTTGTTGAAAATCAATAAAATCTTTGCTTATGTGGAAATCTCACATAGCCCATATCTTTGAATGTGAATGCTGGAATAAGCAACTCACACTGTGATGGATTTTTCTTTTTTACTTTGAAAATAAATAGCATTGACTGTAGCATTGACACTTACTGTTCACATAAAGACTTTTTGGCTCCAATGTATATGGTCCCAATTTTGTTGTAGTTTGAGTTGCGCTATCAAGCAGCTGATAGATGGTATATCTATTGAAAGGTGGTGGTGATAAGTCATTCTTGAATAAGCAGCTTATGACAGCTTTCGTACTGTTGTTGGGACCTGGGCTGTAATCAAATAAATAACAGATTAGTGTGACTTTCTATTGTAAAATACTTGTTTTGTAGCATTACCTCTCCTTATACTGTTATGTCTTATATTAATTTGAATTTCTTTTTTTTTCCCAGAAGTTGCTGTAAACAATTACTAGAGCATAAAACCCAGCCTGTGCCTTAGTATCTCTCAAAGACTCCATTGTTTCACTGAGAGTCATACAAGAAGTTATGGTTAGAGTCCTCTGTTATTCAAGTTTATTTATTTCTGATTGTGTGGTAATGCTTAATGAAGAATGATACTTTGATATTCATTGTTTCACTTTATTTTTGTTTTTATTTTTATACATTTTTTAAATTTTGGAAAACAAATCTTAAGCCTCATTTGGTCATTGTTTATAAGGATTTTGCATTTTCTTTTCCACTATTTTTTTCTGTAAGTACTGCGCACTGATTTTCTTTTGTGCATTCCCAAAGATGTGCAGTTCATTTTATTTAATAGGTGAATGATTGTCAGTGAGTTCTATGGTCAGCCAGCAGCCCATCTGAAGTTGATTCTGTACTTGTGGATGCTGTTGCCAAAATGGCCTCCTGTGCACCCTAATTTTACTGAAGAGAATAAATAGATGAATGATGAATGAATTCTTCCTTACTCTGTTCATAACTTGTTTGTACCCAATTATTTTACATACATGACACTTTATGTCTGACTCATTTGTAAGTGCTTCTGCACATATCATCCAGATTTGGTAAATGTTCAGAATTTATCCCTTCATTTTGTTATCCACTTATCCCTCTCAGTGCCATGGCAAACTGGTGCTTTTCACAGCGGCTTTGGGTGCAAGGTGATAACCAACAGTGGACAGGGCAACATTTCATCACAGGCCCCACACACATATGGATGCCCACACTAACTTATACATGTCACTTTAAAGTTCCTACATCACATCTTCCTAGAATCGTCTTTGGTGTAAGAAGTTCAAAACATTGTGTCTCACCTATAGGATACAGAATGGCAACTTGTAAAGACTGGAGCCAAAGAGCTGTTTTGAAGGACTTTTTCCACCTGGTGAAATATGAACGTATATTTATTATCAATTGAACTTCTGATTGATTTTGAGTAAATCTGTGATAAGAAATTGTGTTTAACATGCTTCCTTTTTATGATTAGTTGCTAAGTAAAATCATGCAGCTTCAAAGACTTACCTGAGACGTGATATTCAGTGCCTCGTTGTTTTCATTGTTAAGGTCTGCTACATATTGTAGATTTGTCAGGGTGAAATTAATGGTAACCTGTATCAATTCTGCAAAGTAATCCAGAAAATTACTTGTTGGTACACAATTAAAGTACAGTAGTTGCATATGAAATGGTGTTTTCATTTTAAGTTTTAATCAAAATCAAATTAAAACATTTTTTTGTTCTGAATATACATGTGCTCCCTCTCAAAGGAAAGTTCAAAGACCTAAAATTGGAAACTCTCAATGTCCTTGGAATGGGTGTAGAGACGGGTTTTTGTGAGTTGTCTTCAGATGGATAAGTGTTTTGCCTACAGGAGGTAGGGCATTCTGTACATTGCTGATAAAATGAACTGTAGCATTATTTGGGACAGAATAGGAAATAGTCAGTCAGTCATTTTCCAACCCGCTATATCCTAACACATGGTAACAGGGGTCTGCTGGAGCCAACACAGTGTGCAAGGCAGGAACAAATCCCGGGCAGGGCGCCAGCCCACCGCAGGACACACACACACCAGGGACAATTTAGGATCACCAATACACCTAACCTGCTTGCTTTTGGACTGTGGGAGGAAACCGGAGAATCCGGAGGAAACCCACGCAGACACGGGGAGAACATGCAAACTCCACGCAGGGAGGACCTGGGAAATGAACCCTGGTCTCCTTACTGCGAGGTAACAGTGCTACCACTGCGCCACCGTGCTGCCCTAGAATAGGAAATACTGTAGCAGTAGGAAAGTAGATAATGCATAAAATGATAATAAAATGCACATAATAAGAAAAAAGTTTATAGAAACAAAATATGGGTAATACTTTTCAGGAAACAGGTTCTATACTTCTTTAAATACAGCCTTCTACTAGCTTATGGACACTTAATGTATAAATTCTACCATGCATAGGAAGGTGACTTTTCAGAGACATTTTCCATTAATTGCTTTTCAATGTTATAGTTTGAAACTATTTAATTTATTTATTAACTTCTTGTCCTAGCATTAGTTTTTGTAAAAAGAACAAGCTGCTAAAAGATACCCTATAATACAAACAAAATTTAATGAACTCACGTAAATTAGAGACAGAAGAAGCTGTTGATGAGGTGGTTGAAATGGTAGTAGTGGCAGTGGAGATTGCTGTAGATGCAGATAGTACTGTAAAAAGATGAAATATTGAAACATTTTAACCAATAGCTAAGGAGAATTACTACAAAATGTAAGAACACATGGTCAGTTCAACATAATAATTAACAAGTAACTTTACCTACTGGGATTCAGCTGTAAGAATCCATCAATTTATTAGTTAGTCCAATTCAGGGTTATAAGGTGGGTAGAACCTATCCCAGACAGTATTGGGTGCCATGCAGCAATCAGCTCTTGGTAGGATGCCAGTCCATTACAGGGTACACTTATGCACACAATTTTATTGAACTATTTAAAATCATCAATTTACCTAAAAAGCATATGTTTGAGATGTGGAAGAAAAGCTGCAGTACCCAGAAAAACCTACAGAGACACATTTAGCCCATGCAAATGCCACTTAGAAAGTTGCAGGCCTGGGCAATGTTCCATGTAGTTGTAAAAAAATATCAGACATTTAAAAAGTACTCCAGCTTTAACCTTGTTGATTCACTGCATTCTGTTTTTACACATGCTGCCTTATTGTTAACTTTGACCTTTAATTTAAAAAATTTTTTTTTTTATCATTTTTATTTTTTTTCTTTATGTTAATTGGCCATAGGTCCATTGTTGTAGATAGATAGATAGATATGAAAGATACTGTATGATAGATACATACATATACAGTATGTGAACAGTACTTTATAACAGGTAGTCATACTGTATATACTGTATGAAATTCTCTATATGGGAACTTGCTAGGTATAAACATATATTGTATAAATACATGCACTCTTTAATGATACCAAGTAGAAAGTACAGTGTTACAACAGTCTACCCATATTAAAATGAGTCAGACATGTCTACTGTAAAACTTTTAAAAATATACAAACATACGTTATAACCAGTAAAATAAAAATGTAAGCGAGAAAAATAAACATAGTCATAACCCAATTAAAATTAGGTAGCTAGATTACAATTTATTAGTCCCAGAGAAGATATTAAAATTAATATAGTAAAAGGGTATAATAACATTGTCCCACCAGATATTTTGTAAATAACATGTAGAATTGTCTTTATTCAAATGTAGACTTAAATACTTCTCTGTTGTTTCCCTTTGTTAACTCCTTATTAGTTTCTGTCTTTGTTTTCTCATTTTTGGTGATTATTTTGAAATTATTTTTTCAATGTTTGGTCAGATGAGGTCACAGAACAGCTTTACAAGCTTGACTGCATTGAGAAGAACTGATTTACTTTTGTGCAATCTCTATTCATCTGTCAGCTCATATGTAACTTCTGAATTTGATCATCTAGTGTATATTGGTTATCAAGTGGAAATTAGAGGAAAACTCTGCAGTCTGTCTAGTTTGACTGTACAAGAGACACAACTGGAATGCATCACATGTAAATGAAGTAACATTTTGTAATCAGTTTAATCTCATCTGATATACTAATAAATTCAATGAAAGTAGTTTCAAATTCATAGTTGTGTTAGGCTCAAAACTTTCAGGAGCCTCAGTCAGAATGGGAAATGTACAATATTGGTTGCAGGATTTGTTAAATTAGTACACAATGGAGTTACAGGGAGATGTGGAATTCCAAAAGAGTGCTGGAGATAGATTCCACAACTAGCATAAAAGAAATTTAAATATAAAAGAATTTAATTAAAGTACAAGGAGTTTCAATGTAGCCAATGCATTTCCCTGTTTTTTGTGTTTCATCTACACTAATTCAGCAGTAAATGCATTAGTCTTCCTTAAGCTTAATTTGTTCAATAGGATATTTATAAAAAGTATATACTGTATAAATGTAAAAAGTCTATTATCATTTATAAACTATTCCTAGTCCGTTTTAAATTTGAGATGGCACAGCATAGGAAGTTTCCACAAGTATTCCATTTATTCATACTATATTTTTTTTACTATTAAATATGGTTTAATTTTAGTCATTTAATTACTGGTTTTCCCCTATACCTTTTAATTTTCTTAAGTATAAACTCTAACTTGGATCTTCACAGGATGTGTGCCTGGAGGCAATTAGCTCTCACTTATGCTGAAGAGTTTCCTTATCTCTTATTATTTAGAAATACATAGCACATTAGTTTACACTAACAAAATACCCACGCTTCGCAGCAGAGAAGTAGTGTGTTAAAGAAGTAATGAAAAAGAAAAGGAAACATTTTGAAAATAACGTAACATGATTGTCAATGTAATTGTTTTGTCACTGTTATGAGTGTTGCTGTCATATATATATACATACATATATATATGCACATACATATATATCGTATATACATACATACACTTATATATATACATATATACACACATATATATACATATATACATATATATATACATATATACACATAAATATGTATACACACATTTTAAATATAAGTAATTTTTATTTAGTCGACAGAAATATGTTTGGTAGGAATGTAAGTTAAATTTAGTCATCATTGCATAAATTTTTCTTCACCGTAGAAATTTAAAGACTAAATTCAACTTACATTCCTACCAAAGATATTTCTGTCGACTAAATAGAACCTACTTATATCCAAAATATAACTTGAAAAAATATATTTTTTCGAATGTGATATCTGGTTACCATTTTCAAATGGAGTAGCAGAACCCCCGGAAATGTATTATGATGAAGCAAGCTTTAAACACACCTACACAATATATATATATATATATATATATAGTGACAACAAGGGGCCACAGAGTCCCAAACCACAGACACAGTAATAATTCTCTTCAAGCACTTCTACCCAAACCTCTACCAGCAAACAGCCACAATTACTATAGTATAAAGTAAAATAAACCACCTCTGCTGAGTTTTGCCTCCCGACTATTACTCATCCATGTGTGGCAGTGGGCTTCCTTTTTTGCCGGACCCAGGATGGCTTCCAGTGACATTCTGTCTCCTCTAGGAAGCACTTCAGGGCCATAGAAAAAGTAGGGTGGTACTCCCTAGACAGCGCACTCTACCGTACCCAAGGGACTCCTTTCAGGGCTGCAATTCCAAACTCCATTTTCCTAACACCACTGCATATATATAATATATGTGTGTATATATAATATATGTGTATATTTATATATATATATATTTATTCGTCAAATAATGCAAAGAGTACACGGCACGTGTTTTGCCCTAATTCTGGGCTCATCAGACGTACACACTCACTGCACCCCGTCTCGGGAATGGAACCGTGGACTTCAGCGCTAGAGGGGAAGCCTCTTGTGTTGTGCCACGGCGTGTGGTTCGTTTATTTGACAGTATGTAGATCGGGGAATATATATATAAAGATAACTCCTGTAGCCACAATAAATGCCTATATTGAATAGACAAACCAGGGGTGAGCAAGTTCCTTTCTACTGCAGCCACAGCTGTGACACATATAAAATACATCAATAATAACTCATAAACTTGCAATATTATTTAGGAAAATCGCAACATTTTACTCACTAAAAATTCGTATTATTTGTAAACAAAATCCATCCTCCTCTCTTTTCTCAAAAACAGTTCAATCACTCTGTCGTACGGATTATCCGTGCGCCTAATTTCCAGCAAAAAGTCCCTTTCTATTGCCATCGAAGCTAATGCTGAAAATCGAACCTGTGGGTTCTTTCCAATCAATGGGTCTGAATACGGTGACGTGGCCGTACACCTGCTAGAGGGCCGTACTGATACCAACTCAAAATCTGATTGGTTGAAGCAACAGGTTAATCGACATTTATTCTGTGTTAGAGTGCCTGCACAACGGATTGTGAAGTCCTCTCTGCCTGGCAAAAATTGATGGCTAAAATGTGATGTGGTTAAATGCTTTAATACGAAAATAAATGCATGGAAGCAGCCCAACCATCGGAAAAGCTATGAAAGGAAGCAGACAGACTATTTGTAATTATTTAATAACTATTCATGGACACAATATAATTAACATCAGTTTGTGATTCAGATATTTTTACTTATGAATATGCTAAGCACAGTCCTTCACCCGTGAATATTTACCTTATATGGGCAGGCACTCAATTACGTGGGAGGCGTGAGGACGCGTGCCGCAACTCCGCCTCCCACGGCCATCGAGCTGCAGTCTGTTACAGTATATGGACGAAAAAATAGGTTCCAGTTATATGGACGAAAAAATAGGTTCCAGTTATGACCATACGCTTAGAATTTCGAAAAGAAACCTGCCCAACTTTTGTAAGTAAGCTGTAAGGAATGGGCCTGCTAAATTTCAGCCATCTACCTATACGGGAAGTTGGAGAATTAGTGATGAGTGAGTGAGTGAGTGAGTCAGTCAGCCAGTCAGTGAGGGCTTTGCCTTTTATTAGTATAGATAACACATTAATAGGATTTTTTTAGGCTTTACAAAAAACACTTTTGGAATGGCTTAAAATAGTATCTGTGTTCAACTATTGTAAGAGCTGTATGCTGTCAACACAGAAATTGCTCACTGTTTTGACAACAATGTACAGTAGCATGCTAAGAAATTGTCGCACTAAAAACACTCAATAAAGTGTAAATATGCAAACATTCATTCTTCTAGTCCTGTTAGGATGATTGAAATTCATCAGGATGTGTCAGCTATAAATAAAATCTGATAATTATTTTGAGTTTCAAAAGCAACATAACGCAACAAAGAGAGATTCAAAGACAAAGAGGCCAGAAATTCAATGCTGGTGTTGCAGTCACAGTATCAGTCACAAAACCTATAAAATTATTTCACGTGTCAGATGGTAGCATATGACAAACATGAACAATCTGGTTCATCAAAGAGAAATATGGGCTGCAACTTGGGGTTCTTCAATAGAAGATCAATGGACACTTCACAGGATATTTACAAAATGGCACAAAAATGGCACAAAGATAAAACCTTATAAATTACTACAGAAATGAATAGGCACCACTTTGATGCAGTATCAAGAAAACTGGACATTAAGGGCTTCAAAAAGTGGAGATTTAGGGTGTGGTTACCACTTACAAACCACTACTATGAAAGGTTAGTGCATAAAGAGGCAAAACCTGGTGTAGCCAGCACAAAACCTGGACCTCCTAAGCAATGAAAAAAAAAAAAAGAATGTGGTCTAAGGAGCGATCTTTTGACCTGTTCCCTTCACCCAGATGGGCCATTGTTTGGAGAAAGCCAAAGAATGTCTTCACCCAAAAATGTCTCTGTTGCCAACTACACTAGAATCCTTGAAGCCTATGAAAAATCCCGGGCCACCTTAAATTCCTTTGCACCTCTCCATCAGCGTCTTTTGTTTTAAAAATGTGTTGATGAGCACAAGCAGCAAGATAGATAGATAGATAGATAGATAGATAGATAGATAGATAGATAGATAGATAGATAGATAGATAGATAGATAGATAGATAGATAGATTCTTTATTAATCCCAAGGGGAAATTCACATAATCCAGCAGCAGTATACTGATACAAAAAAACAATATTAAACTATAGGTAAGATAATTGCTCTGCATAGTCATAGATAAGGCCATGTTATAGAGATGGGTGATCCTCATTATGCTAGCACTATTCTCTCATTATATTCCCCTATTCCAGGATTGTGATAAACCCATATACACACTGCTAAACTAATTCAAGGGTGGTTTTGCGAATTCCAGAGTAAGTTCAAATGTTTCCCATGGCTTCTCCAGTGAATAAATCTGAACATCACTTAAACTTCAAAGGAAGTTATGGAGCGCAGAGTGAAAAGTAGATTTTCACCTCCTTCACCTCTCAAAGAACTGGAGACTTTTTCATAAAGAATGGTTTGATCTCCTTCTACAAACAGTTCAGAACTTGCAATACAGCAGGCCAAGAAAAAATGAGGCTGTTGTGAAGGCAAAGAGTAGCTCAGCTCCTTATAAGGACCTTGATACTGATATATTGTTAGATGTTTCCATTACTTTGTCCACATTCTGTAAAATCTCACTCATTGTGATTATTGTAGGTATTTTGCAATGTGTCAGGCTAGCGGTAAAAAAGGCTGATGTTTTTCAAATATATGCTCCAACCCTAAATTGAGTTAATTCAGTCTATGTTATATTTATATATACACTGGTCAAGCTTTTCATTTATATATATATATATGTACTGTATTGTAGAAGGAGGCAGAGCAGAGGATGTACCATTAACTGTTCAGGAGGCCAGCGCAATGATGCAACCAAATTGGCTGGTGGGATGAAGAAATATAATTGTATCCAGCTGGGATGAAATAATAGATGGACCAGCAGAAGCCAGACCTTAGGAGTGGTTCCATCTCCAATGCGCTATTTGGCAGTAGTTCTCGTATGAGAACTCCGTTGAGACACTTGCAGTGGTGTTAGGGAAATGGAGTTTGGAATTGCAGCCCTGTAAGGGGTCCCTTGGATACGGTAGAGTGCGATGTCTAGGGAGTATCACCCCCTGTAGTGCTTCCTAGAGGAGACAGAATGTCACTGGAAGCCATCCTGGGTCCGGCAAAAAAGGAAGCCCACTGCCACACATGGATGAGTAATAGTCAACAACAACAACAACAACATTTATTTATATAGCACATTTTCATACAAACAGTAGCTCAAAGTGCTAGGCAAAACTCAGCAAAGGTGGTTTATTTTACTTTATACTATAGTAATTGTGGCTGATTGCTGGTAGAGGTTTGGGTAGAAGTGCTTGAAGAGAATTATTACTGTGTCTGTGGTTTAGGACTCTGTGGCGCCCCTTGTTGTCACTATATATATATATATATATATATATATATTATTGTGTAGGTGTGTTTAAAGCTTGCTTCATCATAATACATCTCCGGGGGTTCTGCTTTTGGTTTGAAAATGGTAACCGGATATCACAACAAAAAGATTACATGGGTAAAAGACTGGCAACAAAAACAATCATACAGATTGTTAATGTTGTGGAATAAGCCAAAGACTTAATCCACTCTATATTACTGTAAAGGTAAAAGTAATAGCAATCCAATGATTAAGAACACTGATATCGCCAACCGGCAATAATGGAGCAAAAGTGAAGACTATTCACACAAATCAGATTACACCCAAAAAGTTGTACTAATGTATTCACTTTTTGAGAGAAATTACACAGATGAACTTGAGTACTTGTACATGTTTGTATTCTTACATATCACTGCACCACAGAAAGGGTTCAGCTGATGACACCATAATGCAGTATGGTAACATTAACACAAATCACTGACAGGCCATCACTAATTTCATAAGATATGTCAAGAGCTTTTTCAAATACTTGTTTGATAAAGCCTGTGATGTATTATAGAAATTCTATTATTGCCACTCTCACAGTCTACAGTCTTACTGTAAAGAACAGAACACAACATTCATAAGCTGTTTTTTCTTCTCAGGCAGTACATACTGGCAGCAATTGGAGCTCTTTGACGTATATCATACTTTGTCTGCTGTTTGTTGCATATTTTCCATTTTACTGTATTTCTTCCATCAGTTAGATAATGCTTCTCTCTGTGAAATTATACTGTGAAATCTTGTTACATGAATATGCATGGTTTATCTTTCTGTGCCTTTCACTTATATCTATGACAAACTGCATTTCCTATTGTTCTGAGTATCTGTCTTAACCAATATAGTACTTTTTGTATTCATCCATCTTTATGGAAACTAAATCAAACTATTGACCTTCATTTTATACATTACATTTTAGGGTATACACCATTTTTATCCTTAATTCTAATTCAGTTGTAGCTTTTATATTTTCTCTAATAAACAAGAAATACAATATATCACACTTACCTAAAATTAAAAATCCAAAAAGCAATAAATCTTGATTTCGTCTCCAAAGGCACCTCTTCCAATCCATTTCTGTGAGTTTTCTTTTTTTTTTTTGTTGTTGTTAGTGTTTTTTTCCAGTATTTTTTTGTTTGCACTGAACGCCTTAGAGATGTTTAGCCTGATGAGAATTAATGTAAAATAACAACTGATGGGATTTTCATTTCTATTTAACAGACATGCCCTGGGAGGGTCCTCTGAAGTATGATTACTGGTGATAAAATTAGTGATTCTCAGCAGTCATTATACCTGGGATGGGTTCATTGACATAAATATGGGTGGTGAAAAAAAGGAATGCTTGCGCATATAATAATTATTGTACAGTCATTTTATGTCAAATAGAAGTAGCACAGCTCAAATTAAAAAAAAACAAAAAAACACCTGTTAAATCTGTGAACAAGCAAGGCCATCTCTCAATAAAACTTGTAGAAGGGGTTTGTAATTTATTTCCCTGATCTTGTTACAGCATGCTTTCTCATCACCTGTTTGCCCTGTTAATTAATAAACAAGCTCAGGCCTAATTCAGAAGCTTCTGATTATAACGCCTTGTATGTTTGGATAAAGTATACCAAATGGAAAAAAAAACCAAAGCAGCAACAGTATGCTTTTTAGTGTTCAATACCCAAACAGTATTAGTGACTACACTCTTAAAAATACTGGTTCCTTAATGGCATATTTATGGTTCTAAACGGTGAGTTATGGCTTTTTGTAGAACCACTTCTTGATAAAGCACTTTTTAATTCTGGGAAGGGTTTCTTGCATATGAAGTTGGTTGTTTGTAATCTGAAAAATGTTCTAATATGTAACAAATGAAAAAAAAAACCCTGAAATCTTTAATGAATGTTAGGCTTCCTAAGAAGGACACTAACAGATTAAGAAAACCCAAGTCATGCACTATTGGTATTTCAAAAATCTTTTACCTTCGGTTTATTGTTATTTAATGTATGGAGCTGTATACAGATCTAAATGTTCTTTCTGGAATATTAATGTGAATGTGCTTTTTGGGAACCAATAATGATTCCTCTATGCCATCACTCTGAAAAAGCACTCTGGCACCTATATTTTTAAAAGTGTAGCTGCTTGATGAGATTATTGGTAGCACTGGTTAGATGAGAGCCTGTGACAGGTCTTGATGGTGACAGATTTTTTTTTGTTTTATTACACAAACACATGCTCTGAGCACTCTAGTTCATTACCATTCTACAAAGTAGTTTCTTGCTTAATTCAAGCAGAATCCATGTGTTGCTTCTCCTCAAAACACATTTGGCTTTGGCTTGGAAGCTTTAAACAAACATGTTGCATCAAGCTAGAGCAGGGGTCCTCAATCCCAGTCCTGGAGAGCCGCAGCGGCTGCAGGTTTTTGTTCTGACCTGGTTGCTTAATTACAAAGCAATTCTTGCCAATAAAGCACTAACAAGCTATGAAATTAAATTAACTCTGCTATGTCAGGTCATTCTCATATCCTAGATTTTCTTTCCCTTTCTATCATGCAAATGATTTGAAGGCTAAAATGGACAAGAAATTCTCAGTCCTTCACTTTTTTCTCTTAATTTTTCTTCCAAGTATTTAATTAAACCCAATAGTGCAGATAAATACACACAGGTGTAAATGTAAATAAGCTAAATGGAGAAATGCTGCTCTCTCTTGTCATTTGCATGTTATTGATAATAAGGAGCAATTAAAATAGCTGTTTAAGACAAAATTAAGCAATAAGGGCTCAAAATCACTAAAGTGAAGCAGAAGTGTTACTTTAGCAATAAGTGCTTTTTATTAAGCAACTGGGTTGGAGGAAAAACCTGCAGCCACTGCGGCTCTCCAGGACCGTGATTGAGGACCCCTGAGCTAGGGTTATATGATTTGTGCTTTTTGGACCTTAAAACTTATCCACATATTGTATGTCACAGCTCAGATTGTTCCTAAATGAATTTAAATTTGTGAAAACCTGGTCAATTTGTTTGACCTTGGTATCGTTTTACGCTTCTACGTTATCCTTTTTTAATCAAAGATATACAGTACACATATAGATTTTGCGTTGGCTGCAGTTCCTGTGTGTCCACCACAGTAGAACAGTCAAGATTTGCCTGATTTACACATACTGTAAATTTCTCAACTGACTTGTTTTATTAGAATTATTAGTCTTTATATTAAAACCCAGTTTTTCAGTTTACTGAAATTTGTGAAATGAGTATTATTAATTTTTGCTGGAAGAGAAGATGGCAACAGCCACAATAAATAACTAATAAGAAAGTAACATGTTCACTTTCAACTAATGAAACTTACAGTAATAATGGAATACCTTTTCAGCACATTTGCACAATTTAAAACACCAGTTTATTGCTGTTATACCTGTGTTTAGTCTGACAGATTACATTATGCAGCTAACTGGTGAATACCATGGAAAAAATAGAACTTACTAATAAAATTAAAACACACATAAAAGAACTCTAACTTGTGAAGGTGACCCCTTGCTGTCTTGACAGCAGTTGTCGCCACTCTCCACAGGTAGAATTATTGTGTAATTTATACCAGGGCTGGCATAATCATACACTGGAGGGCCTGTATCCTAAGATCACCATCAAAATGTTCTATGGACCAGAGCAGATCAGTATTTCTCATATCTTCACATTTTTCTGTTCAAGTATTTTATCGAAACAGATATTGTATGAACGAATCTGTATTGTTTGATGGACAGACAGGTGCTAATGAGATTGAGTTAGCTGGTCATCTACTGGCTTGCTTTGCATTACATTACTGCTTGTATGCTGGTTATGGAAAACAGAAACAATTAAGTGTACTGAATCTTAAAAAGCAAGTCAACTAAAATTAAAGGCAAAAGATACCAGTTCCATTAACAGTAGTAATTGTTTACTAATTAAGAAAGTAGTAAAAAGCAAGGTAGAATGCCAACAAGCTGTAAAGTTGGCACTGGAATGCAACACTACAACATGGAATGGAATGACCTGGGGCCTCATGTATAACGCCGTGCGTAGAACTCGCACTATAACATGGCGTAAGCACAAAAGCCGAAATGTGTTTACGCACAGAAAAATCCAGATGCAGGAATCTGTGCGTACTCCAACTTCCACGTTCTTCCGTTACATAAATCCCGATCAGCGTGAAAACTAACGCTCATGCACGCGCATTATGTAACGCCCCAAATCCTCCCAGAATTACGCCTATTTGAATATGCAAATCAATAAATCGCCCTTAAGCGCAGCCTTCTGTGAAAAGACAATGGGAAAAGCACAGGGAAAATATAAGAATTTCAGCGAATACCAAGTGGAGGCAAAGGAAAAACATACTATTTGTTCAAATAAACCGTGGTATAATCAACAAAATGAAGTTGATCGAGTGACATAGCGTGTTGGAGAAACTTGAAAGCTCACATTCACAAAATCGCGCAGTGCCGGAAATAAAAAAGAAGTCACATATCAAAGTTGCCGTGAAAAGAAGAGTTGTAAGCCCACTGTCTGAGTGTCATATGAAAGATTATTAGGGTACAGAGAAAAAGGCACGGTGGGGAAAAAGCATGAAATGTCAACTTCAATCTCGACATTTCCACTTTAATCACGTAGTTTATTTTGTCATTTAGTAGAACATTATAAACTTCATCTAAAAATCGTTTAATTAACCAGTTTCTCAAATCACATCGTAATTAAAGTAGCACGTTAAATGCTTTGTTTTGTATGTGATCTTCTATGTGCTCTATGTGTGTGAATCACTACTTGTTACTTAAACTGGCTCTCTTCCTCCAACTGAACACAGAGTCCATTACATTTGTGATATTACAGCTCTCTGAATAACTAAAATACTGAGATGTATACATGATGTCATTTTCATGATGATAGGAGCTAAAGCACATTATTAAACATGTGTTTCACTTCGATGAAATAATTTATTGCAACAGTACTCAGGGGCGGCTCTAGGCTTGTGGTGGCACTGGGCAGAGGAAGAGTCGGTGGCTCCTTCGTCGGCCAATGTCAGTAAGGTAGCTTATCACGGTGGATGGCCACGTCCGTTGCGGACACTGCACAGCAGCCTCGTGCTCATGACAACCATTTATCTTTTGTCGAAATTTGTCGCTGCGTTTTTAGCTGTGTTGTTATTTTCTCTTTCTGTTTTATATTCAATATATATTGGCGTGGCCGCCCAAGAGTTCTTGCTTTTCTTTCCACAAGTAACCGATCGCCATACAATCAGCTCTGTAATAGACGTTAAGCCATCTGTAAGCTTAGCGCCGATTCTTCAAAACGTTTAAAGAACATTGAAATATCTTCGTAGTACATGTTTAATTATTCTATCCTTCACGACACTCCCAGTGAAGAATATAGATTATTTAAATGAAGTTAAAGTTTTATGCGTATAATTTAACAAACATATTTTGCTGTATTTCACCTTAAAAATGTTATCGTCATCATATGTAAATACGTGCTTTATAAAGTGGCCCAGGTTGTGAGATATTATAACTGTAGTGCAAGTTTACAGTGGGGTGATTGTACTTATAAGTACAAACTGTTCTACAAGGAGCAATTGATTGAGTGCATTTAAAGTTCTTGGGATTAAACTGTTTCTGAACCGTGAGGTCTGTACAGGAAAGGCTTTAAAACGTTTTGCAGTGGCTGAGACAGCGTGTCCTTAAAGCTGTATACCGATAATTCTCTTTCCGATCAGCTGCTGCTGTGATTCACACTCAGATACAGTGATATAAATACTCCGAGTCGTGCAGTGAGAGTAATATGGAAAAAGATGATCCGCTGTGGCAACTCCTAACGGGAGGAGCTGAAAGAAGAAGAAGAAGAAGGAGAAGTGAGAGTAACAACGCTAAAGCAGTTATGGTATTTGGAATACTATGGCTGTTCCCTGGACCATTATATTGTTACGAGTTAATTACAATCAGATGCATTACACTAATAAACAATATGCGGTTAGTTTCTGTGTATTTATAAAGCCGCGTCATGAAAATAATGAGTAATAACACAAGAACAGTACCATTGCTTTGACGCTGGGTGCCGCCAGTTTGCAAAACCGAGCGGAGAACTTGCGTACGACAAGGCATGAGGTACCGTGGAAAAGTGCGTGGCTTTACGCCAAGTGTAGGTTTTATACATCGCGATTTGAACGTGGAAAAGTTCTTACGCAACATTTCTGTGCGTACGCACCGTTTAAACATGAGGCCCCTGGAGTCTTATTTATAAAACTTTGCTTGGATTCAAGCTTGAAAATATGTGTACACCTAGAAAAGGGAAATATGTACGCCAAAGAAAAACCTGATTTATAAAACACAGTGTTCGCATTTCTACGTAATTTATTGTTTTTAAATCACAATTATCTGTAAATGTGTGAATGTTAAAAAGCCTTGAATCCTGCCTGGTTGCCAACCTGAAACAAGCATATGTGGACCATGCTAATCTACCTCTTATATATGTAGTTGTGGCCACAGACCTTTATTGGCTAGTTGAGCACCCTTCAACCTAACACCGCATTTAGACACCACCTCATGCATTTGAGAAATGCTATGGTGTGCTTTGCACGACATTGAAGCACATCTTCTCTGCAGTCTGGGGGTCGGGGAAAGGTGGAATGTGCCAGCGTCTGAGCAGTTAGCCCACTATCATCTGGCACATGTAATGACCATTACCTTACTAACACTCCAGCCATCACGTAAAGCCCCTTCAACAATTTCTGGCAGTGCTGCTTTGAATCAAAATAAATGATAGGTTGACCAAGGCCACAAAGCCAAAGCATTTGTTAGTCTTATCTTGGTATTAGAGGTGATTTGTGCATTAATGGAATGTTACTCTGCTTACGGTTAACAGAAGCAGCTTTATTCTCGCTAGGTGCCCTTATTAAAATAGGCAATTTAACACTACAGCAGATTCATTTTTATGTTGATCCACACCATGTACAAACTGAAGGTAGCTCCTCTTCAGTTAGCTTATGGATTCCAGCACAGTGAGCATGATGGAGCTGAAGCATGACCAATGTATTCCTGACCACTGGTAGGTGTCTGTTGTCATAAAGCCAACCATTGTTTAAACCTGGCTATGAACAGGAAGAGCCCAATTTTAGAGAGGATGAGCAGTGTTTTTTTGAGGTTTACAACTGATCAGGATCCTTTCAAGGACCATTACACAGCTGCCAGTGTGTCAGTCTGCCGCTCATCCTCTCCATCTTTAAGGGGTATCATTGTCCTCACGAGTTTTCACACCACAAGGCTCCCCTGGCAGACACTTACACCTGCCACAGGTAGAGTCGCTGCACAAGCTGAAAAGTTATTAGACAATATGAAAGTGGCAGAGCAGTGAATGTTATTGCGTACGATAAAATTGGCTATTCCCATTTTACGGTAACATTTTCTCTCTTTGTGTTGTAGGGGAGTAAATGTTGCTATCACCTGAGCTTATCCGACATCGAGCTTTTCTACATTAATCAAGGGTTCCCTCCTGAACATGAGGTCAGTGTCTAATAAAACTCTTATCCTGCAAGATTTTATTACCGCAATTACTTTTTCATTGCAGACACCCGGATTGTTAATGGGGACTCTTCTTGTTTTGCTGACTTGGTACCACCAGGTTATTAATTTCTGAAATCTGCTTGTCTGTCTCATCGTGTAATGGGGAGCCTTACCACTGTTTTTAAAAGTTTGTTTTTGTGTCAGAGCCTTAGAAGGTGTCCTTTAGTAACTTAACTGTTCATCATCTTTCATCATCGTCATATCTTTCTGGTAAACACTTTTACTTCTAATTCATCTCTTTCATCTACAGCTCCTGTTAAATGTGATGTTCCTGAGGGATCCATTTGGCTCTATTTCTATATATCTTAGTCCTATAGGAGCTATTTTTAGGAAGTTTAATATTTCTTTTCACTGTTTTGCTGATGACATTCAGGTTTATATTCCTGTTTGCAATTCTGCTATTAATCGGTTGCACAAGAAATAAGATCCTGGATCTAAATAAAAAAAAAAAATGGAAATGTTGATAGTTGGTCCTCCTGCCACTACCGATGTAGTTTTAAATGTGCAATATAAATAACTTGACATGATAATGACATGATAATGTTTGCCTAAGCCAACTGCACAAAAAATTTCTATGGGAATATTTGCAGAAAAATGTTAACAGTATATACAATAACAGAATATAGCAAAATTCACTGATAAAATCGCTTTGGTGAATTTCTCTGATCAGCACTAGTCAGGAGCCACAAAATAAAAAAAAAACATAAAGAAAACAAACACACAAAGTTGTCATTCAGAATTTGTCAAACTCGGGTAAGTGTGGTGCATGGATATTTATATCCCACGTAGCATATGGGATGGCTCTCCAGGGCAACTGATGACACAAAGCAGCTGTCACAGCATGAAATTGAGGCAACTTGAGGTAAGCAAAACTAAAGGAATCATTTGAAAATACTTAATGATTCATTGCAAGGAAAACATATGAAAAAAGGACAAGAAAAATGACAGCCTCCACTGCAGCCCTCCAGAATCTGAGTTAACAGCTTCAAATTGATGATGCTATTGACTTTAATTGACTGAACTAAATGTGGTATCTGTGTCAGTATATCTGTATTTTTCAGTTGCGGTTAATACATCTGCCAGCTCCATTTTCTGAATATACCTTGTGCATCTCATGCTAAAATGTGACCTCATAAAATTTTTGTCTAACAGTGAAAAAGAAAAAAGTTTCATGTATACAGAAATTACTTATATTACATAGTTTAGGCAAACATTTTATAATGTTAGCTAATGCTTGAATGCCATCAGCCAACAAAAGTGCATTTGAATTAAATTGTTCCATATAGTCCATCAGTTATGTAAGATAATCTGTTTGGCAGTAATTTGCGATGTTTTTGTAATATTTGTTACAATGGCTAGTCCATTTCCGATATACTATAAACTCTGGATGTTTCAGAAGTTGTACTTGTTCTAGTCTCTGCATACATCTTTCCAGATTTTCTATGTGGATTTACAGTACATTCACTCAATAACCCCTTCCCAGTAAAAACTTTGGAATATTTTAAAAGTGTTTCTGTCAATGGGTATTCTGACATTTCTTGTCTGAATTTGAGAGGTTGGGGTAAATTTAACATTACTTTAAAACATTGTGATTTTCTTTGCTAATTAGCTGACTCATTAAGCCATACTTTCCAATTACTTTTTTGTAGTTAAAGCTAAAGGAAGTAAATGGCCAATAGGAAGCTAATATTATTCTGTTAATGTTCATAGGTGCTTTCCTCAGTGTTATGTGCCCTCATTATTTCACTGACATTTTCATGAAAAAATAGGAAACACTAATTAGATGCTTGGCCTATATTGATGGCTAGATAGTATGGCTGAAAAACTACAGTCAACACATACGATAATGTCCTTTTTTTACCTCATACACATGCATAGGTTTATGGACTCTGTGGTCCCCGGCCGGGGCTGGAGCCCGGCCGGGACGCCCAGGAAGACCAGAGGGGGCTTGTGCCTCCTCCAGATCGCAAGGGGGCGATCGCCCTGGTTGTATAGGGGGCCACGGGTAGAGGGCTTGGAAGCCCAATCCTGTAGGGGCCCGTGGCCACTGCCAGGCGGCGCCTGGAGCCTGAGGAACCCTGGAGCCCAGCACTTCCGCCACACCAGGAAGTGCTGGGGGGAAGACTTATTGTGGCGCCCGGAGAGTTGCCGGGAGGACAGCCGGCACTTCCGCCACGCTGGGGCGTGGCCAAGGAAGGAATGCCAGAAACACCTGGTGCTCATCCGGGAGCAGGATATAAGGGGCCGCCTCCCTTCAGTCGGGAGCGGAAGTCGGGTGGAAGAGGAAGGAGCTAGCGGGAGGACTGGAGGCGGCCAGAAAAGAGAGTGAGAGGCATTGTAAGGCCTGAAGAGAAACGGAGGCATTGTAAGGCCTGGAATTGTTGAATCGGTGCAAGAGGAACTGGGGAGTTGAGCGCGGGACAGCCTGTAAATATTGTAAATAAAACGAGTGTGTGGTGAGCAATAACGATGTCTGTCTGCCTGTGTCCGGGTTCAAGTTCACAACTCATAATTATCATTTGTACAGAGTAAAGTGAATCTTGTTTGCAACTGCTATTCAACATGCCACAGGTCGCCACTCCCTTAACAACTTAATATCAGAGCTAAACCTGGAAAAGAGAATACTGAATTCATGGCAATTCACATTTAACATGTGCATGATAGATAGATAGATAGATAGATAGATAGATAGATAGATAGATAGATAGATAGATAGATAGATAGATAGATAGATAGATAGAATATGCCTGTTATACTTTATTAAAGTGATTCAGAACATTCCGAACATTACTTGAATTCAAAATTATGGATGCTGATGAGCTAAATGTATGCTTAATTAATCTGGAATGTGTTTAAAAATTTGATAATTCTGTTAAATTAAGCCTAGTTAAGCAGATAATTTTGAAGTGAAACACAGACGAATGTGGCAACATCAATGCTACACAATTACTAGGCTGCAGAAAATACATCTGATAGTCTGCCCATTTTCTGTTGATGTCTGCAGAGAAATTATGTCTCTTTTCCAACTAATTATAAGCTGAATTTCAGAAATACATCCTTAGATTTTCGTTTTAACTGCATGTTTAGTCTTGAATCAAGTATAGTGACAAATTAAAATAATTACTTTGAGATGACAGGTTTCTTTCTGTTTTCAAGAACTCCATCTCTTTACAGTTATGTATTAATATTATGTAGACACATATGTGAGGGTCGGTGTTATAAAGATTATTTGTGTTCTGTTTTGTGTATTGTATTTTTTTACACCCATTTGGCGTGTAGCTAAGACTATGTGGGATATGTGGAAGGAATTAAAAGAAAACATTTTTTTGTATTGTACTACTATGTAAAAGGGTTTGGGCGTCTATGAATGTAGTGTAAAATCAAAAAACATCTTGCAGTTGAACCCAGGTCTGTGCCATGTAATTGTTACTTGGTGTTTGCAGTCACCACTGTATATGTTCCTTTCTGTTTATTTATTTTCCAAGCACAGTGCATTTTCATTATAAATGGTTTTAGAAGAATCATTTATATGCATGTATTGTCCTTATATGCTTTTATTAAGTTTCTGTCAGTTAAAATCCTGATGATATTTAAGGAACAAAAATAATCCAAGGCTGTATTTTTGTCTAATCACTGACCTGGACAAACATACAATTTACACGCTTGGCATTTCTTGAATTACAAATTTAATACTATATACAGGTGCCGGTCATAAAATTAGAATATCATGACAAAGTTGATTTATTTCAGTAATTCCATTCAAAAAGTGAAACGTGTATATTAGATTCATTCATTACACACATACTGATGTATTTCAAATGTGTATTTCTTTTAATTTTGATGATTATAACTGACAACTAATGAAAGTCCCAAATTCAGTATCTCGGAAAATTAGAATATCAATTAAGAACAATGCAAAAAAAGGATTTTTAGAAATGTTGGACAGCTGAAAGGTATGAACATGAAAAGTATGAGCATGTACAGCACTCAATATTTAGTTGGGGCTACTTTGGCCTGGATTACTGCAGCAATGCAGCGTGGCATGGAGTCGATCAGTCTGTGGCACTGCTCCGGTGTTATGAGAGCCCATGTTGCTCTGATAGTGGCCTTCAGCTCTTCTGAATTGTTGGATCTGGCGTATTGCATCTTCCTCTTCAAAATACCGCATAGATTTTCTATGGGGTTTTAAGGTCAGGCGAGTTTGCTGGCCAATCAAGAACAGAGATACCATGGTCCTTAAACCAGGTACTGGTAGTTTTGGCACTTTGTGCAGGTGCCAGGTCCTGTTGGAAAATTAAATCTGCATCTCCTTAAAGTTCGTCAGCAGCAGGAAGCATGAAGTGCTCTAAAACTTCCTGGTAGACGGCTGCATTGACCTTGGACCTCAGAAAACACAATAGATCAACACCAGCAGATGACATGGCACCCCAAACCATCACTGACTGTGGAAACTTTACACTGGACGTCAAGCAATGTGGATTCTGTGCCTCTCCTCTCTTCCTCCAGACTCTGGGACCTTGATTTCCAAAGGAAATGCAAAATTTACTTTCATCAGAGAACATAACTTTGGACCCCTCAGCAGCAGTTTTGTCTTTAGGCCAGGCAAGATGCTTCTGATGCTGTCTCTTGTTCGAGTGGCATGACACAAGGAATGCGACAGCTGAAACCCGTGTCTTGCATACGTCTGTGTGTAGTGGTTCTTGAAGCACTGACTCCAGCTGCAGTCCACTCTTTGTGAATCTCCCCCACAGTTTTGAATAGGTTTTGTTTCACAATCCTCTCCAGGGTGCGGTTATCCCTATTGCTTGTACACTTTTTTCTACCACATCTTGTCCTTCCTTCGCCTCTCTATTAATGTGCTTGGACACAGAACTCTGTAAACAGCCAGCCTCTTTAGCAATGAACTTTTGTGTCTTGCCCTCCTTGTGCAAGGTGTCAATGGTCGTCTTTTGGACAACTGTCAAGTCAGCAGTCTTCCACAGGATTGTGTAGCCTACAGAACTCGACTGAGAGACCATTTAAAGGCTTTTGCAGGTGTTTTGAGTTAATTAGCTGATTATAGTGTGGCACCAGGTGTCTTCAATATTGAACCTTTTCACAATATTTTAATTTTCCGAGATACTGAATTTGGGACTTTCATTAGTTGTCAGTTATAATCATCAAAATTAAAAGAAATACACATTTGAAATACATCAGTCTGTGTGTAATGAATGAATCTAATATACAAGTTTCACTTTTTGAATGGAATTACTGAAATAAATCAACTTTGTCATGATATTCTAATTTTATGACTGGCACCTGTATATTATGCCTGTTTTATATTACTTTACTTATAATTTTATGTAATCGCATTTATGTTAATTATTTATGAAGTAAGTGAAGGTTAGGGGAAAAAATATACAAGGTAGCAGTTATTTTAATGGTAGCAGTTATTCGCCCTAGCGTTACCTGGTAGGTAACCACCCATACAATCAGATTGTGATTCAGACTACGAATGCTATGAATGTAATTACCCCGATCTACATGCTGTCAAATGAACGAACCACACGCTGTTAGAGTATATATATATATATATATATATATATATATATTGTCACACACGTGCGCATGGGAGGCAGCTAAAGGGCTTGAGTGAAGGCAGTTGGAGGCATGCGGGTGTGGCAGAGTGCACTGACTCTTTTCTCCCTTGCCTGTAGACCATCCCGGGGATTTCACCTGGATCACCTGACATCACTTCGGGACTGAGCCAATGGAAGTCGGCCACACCAGCTCCAGTCCCTCTGATGTCACCTCCGACTCTGAGCCAATGGTGGAAGACCACGTGCGGATCCATACGACCTCACTTCCTGTCTCCCCTTTAAAACCTGCCCCTTTTCCTTTGTTTCTTTAGTCTTGTTTTGGACTCGGTTGTGTGCACTTCAGTGCTCTGTATTGTGCTGAAAGAAAACGACTTTTGCAGCCAGGATACCACAATATACGGGTGGCTGCCCCAACTCTTTATCTGTCAATGTCTCGTTCTTGTGACAGTGGCGCTAGCGAGCAGGATGGAGAAGTCCCGGAGGAGAAGGGGACAGGACCTGCAATATACCCAGGTGGGGCGTGCGGGGCGAGTATTCAGGCGGGAGGGTGCCCGTGGTTGGCGTGACCGGTGCGGGCTCCGCTCCGGCACTCATAACTAGCCCATCTGGAGTGGCCAGGGAGTGTGCGGGTGGGGCTCACAGAATGGGCTGCCCTGGAGGGAGGCAAAGGGACTCAGTATGCTCTCTTGGGGAGAGTGCCTGCCTCCCTGAAACCAAAGCCCCATTTACCACCTAGGGGTGCCCCAGACTGGCAGGTGAATAAAATAAAAATGGAGGTTGGACCCTGAGCGGCCAACCAACAAACAAGCCTGGTCCTTATGGGCAATGGTAGGGCATTGGCTACGGCCATTTGAAAACACGCCCTGCCAAATAATAGAGCAGGTAGCTTGCTATCTGCTCCTGGAAGCGCTTCCCGTGCGCTTCACCCAGCGGTTTGGGGCGGCGGTTCAAGAACATGCTGAGCTCATAGAGCTTATGGAGACGCAGAGGCGGCCTCACACTCTGGGGAGCAGAACCGTCCTCATGTCAAACTCAGCGGGTATGTTCCAAGACCTAGCCCCACCCTGTACAATCCGGAGCCCGTATTGGCGTCCAGGGCAGGGCAAAACCGCTTGGAGGCAAGGAGGAATGCAGGTGGAGGGTGAGGAGGGTTGGTGTGCTCTGGCTAATCCGTTGGCGGTCCCACATACTGGCGTGGTGATCGTCCAGCGGACACAAGACCACAGGTTTGTTCGACTCCGGCAGCAACATTTCAATTGTTCGCCGCTTTGTGCAACCGCAACAGTGGCTAAATTTTAAGACCGGTATAACCTGTGTCCACGGAGACATCCGCTGGTACAGGTCCGCCGCTTGTGTCATCAGTTACGGAGGGTCAGTTCGTAAGCTCACCGTAGCCGTCCTACCTGATCCTCCACACCCGGTGATACTAGGGCGGGACTGGTCTAAAATCAAAAGCGGTGAGACACATACCACTCCAGGGGTTAATTTGGGCCTCGTTATGGGCGGAGATAACCCGTCTCAAGCTGCCTCCACGCCGTGTAATCAGCCGGCAGAGAGAGACGGCAGTCGCCCTGACTGGCGTGGCAACTCCGGGCGTCGCGGGCTAACCGTCATCCACCAGCGCCGGCGGAGCGGGAGGAAACCACGCCCATTGAGGTCGGCGCTGACCCTCTCTCCGTGTTGCGGTTCCAATTTAAAGAAACGCCGGCTTCTTTTAGGAGGGAGCAATGGAATGATGACTCCCTGAAGTTTGTAAAAAATGCAGTGGTCCTTGTCAATGGCCAGCGCACTAATCAGTCGATGCCACAGGGCCCCTACTTTGTGCTAGATAATGACCTCCTTTACCGTGTAGCAATGCATGACGGGCAGGAGGCGAGGCTGCTGCTAGTGCCGTACCTTCCGCGGCAGGTCTGTGAGCTAGCACACGCCCACCTCCTAGGTGGCCACCTGGGCACCGAAAAAACTCTGGAGCGGATCAAGCTCCGTTTCTACTGGCCAGGAATTAATGAGGAGGTTAGCCGCTTTTGCGCTTCCTGCCGGAGTGTCAACTGCGACAAATTCCTAGGAGGGACCGTGCTCCTCTCATTCCTATTCCACTGATTGGCGTTCCCTTCCACAGAATCGGGTCGACCTGGTGGGACCCTGGAGCCCTCAGCCCGAGGACACAAGTACATTTTAGTCCTCGTGGATTACGCTACACGATACCCCGAAGCTGTTCCGTTGCGCTCAGCTACCTCTAAAGCCATCGCGCGGGAATTACTAGGGGTATTGGCGTGGGGATCCCCAAAGAAGTCTTGACAGACCAGGGGACCCCCTTCACCTCGGAAACGTTCAAGGAGACTGCCAGATTACTGAAAATAAAGCATTTAAAGACCTCGGTGTATCATCCTCAAACCGACGGATTAGTAGAGAGGTTTAATCAAACTCTCAAGCAAATGCTGCGTAAGGTGGTCAGCGAGGATGGAAGGAACTGGGATCAGCTCCTCCCCCTCGTCCTTTTTGCCTATCGGAAGTCCCACAAGCCTCCACGGGGTTCTCCCCTTTTGAACTACTATACGGCGACAACCTCGGGGCATATTAGATATTTTGAAAGAAGGCTGGGAAGAAGAGGCTCTTCCCTCCACAAACATACTGGAATATATCGCGCAGTTCTGCGATAGATTTGGAAAAATTCGCCTGTCCTTAAAAGTCACATGGAGGAGGCTCAAGCAGCACAGGCCGGTACTACAACCGCGGCACGTCTCTTGGGAGTTCCGCCGGGAGATCGGGTCATGGTCCTAGTGCCTACCTCCCACTCTAAATTGCTTGCCCACTGGCAGGGCCCCTACGAAGTTAAGGAGAGGAAGGGACTGGTCGACTATTTGGTGAGTCAACCCAATCGTCGGCCAAAGGAGCGGGTTTATCATGTGAACCTGCTGAAACCGTGGAAGGACAGGGACCCCGATCCCTCCTCCGGCCAGCCCGCTCACTCTTCGCTCACACACACGACCTTAACCCGGCACGGACTTAAGTCCCAGACAGCGGCAGGAGCTGGAAACAGTTATCCGGACCGTTGGGAGGTAGTCAGTGAGAACCCGGAAGGACCTCTCTGATTGAGCACAACATCGTGACAGAGCCCGGGGTTGTTGTCCGAGAACGCCCGTATCGTCTTCCCGAGGCAAAAAAGGCTGAAGTGGAGCTTGAGATCAAGCGCATGCTGGAGCTAGGTGTGATTGAGGAAAGTTATAGTCCCTGGTCCAGCCCCATTGTGCTCGTCGGTAAGCCTGACGGAAGTTGGAGGTTCTGCAATGACTTCCGTCGGCAATCAAGTCTCCCAATTTGATGCTTATCCAATGCCACGCGTGGGCGACCTCCTCGAGAGGCTTGGACAGGCTCAATACCTGACCACACTTGACATGACGAAAGGGTACTGGCAGGTTCCTTTAACGGACTCCCCGAAGGAAAAACGCGTTTAGTACCCCTAGCGGACACTGGCAGTATCGTGTCCTTCCATTTGGGTTACACGGGGCTCCAGCAACCTTTCAGCGTCTGGTGGACAAAGTGCTTCGGCCTCATAACTCATACAGTGCTGCCTACCTGGATGACGTGTTCATCTATTCCAGCACATGGAAGGAACACCTACAGCATGTCCAAGCGGTATTACGGACACTTGGTGAGGCGGGCTCGGATTAATCCCAAGAAATGCTTCTTGGATTAAGCGAGCCAAATATTTAGGCTACCTGGTGGGTGGGTACCGTAAGGCCACAGTGCTCCAAAATTGATGCCATTCTGAAATGGCCCGTCCATGAACCAAGCGGCAAGTCCAAGCCTTTCGGGTTAGCGGGTACTACCGCCGGTTTGTACCCGGTTTTGGAGAGCGGCGCCTTGACTGATTTAACAAAGAAGAGGGCCCCGAACATTGTGGTATGGACTGAAAAAACAGGCGCTGCATTTGGTGACTTAAAGCAGGCCCTTACGTCCACACCTGTTTTGATGGCACCTAACTTTTCTTTGCCTTTCATCCTCCAGGCGGACGCCGGACACAGGCCTGGGCGCGTGCTGAGCCAAAGCGTCGATGGTGTGGAGCACCCCATCATGTTCCTGAGCGGAAACTGTTGGACGGGAGACCAGGTATGCTGCGGTGGAGAGGGAGGCTCTGGCGATTAAATGGCGATTACTCAGCTGAGGTACTACCTGTTGGGCGGAATTCACCCTTGTCACGGACCATGCACCCTACAGTGGATGGCCCTCCACAAGGAGTCGAATCCGCGGGTCACCCGGTGGTTTCTTGACCTGCAGCCGTACAAGTTTTCGCTCGTTCATCGTCGGGGCGCTCTCCACGCCAACGCTGATGCTCTTTCTCGGGTTCACGACCTCTCGGTTAGGTCGCCCGACCCGTCGGGTCTGGGCTAAGGGGGCCTTGTCACACGTGCGCATGGGAGGCAGCTAAAGGGCTTGAGTGAAGGCAGTTCGAGGCATGCGGGGTGTGGCAGAGTGCACTGACTCTTTTCTCCCTTGCCTGTAGACCATCCCGGGGATTTCACCTGGATCTCCTGACATCACTTCGGGACTGAGCCAATGGAAGTCGGCCACACCAGCTCCAGTCCCTCTGATGTCACCTCCGCTCTGAGCCAATGGTGGAAGACCACGTGCGGATCCATACGACCTCGCTTCCTGTCTCCCCCTTTAAAACCTGCCCCTTTTCCTTTGTTTCTTTAGTCTTGTTTTGGACTCGGTTGTGTGCACTTCAGTGCTCTGTATTTCTGAAAGAAAACGACTTTTGCAGCCAGGATACCACAATATACGGGTGGCTGCCCCAACTCTTTATCTGTCAATGTCTCGTTCTTGTGACAATATATATATATATATATATATATATATATATATATACCATTAAAATAACTTCTACCTTGTATATTTTTTCCCATAACTTTCACTAACTTCAGTTTTTTGAGCAGTTAAGAAACCCTTTGAAAACACATTATATCTCAATGGGATAAAAATCATGCTGGATATCTCCAGTGGTATGGACTGGGTAATGTGTTAGGAACAAAAGGATGCCACATC